>NC_136960.1:12200941-12263441 GCF_032717465.1 Coenobita brevimanus | reverse complement strand
AGCCAGAAGAACTACACACGAATTTATGAAAAGGGTGAGCAGTATTCCCTCCACACAGTAATAATAATAATAATAATAATAATAATAATAATAATAATAATAATGATAATAATAATAATAATAATAATAATAATAAATTAATAATAACACTGTAATAACGTTTACGTTTTCAGAAAATATCCTAGGAAATGCTGTAGAGGAAAATCTAATACTTTAAAGCATGTAGAGCACCTATCACACGTTATTACTGTACAGAGAATAAACTCGAAAAGCCATTGGAAAAGTAAAGAGGCAGATAATTATGAGTAAGTGAAAACACAAGACAGCAGAAATGGCTGCCATATATCTCTGCCTTAAAGTTCTGGGTGTTTCTGCTCTACGCACCATCCCCTCAAAAAAAAAAAAAAAAAAAAAAATGCAATATAAGTGATGCTGGGCCCATTATTATTAATTAACCAACATATCAAGTTTATTTTGTGTCTGTGTAAGTTTTTTAAAAGACAGTCTCTCAATTTAAACTGCATTTGTTTCAAGAGTTGCATTTATTTTTTTCTTTGTCAAACAACACTGACTTTTCGACACAGGCATTTTTTTTTTTAATGTGAGGAAGAAGTAACCAAAGGCCGCGAGCCAGTAAATTTGTTTCTTTCAAGAGAAAAACAAAATACAAGAGAGAGCCAAATTCAAGATCCGATCATTTCGAGATGCCTGGACACACTGCGTTTGAAAGACTGAAGATCATAGGCAGCAGGAAATACTGACAGAGGGAGGCAGTTCCAGGGCTGACCTGTTGCATAAATGAAGGACTGGGAGTAACGGTTAACTCTTGCATTAGAGAGTTGGACAGAAAAGAGATAAGAGTTTCCTGCTAGACGGGTGCTATGCGCCCGTCGTAGAGGTGGAGGAATGCATGCAGACAGTTCAGAGGAGCAGTGACCATTGAAGTAGCAATAGAAAAGAGATAAAGATGCAACACTGCGGCAAAGAGACAGAGGTTGAAGGGAGTCAGTAAGAGGAGGAGAGTTAATGAGACGAAAAGCCTTTGACTCCACCCTATTGAGAAGAGCTGTATGTGGGGAGCCTCCCCACACATGAGAGTTGTACGCCACACAGGGGAGGATAAAACCCCTGTATAGAGTTAACAATTGTGCAGGAGTAAAGAATGAATGGAGTCAGCTTACTACACCTAATCTCTTGGAAGCAGATTTTACAAGGGATGTAATATGATCTTTCCAAGGTAAGTCCCGAGTAAATGAAACCCCAGGCAAGATCAAGGATGATGCAGGATTAAGCTGAATATTATTAAACATTAGTGGGTGTACCTGTGGAAGATTTTGTCGGGTTGATAGGTGTAAAAACTGAGTCTTTGATGATTAAAAACAACCAGATTATTTTTACTCCAGTCGAAGATATGAGCCAAGTCAGATATTAGGTGTGCCATAGCCTCATCCCTTGTTTGCAGAAGCAACTGCTGAGATGGACGTTGCAGGAACTGAATGGAAAGCTGATGGGTGGATTCATCAGCGTATGAGTGGATAGGGTTAGATGTACAAATTAGAAGGTCATTGATGAATACAAGGACGACAGCTGGTGACATGACAGAGCCCTGAGGAATACCACTGTTAATACACCTAGGAGAAGAACGATGGCCGTCTACAACAGCGGCTATAGAACGACCAGAAAGGAAGCTTGAGATGAAGGCACTGATAGAAGGATAAAAACCGTAAGAGGGCAGTTTGGAAATTAAAGATTTATGCCAGACTCGATCGAAAGTCTTTGAGATGTCAAGTGCAATGGCAAAGCTATCGCCAAAGTCCTGAAAGGGGGATGACCAGGAGTCTGAAGGGTAGGTGAGAAGATCACCAGTGGAGCGTCCCTGACGGAACCCATACTGACGATCAGAAAGAAGGTTGTGATAGGAAAGATGCTTTAAAATTTTTCTATTAAGAATTGACTCATAAACTTTTCAGATACAGGATGTTAAAGCAATTGGACGATAGTTAGAGGGCTGGGAATGGTCACCCTTCTTTGGGACTGGCTGAATGAGAGCAAACTTCCAGCAATAAGGAAACGTACAAGTTGATAGACAAAGGCAAAAGAGTTTGCCTAGGCAGGGTGTAAGCACAGAAGCACAGTTCTTGAGAACAACAGGAGGTACTCCATCAGGCCCATATGCCATATTAGTATTGAGGCCTGTGATGGCAGAAAATACATCAGCTGAAGAAATTTTAATGTCAGCCATAAGGAAGTCAGAGGGGGGAAGTGATGGAGGAACAGCACCAGAACTGTCTAAGGTGGAAATGGAGGAGAAAGTCTGAGCAAACAGATCTGCTTTATCAGTAGAAGAAATAGCTACAGAGCCATCACAGTAGAAAAGAGGAGGGAAGGATGATGATGTAAAGTTGTTAGAAAGGTTTTTGGCAAGGTGCCAGAAGGAGTGGGAAGAATTCGAGTTGGAGAGTTGAGAGCATTTAGTACGGCTGAAATTTTTTCAGTAGAGCGAAGAACAGACTTAGCATGATTCCGGGCAGAAACGTATAAAAGATGTGATTCAGGGGTGGGTTGGTTCCGGTACCTTTTATAGGTCCTCTCCTTGTTGCAGACAGGATTAGAACAAGAGTGATTAAACCAAGGCTTTCTAGCATTAGTCAAAGGATATGAGAAAGGAATGTACGCTTCCATGCCCAAGAGAATAACCTCCGTAATGCGCAAGGCACACCCAGATGGCTCCCAGCCATGGAAGCAATAATCATTCCAGGGAAAATCAAAGAAGTACTGCCTAAGGGCCTCCCAATCTGCAGCTCCAAAATGCCACAGATGACGTTTCTTTGGAGGGTCCACAGGCCATACCGGAGCGATAGGACAGGTTAAGGTGATAAGGTTGTGATCGGAGGAGCCCAATGGAGAGAAAAGTGTAACAGTGTAAGCAGAAGGATTAGTTGTAAGGAAGAGGTCAAGTATGTTGGAGCTCTCTCCAAGGCGGTCAGGGATACAGGTAGGGTGCTGTACAAGCTGCTCTAGGTCATTATGGATAGAAAAGATGTAGGCTTGTTCACCAGGTGAATCAGTGAAAGGAGAGGAGAGCCAAAGGTGGTGGTGAACATTGAAATCTCCTAGAATGGAGATTTCAGAGAAAGGGGAAATGGATAGAATGTGTTCCATCGTAGAAGTAAGATAGTCAAGGAATTTTTGATAGTCGGTAGAATTGGGAGATAAGTAAACAGCACAGATATATTTAGTCAGAGAATGACAGGAAAGCCGAAGCCAGAGTGTAGAGAATTCAGAAGAATCGAGTTCAGGAACACGAGAGCAAGATAAGTCGTTGCATATATATACACAACAGCCACCTCTGGCTTTGAAATGAGTATAGAGAAAGCAGGAGGATACAGATACATAAAAAGGTCTGCTGTCAGTTGCCTGAGACAGCTGAGTCTCAGAAAAAGGTGAGGTGGTGCTCAACAGAGCGAAAGTTAGAGGAAAGGCCGCGAATGTTGCAGAAATGAAGAAGAAGAGAGTCAGACAGTGGTTCCAGGCAGCTCGAGTCGTCACCGGGAGAGGGGCGGAAGGTGGGGGCATTTATGGTCCGCCTCCCCTGGGGACTCCAAGACCACATGTTGTGCTGCCATGATTTTTTTTTTTTTTTTTTTTTTTTAAGGAAGTGTGGTGTATACTGTGCATGTAGTTTGGTGTTGATAGTTGGAGAAACTTGCATTGGAGAGCATGCTGGCCTACTCTCTGTGCTACTGAGACACTGAAAAAGTTCAGCAAAGGGGGATGGTTGGGACCTAGTCCCGAGGGCTGATGAACCGGGAGCTGAGCTCCAGCTCTCCCTGTCATCAGCTTTCCATCCACCTTAGGAGTACTGCCCTGCTCTACTGGTGATATAGTCTACTGTCTATATATTCTGCCAAAGTTTAGACATATAATCCTGCAGATACTGCATATATCTCAAATCAATATTGCACAAATTTCAAACAACTATAAAGGCTGATACTTCCCAAACCTAGGTCAAGTATATATCACAGTCTTTACACACCTACAGTGTTTTTACAGGCGGCACGATATGAGGTGGACATAAGTACTGTACTCACCTGGCTCACACAGTATGCTAACGGTGGCCAGATTTCAGGGGATATTTAATGAACCGCCACCTAAGAGCAGCTGGCGGGGATATATGAACATTGTGTACCACCATAGGCAACTTAACTATGGGGTTGCAGCCTCGAAAGATTGCAACTTGGATGTAATATTACCTGCCAGACTTTGATATGAAGACAATGGCAGGGTATGGGAGACTGTGAGAGGGTGTGATGGAAGGGTATATATAACACATACAAACACACACACACACACCGAGGCACCGAGGAGACCAGATGCAAGCCGACACCGCTCCATACACGGCCAACTTGGCCAGTGGCATTACCTAAATTAGTATCTTTAAATGAGTCAAGCTCTGTACCAGGTTAGACTAAATGGTGTTCTGATATTTAAAAAAAAAAAAAAAGAAGTTTTAAGCAAGATTTGTTTAAACAGAAAAGAAAACAAATTAGAGTAAGAATGCGCTCAATCAGCTGATCGTTTGTTTTGTCTAAAACTGCCCCAGGGAATATTAGTACCATATGTGCTTTTAGTACTGCAAAATGACCACATACTTTAGTAAAGCAAAATTGGAAAAGAAAAGGGATAAAGGTAGAAAGCAGGACGATGATTTTTACCAAGAACAGGTTGAAATGGAGACTCACAATAACCTAGAGGAACGAGTACTCAGGCTAGAGATGGCTTTTCAAAATGAGATTGATGAAATTAAGAAACAGATGCACTTGCAAAAGGAAGAAATAGAAAAATTTGGAAAGGAAGTCAACAAGAAAGACACAACCATAGATGAATTGACAGTAGAATTGGGTTCACTTAGGAGAAAAATTAGTGAAATGGCAAGTACAGTAGTCAACCACGAGAGTATTATGGAAGAGTTCAAAAATGATACAGAGACAATTAGACAAGTAAGCAGTCTGATAGACCAGAGCAGTGATATTGAGGAGAAGATAACACAGGTGAATGAAGCTGTGCAAAGCTACAAAAATGATGTGGAAACCACTTATGCTGAAATGGTGAAAGTAAAGAAAGACTTAGAAACAAGGGTGAAAGAAAAAAGCATTAAAAAGGAAGTGAAAAGAATAATCCAAAACAATCCCAAGTTAGTCAGAGATTCAGTAGATATCAACAAATCTATAGTAATCACTGGTATAGAAGAAGAAGAAGTAAAAAACAAGATCTCAAGAGACAAAAAGGAGATGGCAAATGTAATGAGCATATTGAAAGAAGTAGCAGAGGAAATCTGTAGTAAAGACATAGACGAACACAAAAGGTTAGGGAAATACGAGAGAAGCAAGTCAAGACCCCTAAAGGTAACCTTCCAGAGTGTAAACACCGTGGAGGAAATCCTAAAAAATGCAAAGAATCTTATGGAAAAAGAGGAGTTCAAAAATGTATGGATAAAAAGATGCCTAACACAAGAGGAACTGGAATTACTGAAAGAGAAGAGGGAGGAAGCAAAAACAAAAAACAAGGGAAGATCAGAGGAGGAGAAGAATATATTTTTTTTACAAAGTAATAGGATTGCAGGTACGAAAGTGGTACATAAACAGGAGGGAATAAAAAGGAGGAAGGTAGTAGAACCAAGTCATGACAAGTATATAAACAAGATGATTAAGTTGATGTACTCAAATGTGGATGGAATGGTATCTAAATTATTGGAGATGAATGATTATGTCACAGAAAATGAACCACATATAATATGCCTAACTGAAACAAAATTAACACCAATGATATCAAATGACATCTTAAACTTAGAGGAATATAATATATGGAGAAGATATAGGAACTTAAAAAAAAGGAGGAAGAATTATAATATTAACTAAGAAAAATCTAAAAGTCAAAGAAATAGAACTAGATATACCATCACAAGTAGAACTGATTGCAGTAGAGATCAATACATCTGAAAGGAGAGTAATTGTAGCCAATTTGTACATGCCACCCAAGTCAAACACATGGGAAAGAGACGAGTATGAGGACCTGGCAGAGAATACAATTCAGAGTTTAAGATCATTACTACATAAAATGGAAGAGAAATCGGAAAGAATTATATTAACTTGAGATTTTAATACAAATATAAATTGGAGTACTCTAGATATAATAAGCCAAGAAAGCTGTTGGGACCAAAAGCTCCTGGATCTCGTGCAAGAGTTTTTCCTAACGCAACGTGTAAGGGAAACCACCAGAAAAAGAGGACTCGATGTACCCTCAGTGCTAAATCTAATATTTACTAGGCAAGAAAACGATATTGGCAATTTAATATACCACCCTCCATTCGGCAAAAGCGACCATGCAGTACTAAATTGCAACTTCAGGATTGCATATGACATAGTTAACAGCAATGAAAGTTACAAAAAGAGCCTAAAGGGAAACTATCATGACCTAAAGAAGTACTTCTTAGAAACTGATTGGGGAAAGGAGCTTAGAGGACAAGCTTTAAATGCTATATATAAAAAATTCTGTGAACTTTATGAAATAGGAGTCCAGAAGTACATCCCAAAGCACAAAGAAGCAGAAAAGAAAAGAAAGAAATGGTTCAATACAGAATGTAAAAAATCAAAAGAAAAAAGAGATTTGTTGTGGAATAGATACAGAAGACACAATAGTGAAAGGGAATATAATAATTACAAACAGGCAAAGAAACGATTATACAAGAATAAGGAGGGAAGCCCAAAAACAGTTTGAGGAGGATATCATAAATAAAAGTAGTGATCAACCAAAGCTATTTTACAGCTACATCAGAAGCAAAACCAAAGTAAAAGATAAAATACAATCCATCACAGACGAGGGAATCACCTATACACAAGAGAAGGTTATTTGTGAAGCACTGAACAAGAAATTCCAATTAGTTTTTACAGAAGAAAAAAAATTTGAGAGGGATCATGTGGAACATGCATGTCCACACATACTACTGTGGGACTGGGACGAGGGTTAGAATGATGAGGAAGGGTCTTGAAACTCCTAGTAAGACGTGGAAGTATAATTAGTGGAATATTACAGGCTGACAAACTGGACACAACAGGCCGGCGTGCGGCCGGGAAGAAGTCCCGTGCTGATCTGATAGGCGGGACAAAGTTGCCAGATGCATGATTAATGGGACTTAACATACTTGGTAGGCATTGTGGGTAATACATGGTAAATACGGACATGTGATATGTAATAAAGTAAATGAGGACCTTGTACATGGACTGACTATATAATACGTGGTTGCATAGCTTATTCAGTTCATGGAATCACGTATCTCACACCTCCCTCCCCCCTATGTGCTCGTAGTGCAATCTCGAGCGGACTTTCTACTCGTTTCAACAAGTCGAGGAGAACGGCGCGGGATGGTGGGGGAATCAATTGACGGCCTTCTTTCCTGGCCTGAGCAAGGGAGCACAGGGGACTGGGGCGGAGGGTCGTCACTAGAAGGGGACACTGGGGTGTCATCACTAGGAGGGGACACTAGGGGGTCATCACTAGGAGGGGACACTGGGCAGAGATGGCGTCTGTTCCTCCACCACACACGACCACTGGGAAGGCGTACCTCATACTGTCGAGACCTGCCACAGCCCATAACAACCCCGACTTTGTCCCAGCGGTGTGATGTCGGGTCTTTGATCCGGACTCGCTGGCTGACAGTCAACCTGGGGAGGGGGCAGGCATGGACGTCATAACGACTTGTTGCTTGGTCGGTCCGGGCTGCATCACGGCGGTTACACTCTTCTGCTTTGGCCTGCCATTCGTCAGAGAAGGACTGGGGGTGGGCTGGTACACAGGTTCGAAGGGGGCGGCCGTATAAGACTTGTGCAGGAGAGCGTCCAGCAGGGGTAGGAGTGTTGTGTAGTTCTAGGAGGCCTCTGTCAAACTCCTCGCAGTCAAGGTTCCCTGTTGGTGCTGTCTTCATGATGAGGTGTTTGACAGCCTTGACAGCTGCCTCGGCATGGCCGTTTGACTGGGGGTAGTGTGGTGAGGTGATGATGTGATGGATGCCCCAGCGTTCTGCAAATTGTTTGAAGTCGTTGCTGGAGAATTGGGGTCCGCTGTCGGTCCTGAGGCGGAGAGGTACTCCGACTTCTCGAAAGTAGCTGCAAAACATCCGAACGACCCTGGTGGAAGTGGTGTCCCAGCCACAGGGGACAACTACAGACCACCCAGAGAGCCTGTCAGCGATCACCAGGAAGGATTTCCCGGCCACCTGGAAAAAATCAGCAGACACAGACTCAAAGGGTCGCTTCGGATGGTCATTACACATGTATGGTTCCTGCTGTTGGCTGGGTTGGAGATGCTGGCAAGGCTCACAGGCTTCCACCGTGCTTTTGACGTCGGCATGGATGCCAGGCCAAAAGACTGTTTGTCTGGCTTGACGCCTGGTGGCTTCCACACCTCGGTGGCTGTCGTGGAGGCGGGCCAAGGTGCGTCGGCGGAGGGCGGCAGGGTCAATGATCTGGGGGCCGTACAACACAAGCTCTCCGTCTGCATAGAGGCTGTCTCTTAGCTTCCAGTAGGGGAAGACGGAGGCGTGAATGTCATAGCGGTTGGTAGGGAACCCTGTGGAGACGTAGGTGAGGAGACGACTGTAGGCTGGGTCTTGAGTGGCGGCGGTGCGGAGCTCCTGGAGGGTCCTGTCGTTGTCGATGAGAGGCGCCACTATCTGGTCATCTGGGGAAGTGGCGGTGTGTGTGATTAGGAACCGGACGTGTGCAGCTGTTGTTGTACAGTCCTCTTCGTCATCAGGCGTGGGGTGGCTAACTGGGGCTCGGGAGAGGGCATCTGGTATGCACAGTTGCTTCCTGGCAAGCCACACGGCCATAAAAATGTAGGGGGCAATCTTCTCCTTGAGGCATTGGAGGCGAGGATTCTCAATGGCATCCAGCGTGTAGTGGTTCAGGATCGGCACTAGAGGGCGATGGTCCGTCATGAGGGTGAAGTGCTGTAGACCAGATAGGTAAAGTCAACACTTGGCCATGGCCCAGGCAACTGCCAGCATTTCCAGCTCAATTGTGGCGTAGCGGGTCTCGGTGTCAGTCAAAAATCTGGAGCGGCACTGAACTAGCCAACGCTGGCCTTGGCCATGATCCTGAAGGAGGGCATATCCAACGCCGTAGAGACGGGAGGCATCTGTCTGGAGGACCACAGGTAAGGTCGGGTCGAAGGGTGCCAAGACTGGTGGTGAGAGTAGAGCTTTCTTGACATTCCTGAACGCTTGATCGTGGTCCGGTGTCCATGTGAAGGAGCGCTTGGGGCTCATAAGGGGGCGTAGGGACTGGGCTGTTGTTGCTATGTCGGGGGTGAAATCTGCCAGTTGGTTCACCAGGCCCATAAATGAACGAAGGTCAGTGAGGTTTGTTGGAGTAGGGAAGTCTCTGATGGCTCTGACCTTCTCCTTGTCAGCTGAGATGTCCTCTGCTGAGATGGTGTAACCACAGAAGTTGACTTGAGGGGCGGCGACCACAAATTTCTCTTTGTTTAGGGTTATGCCGTGGGCACGACATCTGGTGAGCATCTGGTGGATCCATTTCAGGTGGGCAGGGAGGTCATCGTCAAAAAGCAGGATGTCGTCTACAACTTTCACACAGTTGGAGACACCCTGCAGGGCCATGTCCCCACGGAGACAGTATGCGTTCCCAGTTGCTGCGAAGCCCATCGGTCCGCGGCAGTGTTGGAAGCGGCCGTAGGGCGTGATAAATGTGGTGAGGTGGCGGTCTTCCTCCTCAAGCTCCATCTGCCAGTATCCATGCAGTGTATCCGCTGTGGTGAAGAATCTTGCAGATGGAGTGACACTGCGGACTGCTGCAATGGGCGTAGGCGAGGGATGGGTGGGACAGGAGACCTGGGAGTTGAGACGGGTGAGGTCCACTGTGATGCGGACGTCTTTGGGCTTCGCTACCAGGACCATCGGGTGACACCTCTCAGAGGGCTCATCACCCGCAGGTGTGATGATCTCTTGCTGCACCAGGGAGTCTAGTTCCTCCTTCACCTGATCCCGGAAGGCGAAGGGGATGGGCCTGGGTGTGTGGATCGCGAAGGGCGTCGCACCTGGCTTGAGGTAGATCCTCATTGGGGGGCCTGTCATCTTTTTGAGTGGCTTTGTTTGGGGGTCGGCCTTGGAGACGAGGACGTCGCTGAACTGTCGAAAAAAATACTTCCTTGCGGCAGCAGGTGAAGTCATGGCTGAGACAGGCAATTCTGCGCACCTGTTGATGTGTGTCACAGCAAGGATGGGCTTAGGGAACTCAGGTGGGACTATGGCCAAGTCCTGACAATGGCCATACGACAAGAGAGGAGTTTGGATTCTCTCGTGGACTTGGACGGTGGCAAGGCAAGACTTGGAACCGAGCTGTAATGTCGCCTGGAAGCATCCCAAAGCTGGAGACATCGAGGAACCATCTGCCGTGAGCACATCTGTCATGGGTGGGGGTGATAGGCTGCTCCTGGGGATGTCGAGTGCATCCAGGTGTTGTGGGCCAATTACTGTAATGTCTGCGCCTGTGTCAGGGATCATCAGGAGGCTGGAGGACGTGTTGCCGTGGGACAGATGAACATTGACGGGCTTAGGGGATCTGTCACTCGAGGCATCATCTACACATCGACATCTGCTGTTGTTCTTGGGAGAGGGTGGTGGGGAAGTTCTGTTGGGGTAGGAGGAGCCGTTTTGATCCCTAACTTGACTCTTCATGGCCCTGCAACACTTGGCAAAGTGTCCCTGCTTGTTGCAAGCATTGCATTGGGTGTCCTTGGCGAGGCATCGAGGTGCGCTGGTCCAATGGCCTTTAAACCCACAGTTGGAACATGTGCTGTCAGCTGCAAGGCACTTCCCGGGGCTGTGCTGGCGCTGACAGCATCGGCATGGGTTAGTAGCTGAGGCTTGTGATGTCGGAGGTTGCTGAGAGGATGCAGTCTTCCTTTGATGTTGGGTCTTCTTATATGAGGAGACGGCATAAAGTTGACCTGGTGCAGCGTGTATTGCTGAAGCTGCCACTCTTGTAGCTTCATACGACCTACAGCAGGTTACAAAATCATTAAGTGAGGAGGTGGCGTCGAGGGCAAGGAGTTTCTGCAGTAGTTCCTCGTCTCGCACACCCGTCAGGAAAATCATCTTGAGCTGGATCTCAGCACAATTAACAGGGTCGCCAGGGCAAAGGTCTACCTCAGAAGCTATGTCCTTAAGTCGTGCATAAAAGTCTGCAAATGATTCCCCGGCTGCTTGCTTGCAGGAGAGCAGTTCCCGGCGGCGCAAAGCTTCATTGTGGAGGCCCCGGAAATGTCCCTGCAAGGCATCTAATACCTCTGTCACGGAGAGGTGGGAATCTGGGGGAATGGTGAGGGTGTGCTCCAAGAGACGTTGGACATCTAGAGATATGCACGATCATAGCTGGATGAGCTGTTTATGATGTGGCATCCGGTGTAGGTCCATCATAACAGCAAAATCCTCAAATCGACTGTGCCATTGTCGGTAAACTTGATACGTGGCATCAGCTTGAAGAGGTAGGGGGCTGGGGACTGTGGGCTTGCTCTTAAGAGAAGTAGTGGTGGTGTCAGACGGTGGAAAGGATGTGATGGGGTTGACAAGAGTTGATACTCGGGCAGGTGAAGGGCGAGTAGGCGATGTCTGAGGTTCAGATGGTTGAAGAGGCATGGAGGGGTCGCCAAGAGGTGATGCTTGGACAGGTGAGGGGTTAGCAGGTGATCTCTGGGGGGGCTGAGGATGTGCTGGGGCTAGTGGGCTTGTCCTCGTTGCCAACATCGTGAAGAGATCCATAAATTTGCGATTATCCTCTTGTCTTTGCTGTTCTAACTGACGACGGTGGGCTTGCTCTTCTATGCGTCTTGATTCGTCCTCTTGTCGTCTTCTTTGTTCCTCTTGCTGGTGGGAGACTTGTAAGTAGTGGATGAGATGAAGTACGTCTTGGCTTCTGTCCCGCGGAGCGGGAGTATCCAGCAGGTGGGGGGTGAGGGGAGGAGGTAGAGGTGGGGAAGTGCTTTCCTCATACTGTTATTCATTCTCCCCAAGTAAATCCTGTTGGTCAGACATGTTGAGTGTGGTGTCCTTGCAGTCGGGAAGAGACAGAGAGGAGCTGGCAATACTCTAGTCATGTGCAAGTACTTGCGGGAATTTACAAAATGCAAGAGAATTTGCGGAAGATTTCTGGGAGTTGTGGCGGCGTGGTAGTGTGTGCGTTTGTGTGTGTGCGTGTGTGGCAAGATGGCGGGCCAGTCGGGCTGAGAGGGGGGCCGCGCTCAGTCACCCCAGAGGCATGGACGGGGGGGGATGTCTGAGTCGCTCTCCGCTGGGCTGGTTGCTAAAGGTCCTCTGGTTTGCTCTGCCACACCAGAAACACTAGGAAAACGCACAACACGGCACTAACACTGCACTGAGACACTAGAGCACTGTAAAATCCACTGTACTGAAACACTGGGGCACTGTAAAATCCACTGCGGTAATCCCTGGGCAGGAAGCCGGTGAACTGTAACCGCCTTGACTGCAAAAGTCTTCCACTAGGGAACGGAGTAACTCACTGCGCCATGTGGGACTGGGACGAGGGTTAGAATGATGAGGAAGGTTCTTGAAACTCCGAGTAAGACGTGGAAGTATAATTAGTGGAATATTACAGGCTGACAAACTGGACACAACAGGCCGGCGTGCTGCCGGAAAGAAGTCCCGTGCTGATCTGATACAGTGTTGGCAGGTGCTGGCCCTAAAATATCTGTAGAATCATCCATAAAATTTCTTGAGATTTGAAAAAATTCTGTAGATCACAATTTCACGCATATATTGACAAAAGGTATGCAAATATGTCTTAGAAGTTATATGTGCCTTTATTTAAAAGAAAAAAAATATGATTAATTCCATACAAATAATCTAAGATTAATTGTTTTTATTAAATTAAGAATATGGTATGAATTTTCATATTTCAAATTCATAAAATGCGGGTTAACACACAGTTACTATGGGTCAAGTTAGACACGAACCTGACTGAAAACTTATACTGAAAACAAAGGCTAAAAGAGCGAGCCCCTTTTTCACTTTTCGTTTTGCTCATAACTTTCTAGGCCAAATAACTATAACCTTGTTCTATTAGATAACCGTAGGAACAGTCGCTAACACCACTAATATATTCCAAACATGTCCAAACTTCCGAAACTAACTCTGACATACCTTGGTTCTTGGTTCTTGGTGTTGAGTTAGGGCTTTCATTTCCGAGGGGGTCGGAGAAGCCCTTCCGGTGGCTTATGGAGCAGATGTCTTGCCTAGATGCGATTTGCCTGGACTTCCTTAAGAAGACACACACCAAACGAATGACAGGATACCTTAGGGGACTGTTCAGACCCACACCTCCCAGGAGTACTGGCAGAGTGAAGTCTCGTACACCTAAGATAGACAGACGATCCCTCAATTCTGTGCGCATGGAGTGAAATCTTGGACAGTGCAAAAGAAAGTGGGCAATTGTTTCCTCTTGATCTCTGCACCACTGGCAGTAAGGGTCCGGCAGTGGAGATGGGACTCTGACATACCTGCTTCAGACTCCCTCAGAATGTAAACAAAAATGGCAGTACACCGGCGCATTCGACAGTAGAAAAATGTATATATTTAATATTGAAATTTTCATATTAGTTCAGAGATTAAGCAGTTTATAAGTATATTAATTGTTATACTGCAAGTACTAGTCTAATATAGCTTAAACGACATAATTTGAAATTAAAGAAAATACAATATTTCATAGAAAACTTTACGTTTCAAGAGTTAACTATACAATACGTTTTCTTTCAGGACTGTCCTCTTGCCCACTGCTAAATTTCTCTATGGTATTTGTAAATTGAATTCCTTTCCACATTGCTTGTAAAATTTCTTGAGAATTTCTGTAATATATCAATAAAATGCCCGCCGTGCCTGCCGCCGGACCTCCCACCTCACCACCCCCTACCCCACCACCGGGCCGCCACCGCAACACCACCCCAGGAGGACACAACGGTGCGATTAGTGACCTCAGTCAAGAGGGTCATCAGGACATTACGGTCCTAGGTCCTTATTCCCCGCAAGTGCCCCAACCCCAGGTGATCAGGGGAAGTAAACTACATTGCGGGCAGAGCAGTGATCGACAGAATAGGGGTGGGACTGAACCAGATTCAGTCCCGGGTAACACCATATTGACGGCTTTGTTATACCCTCTAGGGCAGGAGGCCCAAGGGCAAGAGGCCCAAGGCTACGGCCTAATAAAGAGTGTGAAGGGAAAAGCGACCCCAGGCTCCGGCCTTAACACACTAGGGAGAGAGAGTTGCCCCAGTGCATCCCTCTCTTGCTGTTCTCCCCTTCAGGATCAACATCCCGTTGATGGTCTTAAGCCGCGGCGTGAGGGCGACCCCGTTCGTCCGGCAGATGTTCCTGCTAGGGCTGATTGGCTCCCGGCTACGGCCAGAGTACGGATCAGGGTAAAGAGCCCCTGCTACCGTACGTGTAGCACTTCCCTATTACGGAAGCAACACCCCGTTGACGGTCCTAAGCCGCGGCGTGAGGGTGACCCCGTTCGTCCGGCAATTGTTCTCCGTACGGGTAGACACTCGGCTCCGGCCGGGGCACGTACCAGGGTAGAGAATCCCCTGAAGGTAGACTCAATCCGTATTGGAGAGAGTGTGGCCTCTGTGCCCCTCACTCTGGCTTGTCTCCTACTATGGGAGCAACACCACGCCGGCGGTCCTCAGCCGCGGCGAAAGGGCGACCCCGTCCGCCCTACAGGTGTCCCCCGTACGCCGGGCAAGTTCACGGCTACAGCCAGAGTGTGTGACAGGGGAAGGCGACCCCAGGCTCCGGCCTCCAGACACACCCGAGAGGACACGGGTAACGTGAGTCCTCCTCCAGCCTCTTTCCCTTCGGGGAGCCCTTCGTCACCACCAGGGAATGTAGCCCCAGAGGAGATGCTAGAGTGGTGGCAAGGCCCGATATCGGGCTTACAGCCTACACCCGGGAGTTCCTTGTTCCTGTCCGAGCCCTGTAGGAGACGCTGCCGCAGCCCAGTCCTGACGGCGCCTCTCCCCCTGGGTGCGTGCAGTCCCAGGACGCCCAGGCTAGACTCTCGAACTCCCAACGAAGGCGATTCGGGCTCCCTCGCTCCCCGGAGTCGGAAGAAGCTGGCCTGAATACTCCGGCTGTTTGGCCCCAGTCCCGAGGGCCACCTATCAGGTCGAGGCCCCCAGACCAAAGGGCCTCCCTGCACCCCACCGGCGCGGCCCTAGTACGAGGACCGCCTCCCAGGTCGAGGCCCCCAGACGGGAGAGCCTCCCTGCACCCCATCTACGAGTGTGACTTAGAGTGACTATTACCCAGGAAACAGGGAATGCAGTGACAGTGACTCCGCAAGAAACCGTAGTCAATAGTGGCCCATCAGAACTCAGTGTTAACAGGGCAGAATTTGAACTTTGTGAATTATCCTAGTCCCTCCCCATATAAGAGAGTCAGAGAGTTTTCTGTGAACATCTGAGGTAAGGGCGCGGGCGAGTCAAAAGCTCAGTGTACTGTACGTGTCTCCGTGACAAGGTGAGAGAGTCGAGTGTCGCTGTCCGCACCCTACCTCTTTTATAGTAATATTCCCAAACCAGACCCCAACCTTGTTTATTCCTAAGGTGAACAATCCTATTTATATCCTGCCTCCAAGTGACCTGTAAACCATATTATAGATAATTCACAATCTCCCTGTGTGAACATTGTAGTGTATATGATTGCTCTGTGGAGCCAAGTGTTAACTCTGTATCTCTGTGTCCCTGTATCTTAAATATCATTCTATGTGTATTGTTACGAGTAGGATTAAGGTAATAGATGTGTTAAGGTATACTGCCTGGTTTTTATGTCCTGTTCCTTTGTTAGTGCTTTACTTCCGGTCTAGAAAGAGGACCCCGCTTCAGCAGCTAGTGTTTTTACGACGAGAAGTCGCCTTAAAAACACAGCATTACAATCAAAATATCTGTAGATTAAGCACAAAATTCTGTATTTCTGTAGATCCTTCCAAAAATCTGTAGAAATACAGAAATTTCTGTAGACCTGGCAACCCTGATCTGATAGGCGGGACAAAGTTGCCAGATGCATGATTAATGGGACTTAACATACTCGGTAGGCATTGTGGGTAATACATGGTAAATACGGACACGTGATATGTAATAAAGTAAATGAGGACCTTGTACATGGACTGACTATATAATACGTGGTTGCATAGCTTATTCAGTTCACGGAATCACGTATCTCACAACTACCAGATATACAAATATCAGAAAAAGTAATACAGGAGGAGCTAAGTAAATTTGACAAAGGAAACGCAAATGTCCCTGATGAAATTTCATGTTGAATACTACGTGAATGTGCAAAGGAGTTAAGTAAACCATTATTTTTAATTTTCAAGAAATCCTTGAGTCAAGGTAAACTACCTGATATTTGCAAGAAAGCAAACATTGTTCCCTTATTCAAGAAAGGGAATAGACAAAATCCACTCAGCTACCGACCAGTATCACTAACCAGTGTTGTAAGCAAGGTATTAGAAAAGCTTATAAGAAAAGCTTGGGTAAATCATCTAGAAGAACACAACATGATAACAGAAAGACAGTTTGGTTTCAGAAAAGGAAAATCATGTGTTACTAATCTGTTGAGCTACTATGACAGAGTAACAGACACATTACAGGCAAGAGAAGGATGGGTGGACAGTATCTATTTAGATTTCAAGAAGGCATTTGACAGTACCACACCACAAGACTTTTATGGAAACTGTACCATCAAGGAGGAATTCGAGGCAAACTGTTTTGTTGGATGCAAGACTTTCTCATAAAAAGAGAAATGAGAACAGTACTAAGGGGAAATTACTCATCATGGAAAGAAGTGACTGGTGTAGTACCACAGGGCTCAGTGTTGGCACCAATCATGTTTTAGTGTATATAAATGTGACAGTAACACTGGAAATGAAAGCTATCTAAATGTATTTACAGATGATGCAAAAATACAAAGGAGAATTACTAACACAGACTCTTGTAAAAAGCTACAAGAAGAATTAAATAAACTTCATGAATGGAGTAATACATGGCAAATGGAATTCAATGTGGACAAGTGTCATGTAATCAAGTTTGGTAAAAGTGGAAAAAGACCTGATTGGGATTATACATTAGGAAATAAAACCCTACACACATCAAAAAGAGAGAAGGACCTAGGTGTGATTATCAATAACAGACTATCTCTGGCTGACCACATCAGAGAGAAAGTACAGAACATGTATACACTGCTTGCAAATATGAGAATAACATTCACATACATAAATGAAGACATGCTAAGAAAGATAATAACATCATTCATCAGACCAACCCTGGAGTATGCATCAGTAGTCTGGAGTCCTCATCTCAAAAAACACATAGACAAGATTGAAAAAGTTCAAAGGGCCGCTACAAAATGGGTACCAAGCTTAAGGGATCTAAGCTACGAAGAAAGACTAAATAAACTGAATCTACCAACACTACAGGAAAGAAGGAAAAGAGGTGACATGATTATGCTATATAAATGCATATCAGGGAAGGAGAAAATAGACATAAATGATTGCTTAACCTATGGGGAAGCATCAGCAAGAGGACACTGCAAAAAACTGCATAAGAAGAGAGGTGATAAAGACGTAAGGAAATTTAGTTTCCCAAATAGAGCAATTGATCAGTGGAATGCACTACCGAATGAAATAGTGTGTGCCAAAACAATTCACAGTTTTAAGGATATGTACGATAAACATGGTTTAAGACACGGGACAGTACGAGATTGACTCATTCCTGTAAAGATACAATTAGGTAAGAACACACACACACACACACAAAGCATGTGTCCGTAAGTAGTGTCTCTTAGGCAACTGGATGGGATGTTAGGACAAGGTAAACTCAATGCAAGTGAGGTAATGTAATGTGTTGTGAGAGGGAGGCCGATGCTAAGTAGGGGCAGTAATGCCGGGAAACCCTTTTTCTTATCATAATTACCCTTCACATGTACGGCATCAGGAAATACATACTACAGATAAGGAAGGAATTGATATGTCAGTATGGCTGGGTCGTTACCAATAACAGACTTCACTTGTGGTTGTCCACACGTGCGTGCCCACACGTGCCCTCAAACATATGTTGCCAACACAGTTGGCAACATGTTCGGGTACAAGTATGTAGCAATAATTGGACAGATGTATGCAAACATGTTTCAGTGCAGCTTCAGTCACTGGCAGCAGAGGCGATGGGATAAGAGTGTCCATACCAGGCAGCTGAGACTTCATCATGATTGAAGTGCCCACCCCAGCGGGAGACCCCGGTAGGGGGTGTCGCAATACCCACCCCATGGAGGAGCCACGGCCTGGGTGTCACAGCACCCACCCCAGGGGGAGATCATGGGGAGGCGCATAGGGAGTGTAAGGCCCAGGCAAGAAGGGCCTATATCCCCCACGACCTTGCACCCCTCTTCCCCTCAACACAACAACAAGAAGGAACACCACCCCGGCAGACTACCCTACAGCCAGGCCAGCCCTCACCAGGATCGGGGTGGGACTTGTCTTAGTACAGTCCCAGGCATCACTGTGAAGATGGCCACCATCCTTGTCGGGAAGGAAGAGACAGCCGCCATACGCTCTTCTGCTGCTACCCCTTGCAGGACTTCAGTGATGGCTACTGTCCGCACTAGGAAGGAAGGGATGGCCACCGTATGCCCTTCGCCTGCAGCCACTCCTGAGAGCAGCACTGCAGTGAAGGCCACCATCTGCACCGGGAACAGGAGAACAGCCACTGTACATCTCCTGGCTGACACCTCAGAGAAAGGCAGAACCGTGATGACAGCCACCGGCTGCACCGGGAAGGAAGGGACGGCCACCGTCTGCCCTTCGTCTGCCACCTACTCAGGAAGCAGGGCCGTGGTGACGGCCACCGTCCGCACCGGGAAGGAAGGGACGGCCACTGTACTCCCTTCGTCTGCTGTCTCAGGGGCAAGTGGAACTGTGACAACGGCCACTGTCCGCGTAGGGAAGGAGGGGACGGACAATATACACCCCTTGTCCACTACCCTTGTGACTGCCCTTGTGACTGCCCTTGCGGAGCAAGTCCCTTGCCCTCTTCACCACCCACCCAGAGGCTGAGCATGACACCCTTCACTCTCTCCTCACAGGTGCAGTTCCCCGAAGGAGCTGCAGCTGGAGGAGCTCTGGCGAGATCCTTTCACAAGTCTGGGAATTAGTGCCCTGCAGCCAGCACCCAGGCGACGCCCCCCGCTGTCGGACTCCATGGGGAAGGGACGCAGCAGGCAGCTCCTGAAGGTGACTCGACCCAGACGAGACCGCGGCCCTCAGATGCCCAGGGGCAACCCCAGGACTCCGGGGCGTGACCTCCCCAGCCCCACCAGCAGGCAGTCCTCCTCCAGGAGTAGGCGGAAGCAAACTCGCCTGCTCGCCTTGTTCTGCCTCAGTCCAGCGGGCCGCCTTCCACACCGAGGCCCCACTAGGGAAGGGCCTCTCTCCACGCCAACCAGCATTCCACTCCGGACAACCCAGTCCTCGGCAATAGCCCCATGCCTTCTGCAAGAGGGCACACCTGACAAGCTACCTCCCACACCCGGGTGACACCTGTAAGCAGCCCTAGACCACAGCAGCCCGGGCCAGAGTCAACTGACCAGTGTATTATATTAATATTGTAATCTGTTCTCTGTGTAATTAAGGTAATATACAAGGAAGGTTGGTCGACCCGAGTTTTTATGTCCTGTTCCTCTAGTTCTGCTCTCACAAGAGAGCCCCAGCTCAGTAGCTAGTGTTCTAAGGACAAGAGGTCGACCCTAGAACATGTAGCATAACAATGATGTTGCCAACATGATCTGGACACTGCTGTTCTCAACATATTTACAGCTTGTTCGTTACTGCGTTGCTTACATGTTGCCAGTGTATGTTCGAGCACATGTGTGGACGCGCTGCTACACACTACTTTCAGTTACAATGCAGAGCTGACCTTGCCTGGCAGACTCATTCACAGACTCTTATCAGTTGCCAGATGCCTTTTCGAACTGTTATATTATGTTCTGTTTGCATTTCTAACTCAGAGCTGACCCTAGCCTTGCAGAATTCTTCACTGACACGCTTGTCAGCCCTTCAGGATGACCCTGACAGAGACTGCTTCAAGGCCCGTACTTTTGTCGGATAAGGAGGCTCTCTAACACCTCTTCCCTATTGACTTATTTGTTTATTACATTGTTACCCTTTTCCGTGTTATATAAATCCTTCTAATATCGCCATACTATGCATAAATAATGAACAAAACGGTATTAACTAGCCGTATCCTAAACTAAATCGCTAAGTATGAGGTGCTAGGAAACTTTCTTAACCAACGATAATGCGGACCCAAGCCTTTCATTAGTCATAAAGTACTACCATACTCCATTCCACCACTCCAGGCCTTCTATAGATGTGTTGAATACTTTTCCATCACATCCATTTACGTCGTTTTCAGACTTCCTCTGCTCATTCTCGCAACAAGTAGGTCTCTCTTCGCTCTTTTAGCCAATAACTGAGCCATTCACAACTTACCACTTTTATGATTCTCGCTGAAATATCCTGTTGACTTTACACTGTCAGGAACGTATCATATGGCTCAGTTCAGTGTGCTGGTTTGTGTGTGTGTGTGTGTGTGTGTGTGTGTGTGTATTAGTACCCTTGGTCATTTCTTAATAGGGCAACAAACAGTTCATTATTGTTATTATTATCATTATAATTTACTTATGATGATGATGATGATGATGATTAATAATAATAATAATAATAATAATAATAATAATAATAATAACAATAATAATAATAATAATGATAATAATAAAATTATTATTATTATTATTATTATTATGCTATTATTATTGTTATTATTAATTACAACAACAACAACAACAACAACTGCTACTACTACTACTACTACTACTACTATTACTACTACTGTTATTATTAATATTATTACTCATTATTATTATTATTATTATTATTATTATTATTATTACAACTACTACTAGCAGAAGTAGAATTATACACACCAGTTATACAAACAATGATAGATCGGTCCAGTCTAAATGCCTTCCACCTGTGACACCCTTAATAAGTTACTGCTATGCACAGTACCGCAAGCTGATCCAATGATGGAATTATGTCAGTGATTTTTTTTTTTTTCGACTGAAGTCAATGATCAGCCTCTCTACCACCAGGGCTGCCTGACAGATGTGTATGTAGGGGATGAGGATCTTTCTTTAAATCTCTGTTGCATGGGAAGGAAATTGCTTGTACATTATTATTACCCTTATTTGTGTTTTATTTACATTTTGTTCTTCTGGTATTTAGGAAATACATGTGTCTACTTCTTATAGTGCCGATGATACTTTCACTGTTGACACATACATGAGAGGTGAATTGTGGCATTAAGGAGGTATTGGACCAATGAGGTAGGTTTAGTTTGAATGGAATGTCACCCTGCCTCATATGATTGATATTGCATGGCCTAACCCCTAAACGCCAGGCATATTTTTAGCTGGGCGTGTTCACACGACAAACATTCCTGGCAAAGTAGCTCTTTGTCAGACCTTAATATCTGGAAAACTATAAGAATTAGAGAAATAAATTAAAAACCATGCTACTCACTAACACTTTTTCTTGCAACTAAAACCAACCCCATGTCTCTAGGTTGTCCGATTGATGAGCAAAGACGAGTAGAAGATGAGTGATTTTCGATGTTTTGATAGGGGGCGCGTGGCTGGCAACAGCCTTGGCGAGCCTGGCTAGCGTTGGCAGCACTGACCGGTGTGGTGATTGTAAGACTGCCAGGCCTTCCTTCGCAAACACCTAAACTTTTCCACCCTTTGTGCCATTTTTCCATATGCACCATCAAAAGGATGAGTCGTCACCCTGTCCATGTGGCTTGCCATTGGTTTTCAACTGTAATACAGTGGCACAATACCCTGTAGGTGTGGGGGAAAACTTACGCTTTATCCTCTTTATTATTTTCAGGCATCAGTTATAATACCCTAAAATGTATGTTTAACAGCACTTATAATGCACTATCACAACTATGGTTTATTGCACATGAAAAAATAGTTGTTCAGCATATTGAATGCAGGTAAGGTTAAGTATGAGGTATGCACTTGTACATAAATTCTGGCTTTTTTCAACTATTCTCAGGTATCGTGATAATATTACGTATGTTCTACACAACTTATAATATTTGTATTTCAGTTCACAAATACGCTTCATGTCACATCTTCGCAAATATTTCAAGAGTAGGTGAAAAAAAAACTATAGTTCTACCCAATAAAGTAATTTTCTTTTCTGTGCTCTTGGTTTCCTTTCACACTTCAGGTAGGGTTACTCAAGGTATTATCAACATTACAATAAAAAAATCATTTTCACTTTCCTCATAAACCCCTCCCCCCCAAAAAATTGTGCACACCTGTTCACTCTTTATGCTTTTGCACACACCTTCGCAATAATCACGTTCAGAGTGACACCCAGAGAAGCATTTAGGGCATTGCAGGACCTTGCATTCATCACATTGGTAGGGGGTTTTCCTTCTGTGTGGGGGAGTGGTGTTTTGTCTTGCTGCACACAAGGCAGTGCCTGTAGGCTGGCCGACCTGCAGGTGTACAGCCCATGTCAACAGGACAGTGACTCTGTAAATATTGAGCACAGGTCAGCCTGTTTGCCAGCGCCGCCTGGTACATCCCGCACCTCCCAACTGTCAACTGTGCAGTTGCATACTCTGCAAGCAGCTCTCGTGCTAGCTCTTTCTCGAACTCTCGTAGAGAAAGATTCCTTCGCCAAAACTGCTTGAGGAGTACGTAACTGTTCAGGACGGCAATATCAAGATGGTGTAAGAACGCCTTCTTGTACCACCGACAGGATTTATGGAGGCAATCAACTTCCCCTATCTGCATGTCCAACTTACCTGCAAGCCGCATGTTGATGTTGTAGTCATTGACAGCATGGGGCTTGAACTTGGTTCCCTGGTCCTGAAGTCTGTCCTGCCTGTGTCCTCCATAACCCTCATATGAACTGTGGTTAACATGTTAACCGTATGCTTGTTGTGCGTCATAAGGGTTAACATGTTACCACATTTCTGGGATAGGAGGGAACCTTTGGTCAGTTTTCTCAGGGAAAGATGGAAAATTCTTTCCACCAGCAAGGACAGTTCCTCAGGACCCAGTACCATGTTCAAGTAAATACTTGGTCAGTACAGGGGAAGTGTTATAATTGTCAGTGAACAGGTTGTGGTGCCTGTTGAAATAACTGTCCATTGGCACTTTCACAGCTGGTGTCAAGAAACCATGGGGATCATCAGTAGGTATATCAACATCTGTTGCTGATTAAACTACAGTATTACATCAAGCACATATCCAGTTTTGCAGTCACATAGGACAAAGAACTTCAGAACGGTGACTCGTCGATAACCACTTTCTGAAACGGCAAAAAAGCCTTGCAAAAGACTCCTTGAGCATGGTCAGATTGGGCCTTATTTTCCATAATCTGCCACAGGGTGCTGGCCCATAATTCCTGTTGAAATGCAGGAACCATAATACGGCCAGGTACCTACTGCGGGCCATATATTTTCCAAAGACAGGTTTGCCCACAAGTTCGTCTACGGACCAATAATCATGGAGCACATGTTTTCTCACTTCGTCCATCATCATGGTCAAGGCAAGCCACACAAATAAATCCCCCACCTCCAATGGAACCCAGTCCTTCATTTTTGTACTTTCACTGGCCGAAACCTCCAACCAGCGCACACTTATGGCCTGGTGATAGTTTATCTCGGCATCCTGGTACTGCATTATGACAGTGGTAAAGATTGTCTTGAAAAAGGATATCATAGTCCTGGATCCAGGCAACAGTTCACCAAACTGCACACCTGCCCCTTCTGCATCAAATGTAGGCACAGAGGGCTTGAATCCTGTCCCCTCCTCCCACACGAAGACATCCACTTTCCCAACACCTGGTAGGAGCCTTGGCCATGATTACTGGCTAGAACATCTTTCCACACCACGTGCAGCCCGCCCCCGCCCACTTGCACGCCCACGGGGACAACCACGGGCAGGGGGGGGAAGGTGAAGGAGAGGCAGAGGTGGGGGAGTACATGGGTGATGACTCACCTGACGTCAGCCATCCCTGGGGAGATGATGGTGACCCAGTCACACCACGTGAGGGCAGTGTGGAAATTTCCTCAGGTGAAGGGTCAGGTTGGGCCACACGTGAAGGGCCAGGTTGGGGAGATAATGCCCTCAAAGTGCTGGGTTTTGGTGATGAGGGACGTTGAAGGTAGAGACTGTGGCGAACTGGCCACGTGAGTGGTGGCGAGATACAGTGGCAGTGTTTGTGTAGGTGATGATTGTCACCATCTCCCTCGAATTCTCCGAGGTCACGGTCATCCAACTTCTCCTCTGACGTGAATTCGTGACTCTCATAGGCCCTGCGCTCCTCCTGTAGCAATTTGTAGTTGCTTTTCAGGCGTTTCAGGGCAGGTTGGGGACGGAGGGCGAGATACTTCACCTTCTACATGGTAGCTTCCCCCTCCTTTGGAGGAAGTCTCACTACTCATGCTCATGGAAGACAGTTTCCTCCAGGGTACGTCCTATGGCGCTGTCACCTAGCCCTTTCCCTGCCAGTAAGGGCAGAACTTTGGCAGGAGTTGATGATGCAATTGGCCTTCTGGTGAGGGGATGGAATCGGATGAGGAGTCTGAGGAAGACACCGCACTGCTCTATCACAAGGCCGTGAACAAATGAACCGCACATCAGTGGGGCACCTTGGGTAGGCCCCTACCCTATGGTAATGAGAAAAAATGGTCGCAGGTTCAAATGGTAGAGGGAAGACGCTTGCGTGTATACCTGCTACCCAACAGCCCTGTAGCAGTCCGATTGTAACGTGTATACTGTACGTGTTACCCGGGAGATAGGGGTTAATCATTAATATTAAATTTATACAGTTTAAGCACAATACATCACCCTGCCCCATGTGTTACACCAAAGCAAAGTGGCTGAATCAGTGTTTATACGGTACTGTTTATAATTATAGAATATGTTACCCTTCCCCACATGTTACACTGAAAGACCCTGGTTTCGTTGTTTTATATTTGATACGAAATGTAAAGAGGGGTACAAGTTAAGGTAATGGCCGTTATTCTTGTCTGGTAAGGAAGCTCCCTAACACCTCTTCCTATGTGATTTATTTGGCTTATTACACTTTGCATCCCATTCTGTAATACTTAAATCCTTCCAGCACCGCCATATTCTGCATAAATGACGTACAAAACTGTATTAACCACCTGTATCCAGAAATAAATAACTAAGGAAGAGTGTTTGGGAGCTTCCTTACCCAGCGAGAAAACGATCTGGTGTCGAGGTGTAAGTGTAGTACCTAAGCCTCTCATTCTACCTGGTTTGATGCCAGCCTTTCTCTCCTGGCAATATTATACTATACCCTCTTTACTCTAACTTGGCCTAAAATTACAATCTTTATCTTGAATGCAGAGTTATAACAATAAATTTACACTAAGGTATGATGCCAGTCACGAAGATGTGGTATGAAAAGGGTGTTGAGCCACAGCACTGACTCCTTTTCCCAGCGAGCTACATGAAATAAGCTACAAAGGGAAGAAAATATGGACCAAGTTAGAGTGAAAATGGTTTAGTTACGGCTCTTCTAAGCTCTGCCAGCCTGCCTTCCCCGTTACAGAGGGCACGCAGCATTCATACTGTCACACTCGCTAATGCTAATACTAACCGGTGTTCTGTGTCCCTTCTCTAAGCAGTTGGTTAAGCATAGAGGTGCAGCTGTCTTCCTCTCTCTCTCTCTCTCTCTCTCTCTCAACTCCGTTAAACTACTTGCAGTGTACTAAGTCATATTGAACAGATCTTACTCATGTCCTCATTGCTCCTGCTTCCCTATTTTCTACGTCTCACAAATATACTTTTCCCATACTCTCCCATTTCTGCTTTCCCTTCTTTTCCTTTTTCTGTCCTTCCTTCCCCTGGCGTTATATAAGTGATGAATGACTAGACAAACAGACAGGTGAGGACGGCAGGTAGGTAGGCAGGTGCATCATTAACATCTGCCTGGTTCTGCTACAACCGTCAGCACCAAGGTGGATCTCACGGTCATTAATGTTATCACCTGTTTATAATCCTCAGGTGCACACGCCAACACCACCAACACGTTTTCCTAGACCCACTGTTGATGGATGGGTGGATGGTTGTGAGGGCTGTTGGAGGTTGGAGTACTGTTCAGACGTAAGATTTTTTTCTTAAATCTATTATTGTTGATGGATGGGAGGATGAAGGGGTTCTTAGAGGTTAAAGAAATGTTTATGCCTCTCTCTCTCTCTCTCTCTCTCTCTATTTATTAATCTTATTCTCTATTACCTCCGACAGCGGAATTGGAGGAGAGTATATATTCATTCCTGTTTGTATGTTCGTTCGTTTCTCCACATGGTATCTGAAAAGTTATTGATGGATTTCGGTAAATTTTTGTGGATATGTGAATCATGGCACAAGGAAGAGTGTTAAATTTTGGTGGTGATCTGAATTGTCTGATGTAGGCACTGACGGAGTAATGAGATCTCCTTGCGCTGCATTCTTGTTTATTTCTGTATTTTGGTGGGGAGATACACAAATGCATCCGAACCCGAAGAATTAAAATTATTTAATTGTGTTTTCTCGTCGTGTTCATTGGTTTTTCGTTCAGATACCGTAAAACTCTTGGAGTAATAAGTCTGGGGAACATAATATCATGGTGGAACCCCTTTATGGATATCCAGACACTTCTCAGAAATCAAAGACCAGTATTTCCTAAATCAATTATGTTCACTATGACGACGTGGTTTTTGCTTTATATTTGCTTTGACCTGACTGTTTTGTTCGGAGTACGGAATATCTCTTTTAAACAATGGAGTAGGAGACGGTCCATTTTAACTTTTCCTTACAGTAATGGCTTTTTAAATGTATTCCATTCCTGTTCACTTATTATATATCTACAGTATTGAGCTATGTAAAGGCCTCTTGTACAAAAAGAATTAACGCGCCGAGGGACATAATGATGGTCGTGGTGTTAGAATATAAAGTTGCTAGATTAAGGAAAAAAGCAACAGTGCATTCTGCCAACAGCTCCATTCTTGTTGTTCATCTTGCATTTTATTTTAACTCCACGCCAGTCGTTGCATAGTGTTTTCTAGTGAGAAAAAAAAAAAAATGGATTTGACCGGTACACGATGGCGTCACGCCACAAAATCCTTGTTTGCCATCAGTCTTTCCTAAACCCATGTGCAGCGGAGATAAACGCGGCTTTAACGAGGATAATAGAGCTGCTAGTCAGTGTCAGGAAGGTGAAGGAGTAGGGAGGGTGTTTGAAGGGTAAGGATTAAAGGGGATGATAGAACTGAAAATGGGCGAGAGGAAGAGCGAGGTGAAGGAAAGTACAGTACAAGAACAACAATAGGATACGTGTAACAGGAGTTGATAAATGGTACAGGTGATTTACTGAGCCGAGTGATACAGGTCTGAGGTCTAGTCTTGGCTGCTACTGCCGAAAGAGGGGCAAATAGCCTAGCTCAAAGCCGGCCAGGTTGTTCTGTGCTTGCAAATATTCTGATATAGCCAAAGCAGATTTCGGTTACATTGTGCATTCCTACAACTACATCATACGACCAGCTATACACCAAGGCATATACATTACATATCACTGTCTCCTTGAAAACATCCTTATTGATAACCATACAATAATTTTGGGTGCTGCTGACTTTTAACTCCACCTTCTCAGAGCTTATGTTAAATAGATGCTCCTAAATCCGTTTTCCTTTGCGATCTTCAGTTCAGTTTCGTCTAGTGGTTTCCTTCCATTGCTCCATCATAGAAGTTTAAACTCAGTCTCCCTTTTTACTTTCCATGCCTCCACCCACCCAGTGCAGGGCTGGCTGAATAACATTCAGTTCTTGCTGTCCTCGCTTTCTCTAATTTTTTTTCTCTCTCTTTTGTTGATTTCATTCCCCTTTCTCACGAATATTTTAAGTGCACCTTTCCTGTCGACTGGCTTTACTCCCAGCTTATTAAAATTCAGCTTGGGTCTCGTCTGTTGACTCAAGTGAGATAAATATGACGTTTCAGGTCGCATAGTAGTCTTCACTCATTCACTCACTCACCCACTCATTCATTCACTCACTAACTTCCTCACTTACTCACGGCACAAGTGGTACTGGTTTGCAAAACAGAAATGTACAGATTTTACGCGTGATTTTTTTTCTCATGTTAGATGAATCGGCTGTTGTGGTATAAGGGACTGGAGTAGTTTGTGTAAACTAGGTGTTCAAGCGACAGACAGACAGATAAGCAGAATGAGAAATTTAGGATTTAACATATACAGAGGCAAGCAGACAAATGTACAAAAAGTCAGTAAAGCGAGCGCCAGAAGTAGTCTAAACACACATAACAAGACAGAATGACAAACAGGGGTAGACAGATGAAGATACATGTCGTTAGGATATGCTGACGCGCTGTCGCACTCAGGGTCACACATATGAGGTGTGGCCTGTTTGTCCTGTTACTGTTGGCTGTTGGCGACACTGGGTGCCATTCTGAGGTGGTCTGCTAATCCTGCTTTGATGACCTAGCAGCGTTGCTGCTACCATTTGGACGTCACAGTCTGACAGCCCCTCTTTTTGGCCGAATCTACCTTACATCAATGCTTACTGGCTCAGGAAGTTGTGGCCAGGATTCAAAGAAGTTCTCACCTGCACCCACCCGTGTCCAATAGGGCCACGTATGTACATTAATGTGATGCAAAACTCGCGCCCGCATCCACCTGTGCCAGCAACCATTTGGCGTTGAGGCGGCCAAAAGAGTGGGGAGGGATTTATTATTAACCATTGAGTGACTGCCACATTGTAATGATATTGTTGCAGCTTAACTGTTACACTGATACTCTGCTGAATTTCTCACCGTATCACCACCACCACCGCGACCACCATTACCGACACAGCTTTTGTCAACACAAGCATTACCATCACCAAAACAACCACACTGTTGGGTCTCACAGCTGTACCAGCATTTCATAAAGCTAACTGCCTTACCAATATCACCTCCACTACTGCAGCACCAGGCAATAGTGGTGTTATAATCACAGCCTAGTCCAGCACTTAGCCAGGCATCATTACCATTCAACCACATTTACACCTACAGTACCACCACACTATCACAGCCACCACCACCATTCTGCTACAAGTGTTTGCTTCACAAGATCACCATAGCTGTTGCCTTCGTCATTTTGTTATTATTCATAATACCGCTGCCACCACCATCACCATCTCCCACCCATTTCTTATGCACACACACACACACACACACACACACACACACTGTCACGAATCAAATTTGCGACATTTTCCTTTTGTGAGAAACCACGAACATTAGTGGAAAACTCACTGTGTATCGTTCAGTTAACCGTTTCTCTCTCCATTTCGATGCTATACTTTTTTCAAAACATTCGCCACTGTTTCAAAAGTGACCGTTCTAAATCACGTCATTAAGTGCTCTACTGAGCGATATTATTGTTTCTATATTGTTCGCCCCTGCTTGCCTCAACCGTTGGCCACGCCTTCTTCTAGCTGGCCTGGACATCCTACCCCACACATCGAATCTGAATCAGTCCTTTATATGTCGCGACGGAGTGTGGTTCTGTGCTCCAGTAGTGAGAGTGAGAGAGGTCTTCCAGCACCCAGTCTCCACTAGATCTACAGTTTTCCAGGCTCCCACCCTTCCTTGCTGATACGCTACATTGACCAGTATTTCCTTTTCGTATTTTCCTAAATTTAAGAGTTTAGCTTCTGAGTGAGTGAGTGAGTGCGATCTCTTTATTTTGAATTCATTTTGAAATGTAACATTAAATTTATTTCTTTGTAATCAATAAATTTAACAGTTCTTTTTCTCGAGCTTAATGTAATGTAAACTCGTGTTTCATTTCTCCAAAATTAAGCTTATTTCCCTTATAACTCCTAGCTTGCATAAACGCTTTGCTATTCATAACTGGTACTTAGGCCAGTCTCGTTGTATTAAGCTTAAAATCCGTTGTGCCTTCTAGGAGTTAACGCATCAGCAAGAACCTGATATCATTAATAGTATTAGTTATTTATTGTCAGGGGTGAAGTCACTTTCTCCAGAGGCTAACAGTACTAATAAACAGCAATTGTGAGTAATTAGTCTCTGCTGTGTACTGTTGAGAAAGTTTATAAATTCTCGTTCTAAGAGAATCGGCGAAGCAAGCCAGGATAAAGTAATCATTGCTTGATTTTAGCAAGACAATTCATTCCCCCTGCTCTTCAGTATTATTAAGAATTATCCTATAATATTGCATTTATTTAAAAAACCCCGTGACACACACACACACACACACACACACACACACACACACACACACACACACACACACACACACACACACCTTCCACTGAACCTTTATATGTTGTTTTGTTACCTATTTTGTGTGTGTATGTTTGCTGAGGGGGAGGTGAACTTCCCTGACATCACCTTGCCGTCACCTCAGCCACACCAACACTCCACAACACAGGGTGGGGTCCAGTCAGCTCAGTGTAACTGACCTGGTGTACAGGAGTGCCTGTGTAGTGGGGAGAGAAGATAGACAGTTCACACCAGCTCCCAATAAACAGGGGCATCAGTAAAACCTTAAATATTAGTTGTGCCAGTATCCATATTTATCTCAACTGGTAAAAGGCAGATTATTTCTAAAACAAAAAATTCGTACAAAAACTTTTAACTTAATGGTGAGGTACTTGCCCGGGTGACCGAAGCCACTCCCAGGTACTCGAGCCTCGTGAGGGGCCGGGGGGGCTTGCGGTGATTTGGCCCCCATGCTGTCCTCCTCTTCTCATCCACAGCCTCTGGGGGGTAAACCCACGACAGAGACACCACCACTCCAGGTCATCATTAACAACCTCAAGCACTCATCTGCCTGTGGACCAGACAACATAAGCAACATTCACCTTAAACACCTTGGACCACAAGGCATACAAGCACTCACCAACATATCAAACTACAACTACTCACACAACATAATACCCAACATCTGGACGCATGGCATTGTCATCACTATCCCTAAACCCAACAGAGACCCTGCGTTACCCTCCTCACACCGCCCCATCACACTCCTCTGCACCCCCTCTAAAGTCACTGAACGACTGGTACTACAACTAGTAACACCTCACATTCCCCTAGCCCGGTCACAACATGGCTTTAGGCCACTACACTCCACAAACACCCTTCTTACAGACCTTACACAGAGAGTTTTCGATGGCATGAATTCAGTTAGGCCACCACACAGAACACTCTTAATCACACTAGACATTAGCAAAGCTTTTGATGCCATCCCCCGCCACAACTTCACAAACAAAATACTCAACACAAACATGCACAATAACACAAAAAGATGGCTGGCAAACTACTTAGCAGGCAGATGTGCACACGTTAACATTTGCCGGTCAGTCTTCTAACATCAGAAACTTCACAAACGGCGTCCCCCAAGGATCTGTTTTGTCCCCTACACTCCTTAACCTATACATGCACGACATACCCACACCCCACACACCACAGATACACATAGCTTCCTATGCAGATGATATAACACTTACATGTACGCAACAAAATGCAAACACAGCTGCACACATCATTCAACCTTACCTCAACACACTACACGAATGGTTCACCACAAACAGGCTTAAAATAGCCCCAGCCAAATCCACAGTGACCCTTCTCACAAACTGGACAGCAGAACGCAGTCACATCCCACACCTCACCATAAACAACACTCCCCTACCACACACACACACACACACACCCAAAATCCTTGGTGTAACATACAATACATCAGTGTCATTTAAACAACACATCACAAACATTAAAAATAAAATTACACCAAGACTCAATGCTTTGAGGTCACTTGCCCATACAACATTCGGACACAACAAGAAAACCACCGCCACAGTATACAAACAATACATACGTTCAATGATGAATTATGCAAGCCCTGCCTGGGCTTCTAACCTCACCAAAACACACTACAACACTCTACAGACCATACAGAACAAGGCCCTAAGAATAATCACAGGCTGCACAGCTACTACACCTACAGACCATCTACATCAAGAAACCAAAGTCCTCAAAGTCAAGGATCACCTACTGTAGACATGAGAGGCACCCAGTTTCTTGCTGCAGCCTCCACAAACCCACAACATCCACTATATTACATGGCAGCACATCCACCCACACCAAGGAACATCAAAACAACACCCAGCACACGATACCATACACAAATACTGTCATCTCTCCCCCTCGCCCACCTCAGACCAGCTTCCAGAAGCATATCCACACTCAGATCACTCGCCGCTCTATTCAGTCATTTAAAGGCAACACACAGCTGCATGCACGGCCTCCTGACATCCACCCTTCTGAATCCTATCGCCCTCGTGAGGACAGGGTCCACCTGGCCAGGCTGAGATGTGGGCTTCATCCAGCCCTCTTAAGCTACCAGAAGAGGCTGGATGACTCTGTCGCTGATGCCTGTCTAGGATGCAACACAGCACCCCATACTATTAAGCACATCATGGAAGACTGCATTGCACACAATCACCTATGCCAACAACACAACATACACTCTTTGAGAGCTCTGTGGGAAAGCCCGGTCTCGGCCATGGCCTTCCTAAGGGACTAGGGGATGTTCGGCCAGACTGCCTAGGGAACAACTACTGCTACTACTACTTAATGGTGAGCTTTGGATGTCATGATTTTGCTAAGAAGCCACAGTAGCTGGTTAATTACTCATCAGAAACCATTAACCGTGAGAGAATTGACTTTTGATGAATCGTAGTGTTCCTAAGCTGAAGATGCTTATTGGTCATTAACTAGGATTAATTACTAAAATCCAACGTCACCCTTAAAACGTTTGATCGAGGAATAGAGAGTTCCCTAAGTCGACTATATTGGTCTGGAGTGGTTCAGAATAATATATAAAAATGCGAAACCGCTCTTGAATGGGTAGAAAAGAACCTCGGTTAGTCATTCCACAAGGATGGTGATGTGTTTCGTGTGTTATTCTGGCAACCATCTGGCAGTTCCATTCAGCTTTGGTGAAACCTCTCTGACATAAATTGTTAATAACAGTTATTAAATATTGGTGCACTAATATGGGAATCGATTTAATACTATACTTCTTTTCCACTATGCAAAATTGCTGTGGCCCAGGGAGGTGTTTTTTTTTTTTTTTTTTTTATTAGAGAGAGAGATAATCTCACAAAAGTTACACTAGTTATCAAGGGCAGCCGTTCTCAAGCTTTCTTATCATGTACCTGTTGAGTTATTAGATCATTGACCAGCACTCTCCGTACTGAGGCACTAAATAAGGAATGGTACTGCGACACTAACTCATTACAGAATAATAACACACTAGCTGTCGTAAAATTAATAAAATGGTACTTGTTTTGTCACACAAGGAAGCGTAAATACACCGGTACAACAATTTGTTAATTTAAGCGTAATTTTAGTTATGACAGTCAGTATTATGGTTGGGTGTGCATGGTGTGAATGTCTTATGGCAACTAGTTTCTCAGTTCTCAGTATCGCCTCAAGCTTTATGTTAGAAAATTGATATACTCTATATTCATTTTTCACCAGCGCTTAAAGAACCCCCTGGAAACTCTCGCACACCCTTCATCCTCCATTCATGCTATCCCAAAAATAGTTAGGCTATATTCAATTTAAGAAATGCTTGTTGGTGACACGGATAAGGGAAATTGAGAGGGAAGTAAAGGTGAGTGGTAAAGGAGGTGGGGAAGGAACGACAGAGTGGCAGCAGTTGGTTGAGACAGCCTGGGTTCTACTCTTTTGCTGACCATCAGGTATAAGTCGGTCCCAGCAGGTTCAGTGCGGCTCCCTGCTGTACCGGGGCCCTCCTGCTGGCTAGGAGGGGGGCGGAGGTTACACAAAGTGGGGAGGGGATGAGAGGAGCAGAAACGATATGGGGAGGGGAGGATTAGTAGGAAGAATTTGATGATGATGATGATGATAATGGCAGGAATATGATGATGATGATGATGGCAGGAATTTGATGATGATGGCAGCGAATTGATTGACTGGATGAATATGATGGCGGTGGATTGATTGATTGATTGATTAATTGATGATGATGATGATGATGATGATGATGATGATGATGATGATGATGATGAGGTGGAGGAGGAGGAGGTGGAGGAGGAGGAGGTGGAGGAGGAGGAGGTGGAGGACGAGGAGGAGGAGGAGGAGGAGGAAGAGGAGAAGGAGGAGGAGGAGGAGGAACAGAAGCAGGAGCAGGAGAAAGATGAGGAGGAAGATGTGAAATGCTGGAGGACCAGGATGTTTTTCTTGCTGCTGTTATTATTACTGCTCCAGGATCGTCTGGACGCAACCCGGTGGACTGCAGGCTGAAACTGCTGTTTTCTTGTCGTCCACCGTGTTTTTTTAGGCAGATAGGAGGGAAGTAGAGGTACGTTTATATAATCGGGAAGGGAAGCTCTCTGGTTATATCGGTGCAACCACGTGAAGGCACCTCTCTCCTTCAGCTGACAGAAACACAAGAGTCAACCTCTCATCTGCCAGTGGCCAGTGTCACTGTCCCGTCACCGCCGTACGGACTGGAGCAGGGTGAAAGATTTGAATATTGTATACCCGAGTACTAAAACGTGTGTCTGTGTTGAGGAGACAGGGTTCAGCATATGGTTTTAATTCATCCGTTTGAATAATCTTGGCTGAAGTCAATACTATACACGAGAAGTTATGGGTAAGAATCACACGAAGGAACTGTGTGTGTGTGTGTGTGTGTGTGTGTGTGTGTGTGTGTGTGTGTGTGTGTGGAGTTACTTTACGTTGTGTTGTGTTGTAATGCATTGCATTATTCCGGGTATTGTATGTGTCTTGGCGCTTTGCATATACAGTATGTGTGTTGGGTGGAGGTGGGAGGGGAAGGTGATGGTTCAGTTGTATATGGAGAGTTTACCGCTTAATTCTTTTAATGTGTAATTAGGCGAGGTATGTGTTCCCGCCTCACTGAACAAAACCATGGTATTTATTGGTTTTACTTGAAGATTCATGCGATCTGAATATATTTAACTGAATTCAGTATTATTGATGGGTATATTTGCATACAAAGTTCGTTACTTTTAAATTTAATTTAATGTTAATCTGCAGAATCAGTACTTGATAGTGAAATGGATGGAGGTCGAGAGGTAGACCAAAAAATCAGGTAGCTAAAAAAACAAACCATTTGATTCTTATGATGGTCTAGTATTTGTGAATGGTATCTGTTCTGTTTGGATCAGAATACAACAAGAAAAAAGCAAACAGGATAACCATGCCGTATTTAAGATCTGCCATGATAATTTTTAAGTAAGAAAGGAGAAGTTTATTTTGTTTTATAAAGGAATAGAATTACCGGCATCTGTCGAAAGGTGAAAGAGTTTATACAGGGTGGGACAAGAACCAGGGCATGTTTTATAGGTGTCATGATATTTCAAACTGTATCCTGACTGTTGACCCACCCTGTTTATGCCGGTAGGTGGATAAGGATGGGGTGAAGATTTACATTTCCGTTTGAGAGATTGATTAATGGAAAGTGAATTGAGATGAGGCAACGGACTGCAGTTAAATCAAAGCCCCAGCAATTATAAAACACAAAGTTACCTAACACTGATTCATTTAGTCCTCATCACAATCCCTCACCACACACACCATAACCATACATTCATACTCACTCTGCCACAACCACAGTCAACCAAACAGTGAAGCTTTCACCACCTACAACCACCAAACTTTACTACCTCCACAACAGCCACAGTCAACCACAAACTGAAACACCATCGCAAGTTGCCTGACTTTACCACCACCACCATAGCCGCAAATATCACTAACTTTGCCCTCATACCACACAACCACCACACCTTCAAGTACTTCACGCTGACAGATATTTAACTCTTGTAACCCATCCCTTTCACATGTTTCTTCCTCGTATCTCACTTTCTATATATTTTCGATATTTTTTTTTCCAGTATAAAGTCCCATATTATAGCTTCCATTCACACGTATCTTTAGTGTTCTTCCCTATTCAGAGCAGCTAATACGACCGAGGAACAAGTGGATGGGAGAGTGTTCTTTTGTTCTCTCGTTTCCTCACATATGTAATCTAGTTCTTTGTCACAATTAGGTTACTGCAGTCCATAATTTCATAACAGAAAATTACACAGTCTTTATTGTACGTCTCTAATTGTTTTTTTTTTCTCTCGGTTCTTCGCTTCTCCACCCTAGTTCTTCCTCAGTTTATATACACCTTATACATTTGCCTCTCTTCCTCCTTGTTCCTCCACTCACTTCCTAATTACCCTGCGCAGTTCTTCCCTCTATGACACTTACTTCCTCCCTTCTTCCTACTTTTTTCTCTCCCTCCTCCTCCTCCCCCAGCTCCCTCACTTACTATCTCCCTGCCATACCTCACTCTCCCCCTATCCTTTTTCCTTCTAGCTCCGTTTTCACTTCTTCATCCTCATCCCTCAAACAGTAGCTAAATAATCTTTGGTCAGGAGAGGCACACAAAGGCAATGAGACTGTCTACTGTAATGACTAGTTGGCCACTTGAAGCTCCATAAATTAGTCTCCTGTGTATCTGGGTTGCGTATAGGGTAGTGTTCGATTACCTGTATATGAATGGCCGTGGAAGCTCCGGGATACTGTTTTCTTTATGGTTCAGACGTCACGAGCCGGAACTTAATGCTCATCTGTTGGCTGACGGTGAGGCGTGGTGTTGGTAGAAGGAAAATCTTATGAGCACACACACACACACACACACACACACACACACACACACACACACACACACACACACACACACACACACAGAATTTTCTTCTCGCCCCTCCCTCTTTCATCACATCCACAACTAAACCTCTCCATTACAGACTGTCACTGCCAACTACCTTCTCCTCGTCACTGTCTCTCATTTTCCTTCATTTCTTCATAGCCACTAACACCCGTCCTCTCATTCCTCCCCCACTCCTTTCCTCCTTCAGACATGCTTTCCACCTCTCCCTTCTCGTTTACTCCACATCTGTCCTTCTTTGCCACCCATCCATCCAATCTCCCTCCTACTCTATCCATCTGTCCATTAATCCATCCATCATCCAAACTTATATTATCTCTTCAGGAGCATAGGGAATCGGATCTAGGTTACTAACTCTATGCAGTTAAGCCGAGTGACCAGTCTCCCCTCTCGAAGAATTACATGAGTAGTAAGCCCAAACCTTTCCTTGAATTGGTCAGAGTGGGGTCAGAGTATGATACCTAACCCACTACACCACCAGGCATCCATTTGTTGGTTATATGGTTACCACCCATCGTAGTAAATGGTATCTTGTATTACTGAAAACCATTTGGCCTGTCTCTTTGTCTATAGTCACCTGTAGATAGCGATATACTGAGTGAGTGTATTGTGAGTGCCTCCACTTAAACTTATTACCTTACATAATTTCTCTTATCCTATCTCCTCTCTTCCTTGCGAATTTCCTCCTCTCTCCGACATTCCTATCACTCTTCCTGTCTACCCTCCCCCCTTGTCCCCTTCCCCCTTCCTAAAGACCAGTCCAGCCCGGGGCAAGAGGCAGGCTGTGTCCATGTACGGCCAAGCAGCAGGTCTAGCCTCATAAGGTATACGTTCTGGTTCGCTGCTCGTCACACCGGTCTGCCACCTCACCACACCCAGTATCAGTAGACCTGCTAACCACACATTTTGGGCTGCCATTTTGTACGTGTTTGCCGTTACGAGTAAATATCAACATTCCGTAAAAGCATACATGAAAATGAAAAAATAAGACTGCCTTACGTAAGACAGATTAAGTAAGAACAGATGCTGTACTACGAGCCAGCCAGCTGTCCGTAGATTCAGATCTTCTCCCAACTGTCACTTTTATTTTGATACATTTTCTTCCTACTGATCAAATAGTGGTCTGCGTCACGCAGTATATTGATATATATTCGTTAACTTCACCCACACTTTCCTTCAGTCTTGGGTGGTGACTGAGAAGGTGCAGTTCTAAGAGCAAGTTGGCTGGCGCGGAATATAGGGAACATCCCATATCAGTGAGAATATGGCACCTGGGACTGACTTTATTTGGTGGTTGAGAGGTGAGGATGAAAGAGCCGGGAAGGGTGATGGAGGTGTGTCTTGGGTTGGGGAGGAGACGGCGTGGAAGGAGGGGATGTGGGGGCGGGGAGAAAAGGGTAAGAAAACCAGGAGGGGTGCTAGAAATAAGTCTTTGGTTGGGGAGGGAGGAGGGTAGGAATGGTGTTGGGAGGGTTAGGGTGGGAAGGGGAAAATGAGAGAGCCTGGCGGGGTGCTGGAGTAGTGTTTGGAAAGGAGAGACTAGGGGTTGGGAGGGGGAAGGGTGGGGAGAGGAGAATGAGAGAACCTGGCGGGGTGCTAGAGGCGTGTCTTGGACAGGGTGGACACTAGGGGGTTGTGCTGTGGGATGAGAGTGGGGAGGGGAGGGTGAGAGAGCCGAGTGGGGTAGGGGTACTGGAGGAGTAATGGTGGTGTTGGGAGGGGCTAAGAATCATAGATGGAGGAGGATGGGTGGGTGTGATAGAATGAAAGGAATAAAATAAATGGATGGAATGCTGATGGGTACAGACAATGTGAGGGTAGATGCTGCGTGAAGTTGGAAGGTCGTAGATGGAGCTGGGTTGCTGTGGGTGAGTGGGGGTGTTTGTTGAGGCTGTGGTTTGGTGGTAGAAGTAGTGGTTGTTTATGGTTGCTACAGGTTGCCAATATGATGTAGAAATACCTTTTGGAGTTATTTCAATTTGTTACAGGTAGCTGGAGGTGTTTTATATTTAATTTCGGAGTATTTATGGACGAAAAAAAGTAGTAATGCGAGTCGGGGATGGGGGGGATGGCTGAAGGGGGTGGGTAGGTTAGTGGGCGTTGGCATTCATAGCCTACGTGGGCATGTGGATAGAGACCTGAGAAGGCGAGAAGCACGATAGGGACTGTGGGAAGGAAGAGAAAGGAGAGAGAATGTGACAGAAGAGATGAGGGAAACTTTGTAGCAGAGAAGAAAAGGAGAGAGAAAAATAAAATGCAAATATAATAGAAAGCTGAGAAGATGGGAAAGGAAAGGAACAAAACAAAGGACACCTTTGATAGCTTCATCCACTCCTGCAGTATTATAAGAAGAAAGTAATAATTATCAAAGGAGGAGGAAAGACCTCCAAGGGTTCCACCTGGCTAAAACCCAGTCCAGATGGATGTCTAGCTCTTTGTAGAATTTCGTGTTACAAAGGGGAAAACAAAATACTTCGTTGACATCCGTGGGGACCGCCTTCCCGATTTGAGAGCGAGGGAGTCCCAACCTGCCAAGAATCTGGTTCTGGTGAAGCTCTGCTACTGTGCAAAATTTCGTGTTCTTAGGTAAGAAACTATGCCTTTGCATAACGGTTTTGGCCGGGAATCCCGGTGGCCACCCCCTCTGGGGGATAGCAGGGGACTCACTTTTCCCAAACCTGATCTGGGTGAAGGTCTACCACTGCGCAAAGTTTGGCTTTCCCAACACCTCCCCCCCAGTTAAGCCTAAAACTCCATCCTTTAAGATCGTACGGTAACTTAATGAGTGAGTGAGTGAATAACACACTTAGGGAGAAACACTGCATTTGGCCGCCCCTGTGGGTGCAAGGGAAGGCGGTGGTTCAATCGGTAGAGAGGTGGCCTGCGGTCCTACCGGACCCAAGCTCAAATTCCCAATGGGGCAGGGAACAGTTTAAGGATTTGAATTTCATGTTAAGCAGACTTTACCAATCTACCAGAAGACCTGCCGACATGTCGTAAAGATACCCCCGCTAATACCAATACACCAGTCCTGTATGCGACAGCCCTGGCATGTATTCAATATGGACGGTGGGTGTTAGCGCCGAAGTGGTGACACGTAGAGGTGTATTATATGTAGGAGGACTACTGGGCCTTGGGAGCAGGCTGTGAAGCCTATGCCCAGAGTCGAGCACTTAAAAAAAAAAAAATGGAGATTAATAGAGTGCTGATAGGGCGGAGGAGTAGGAGGAGAAAAAGACAGTCTAAAAGATAAGGAAGCATACAAAGAAGAAGAAGAAGAAGAAGAAGAATGGATAGCGAGGAATAAAATGGCCTTCAGTCAGTAATACTTACACATAAATATAGGGAAGAGGAAGGTGAAAAGAAAATATACATGATGATTTACGGCCGCTCTCGTGTGGGGATATTGCGTCAGCGAATATTTATGCTTTACCCTATCGGTGTAGCTACCTTGTTTACACGCAGTTTGGTTTAATTTATTTCCTCGTTTTTCTCTCAGCACCTGAGTTCTTTGGCATGACAGCTGATCATTGTTTACACTTACACGCTCCTGATGTTCACAGTCAAAATATAGTTGCATTAAAACTCCATTTACTCAACTCGTGGCTTTGAGTCTCGCGCCACGTGAATGGATGCTGACCACTCTTGCATCTTTTAATTGCTTAATCCCAACCATGGCTTGTTTTACTGAAGACAGCTTGACGTTGCTTAAATATACCCAACTCGAAGTCCTTCCATTAATGAAATATCTACAGTAAATACATTAACACACGAGCCTAGTTCCCTTTGTCTGGTTAAGGTGATATCGATACCAGGTTACGGGTTGGCCACTGGATGGACATTGAACCCTGTGGCCAGTTTTCTCGTAGGGTAAGAAGGCTCCCTTGCATCTCTTCCTAAACGATTTATTTTCCAAACTACTCATTAATTTTCTCTTTCTTGCTTCTTATACTTTTAATATAGACATAAATTGGATGAATAACACAAGAAGATAGTAAAGGAGCAGAATCAGAAATAAACCGTTTAGGAAGACGTTGTTAGTAAGCTTCCTAACCGCACGAGAAGACCGCCCCTTGACTGTGACAGAGTATTTGTTTTTTTTTTTTTTCATTCATTGCCAGACGCCATGTATCCCAGACGGGGTGGCCAATGGCTTAGAGTTAATTGTTTTACAGGGAGGGGCACTAATCCTCCACCAACCCCACTTGACACGTAGGGATGCCAACAGCATCTGGTGTTCCCAGGCGGTCACCCATCCAAGTACTAACCAGACCCAACGTTGCTTAACTTCGCTGATCGGACGGGAAGCGGTGTACTCAACGTGGTATGGCCGTTGGCTAGTAATTTTTTTTTTCTTACGTATCCGACTCTGGCCAAAGGCTTCAGGGCCTATTCCCAAGTCCCAGTAGTCTTCCCTTCCATTCCGCCACCCACCCAATCTCTCCAGCCGCAGAGTCAGGAAACAGCGTGAAGGAGCACAGTGATGTAAAGGAAAATTTACATGAAAACGTTTGAAGACAAGATATTTTCTTAAGGAATGCTTGCAGTTGCACTCTGGAGCGTGATGGCTTCAGAAAACAGAACACGATATTATTTAGTCACATTCAGTCCCTCAGCTGTCGTAGGCAGTGATCTATGGACTCTACTCTTGACAGTTTTAAGTCACTCACAACCAGATCCCGGTGAGCCACAGTTTATTGCAGTTGCTTTATTTCTTGCTTGTTACAGATCGTTGACAGCGATTCATAACATCTTGAATTTGGTTGATTTTTTTTTTTTCCTTGGAGTGAACAGTTTGAGGGCTTTGGCCTTTGGTTCCTTCTTCCTTGAAAATAATAATAAACCAGTCCACTTCATTTCAGTTATACTCTGTTCCATCACTAGTTACCAAGTGAGAGTGTGAGTGTCGTGTGGTTCCATGGTAAAGGATTGCAACAAAGATTGAATGGTTGATGTGTATGTCAGCATTGTTTTAACTCATTGCCTGCAGTGGATTCTCATGAACTACAGTAATTCTCTGGGGCTAAGTGTGATAAAGCATAAAGTTTTTAAATCTCGGTAACAACGATAATTGAAATGAATTTTAAGCCTGTTGCCGCCACGAGTTTCCTTATGCGAAATATAAACGTCTGACGATAACTAAAGCAAAATAGAAACTCTGTGCATGGCTGCCAAAGGGTGAAATTTGAGTAGGGTGACTGAGAGCACTGCAACCACGACTTCGTTGACTATCAATATTGGGGCCTGACCTCCCACCATCTCTTTTTACCTTTCCCTCTCCCTCCCTCCATCTGCGTATCTTTCTATCTGTATTCCCATATCCTTTCCATGGCATTCGTGTCTTCCCTCTCTTCCACCCACCCCATCTCACTAGATTCTTTTATTCATCTTAGGTATAGTCTCACATTTTGATTAAGCTAAAAACAATATCCATTAACCAGTATAGCATAAGGTATTCGTCATTAAATACATTAATTCTATCGCCAGATAATGATTATGGCATGCAGGAGGACTCTGATAGTAAAGGAGTTAACTTAGAGACGACATGATCCCAAAGCTGAATATAATCGTTTTGACGGTGGCAAGAATAAATTATGCTCCTTATACTCAAACATGATCTAGATTTTTTTTTCCTCTTACAACTTATTTCACGTAGCTTTGTGGCTGAAAAAAAGATGATACTACAGCTTAGCATTCTTTTTATAACACTTCTCCGTGATTAGCACAATATTCTAGTTTCATTCCTTTGCTAAAACTCATCATTCAAGATGGAGAGATGCCAACTTTAGATCAATTTAGAATAAAAGGAGTATAGTTAAGATTTCTCTAGTGACCAGAGAACTGGTGAGACTCCTTAACTTTTAGACAGTGGGAACCCACTCCTAAGATAAATAACATTGTCTGATGATAGCAAGAATAATGTAATTTCATCGTCGTAAGGAAAGGGATAATGTGCCCCAGGTGAACAGTCGGCATCAAGAGTTCTGTCACCTTTCCTTCATTCTTTCCATGCGCCCTGAAAATCAGTGTGGTCAGTCCGCAACCACTACACTGATGACTTCATTTGGCTTCAGATCATTGTTGTAAGCGTCGTTTGCTGCAGGTCCATCACAATGATTTCCTAAGTCCGTGGAAAGAGAGGCAGGAGAGGCGACAGGACTTTTGATGTTGCCTGTACATCTGAGTGCTGACGTTATCATCATCTACCAGGTAGCAATGGGTGGTAGTCTTATGGTCATCAGATGCTAAACAGGAGGCCTTGTTAACCATTCCAGCAGCATCCAACCCTCCTCAGTGATAACAGCAGTCATATGGCCGTGAATTACCCTCACGTCTCCATAAGCGCATGTATTAAGCACCTTAGCATTCTCAAAAGCGTTGATAATACTTTTAACTCATTGTTTGCTTCGGATTTTTTTGCATTGAACTGAATCGTCAGGCATTTATTAAAATCAATTTCCAAAATTATTACAACGTTGTGAGAGTTATGCACACCTCATCCAATTCTTCACTGCCCTATTAGGCCCAGGAATAGGCTTATTCCCAAAGGCGAGAGTGACCAGTCGCCCACTGTTGGGTGGCAATATGTGAGCGGTAAACCATAATCTCCTCATAGAATTAAGTCCTTAGGGGCCACATCCTGTTGGAGCGCCTAACCCACAAGACCACTAGGCGTCTGTGGTTTTATGATTACTACCCAACATAGTAAACGATTTTCTAAGTCATAGGAAACGAGTCATACCAGTTGATTATTATATTCCATCTTTGACTTCTCCCTGCTGAAGAAAATCGTCTGCAGAACGTCAGAAAGAACCAAGTTTGCATATTGTACTCGAAGAGTTGATTGTATATGTTGGAAGTTATGTAGTGATGAACAGTAGTGCTGGTCCTAGTTCGTCCATTGGTATCCAGACACCTTAGTGAGAAATAACGGGAAGTATATTCATAAACACATCATCTGTGCAGGAAAGAGCACACAGTAGCTTCAATGATAATGAAAGATCAAATACAATTAATGATCTTTGTGGATAGTAATGTGATCAGATCTTTGTGGACAGTAATGTGATCAGTCTAGATGCTGTAGAACACGACCCAGTTTCCAGCAAAACAGAAGTCAGTTCTTCATGATAGTGGCTGGTCGTATAGTTCCAAATAAATTCCTATCCCTGTAAATGCACGTGGAAAGCGATAGGTATAATCTAATGAGAGATCAGAAAGCCGCTGATGAGATCACTTACCAGAAGTGCATCGTTGTTCAGGTAGTCTCCAGATTATAATCCTAGCCTCACACTCACAATGGCCTCATCTTATAGCACGCTGGACAAACTTATGCCTTGGTGGATGATAAACCACATCACAGCTTAATAAAATCTTATGGTGGTAGCCACAATAGGCCTTTTTCCAAGTCCTAAAAGGGTTAGTGTTTAGGTTACGAAATGTCCAACAACAGGAAAGGTGAACGTCTGATACGATACATGATCCGGTATTTTGCAGCGTTCCTCTGAAGCTTCGAGCAAAGAACAACACTTGAATCAGTTACATAACTTTTTTGTGGATCACAGCATCACACTGCACTAAATGATATTAGCGTTGTCACTTTCATTTTAATGCTGTCCACTGAAATTTCGGACCACCGTGTAATCCATGTGAATCTAGTTTCGCGTTTCTGTTTAACATAGAGAAAGTGAGTTGTACAATGAAGTACTTTACAAGTTTAATGGGCATTTTGTTGTTGCTGTTCGATTGCATCGCTGAAACTTAGAGCAGTGGAAACAAAGAAAACACGTTTGTCAGAATGTGTTTACGTCGGTTGTCACGGTACGACATTGCTACTCAGAAATTTCGTGTTACTGTTGAGAAACATACATTTTGATAAATTCCACGCCATACTATCAGACTCCCGTATGTACTATTGCGGACAGGAGTTGTTAGCCTCCCTCATCCAGCATTCACGAGCACAAGTTGCTTTCGACGCATTTCTGTCGAAAAATATCCCTTCAGCTTTGGGCTTGTACTAATGGATAAAGCAATAGTAATATTTACTCTGATGGTTTGACTCTGATAACACGAATGTATAGTTTATTATTTAGTAACTATTTTTTGTCATACAGTACCAAGCAGGTGACTTAAGTATGTTTCTTGGATTTCACTCCACGACTTCCTGTACCGTAGGTTTGAATCACCGAACACAAAGAGTGAACAAGTTCTAAGCATTCACTTGTTACAGAGAGAGAGAGAGAGAGAGAGAGAGAGAGAGAGAGAGAGAGAGAGAGAGCGCGTGTATGGTGAGCGCCTGTGAATTTTGGAGAAATGATGTAGAGGCAAACTGGCGCAGAGAAATGCAAGGGATCAGAATCCCTAGATTCCTGTGCTCCATTGAAAACTGGCCAGTGTGAATATTTCTTGCATCAGTCTCTAGAACTTGCCTTGCTTTGTGATAAAGTCTTTTTTTTTTTTTTTTTTTTTTTTTTTTAAGGATTACTATCGGAGGAATAATGAATTAGGAGATAAATGCTGATGATTTAACAAAAAGCTGTGCTTAAGAAAGTAATTTGACTCTGTCCATAAAGGGATATCCAGTTAATGAGAAAAATACTCATGAGTTTGCCACAATTATACAGGTGCCAACCACCAGAGAAAAAAAATGCGAACATAAGGCATTTAACAGAATTACGCGGCCTGCCTAATAATTTGACCAAATCAACTGACGTTACCCAGAATAAAACCCATCTTTCATTTATCCTGGGATAAATAAACTTCTTCGTCATCAGCTACAGGAAAAACTCCCTGTTTAGCTCGAGCACGTTATTTACTCGTATCGCATAAAATCATGTGTATGTAGCCGGAATGAAGCTCATTATCTATGGCCTGGCAACCTCCCTGTAGAGTCCTTTTTTCTACCGACAGACTGAGTTAAGAGGTGAGACTCATCTTTCGTGTAAGCAAATCCGCCCCGCCTCTGTGTGTGTGTGTGTGTGTGTGTGTGTGTGTGTGTGTGTGTGTGTTGAATTGCGAGTCATCTGACTTGTGGAGCGTGGTATGCGGGTTGGTAGGTTGGTGATTGACTGGGTGGGTGGATTGGTTAGTGTAGGCTGGTGGCTTCACAGGCGGATTAGGTGGAGTGGGTGGGCGAGAGGGAGGGAAAGGGTTGTTGGGCTGGTTCAGTGGGGTGGAGTGGGGTTCGTGCATTAAGTGGGGTGGGTGGTGGGGCTAATTGTAGGACAAGGCAAACGACGGGTTTATGTCGTCCTATTTTTGAGACATACTATACTGAGTAAGGCTGTGGGTATGTGCGTTGATGGGTGGGTGTGTAGGTGAATGGACGGGTTGTGGGAAAACAGGCCTCTTGGAATAGGTCGAGTGAATTCGTCCGAGTTGGGATATAGATCAGTGTGCGGAAAATCGGTCCACAGGGGATACTATTCTGGAATCATGCTGAAGTAGGCATATATATCCAGTGGGTTACAACAGATCTATAGTGCAATACGTCTGTTGGTTAAGAAGTCTGTGTTTCAACTGCATACATCAGTGGGTGATATAACCACGTCGGATAACAGGTTAATGGGGAAAATAGGTTCATTGTGAAAAATATGTCCATGGGTATACGTCCATGTAGACTAGGAAACCTGCATCCATGGCGAGATTCAAGGTAGACGGAAAAATTGGTCAGATTGGAGAAAATGCATCAGTCGGAAAATAGGTTTACGTAGAAAAGTAGGCGTCTTTGGAAAAAAAAAAAAAAAGTCATTAAGGAAAATAGGTCCATGGGGGATTTTGTTCCGAGCGGTGAAAATGTCCGTTGAGAAAAATATTCATGGGGTGAAAATAAGTCCATAGGGGCATACACGTACTGTAAACATACATGGAGATATTTACAATACAGGTAAATGGGACTTACAATATCCAACTTTTAACAGCGACCGTTGCCTGGAATTAGGCTTACCTCTGCACACCTTGGACCAAACAACTATTAGCCAGACCCTATTATCATTTCGTCATCCAGTTATTATATTTCATAATTTATCTTCATTTAGTCATTTAGGCATAGAATGCCAACCAAAACGAAAGGAAAATTTCTGTTTAACTGTGTTGAGCACCTCATTTCTCCACCTCATTCCTTTAAAATTCACTGGCATCCACTACAATCTCTCTCTCTCTCTCTCTCTCTCTCTCTCTCTCTCTCTCTCTCTCTCTCTCTCTCCTGGTAACAAATGAATGTTTCGAACTTGTTCACTCTATGTTCGCTGGTTCAGACCTACACGAAGTCGTGGAGTGGACCCAAATATACATATATGTCACTTGCTTGGCTCTATACATACACGGGTTGGCTGGAGGAGGGTGGCCAACAACTCCTGGCCGCAATAGGTACGTTAAGAAATAGAACAAAGGTGTGTACCAGTAAGTACCATATGACTTGCAGTAGGTCTTGGCTATAGCAACTAGCGCTGTTGGTTTGATGGGATAAAACAGGAATATCGTGCCTTTTGTTAACCTAATATTATTGCATTACAACGAGGCGTTGTGGTGTAGCGCCTGGTGGTGTGACAGGGTGAGTAATTTAGAGTAGTTACTGAAACGCACCTGCATGTTTATGCGGCAACTGAGGCAACAGAGGGGGAGGTAGTATGATGGAGCAATGGGGTGTGATGTGGTGGGGTGGAGTGTGATGTGGTGTAGTGTTGTTTTGTGTGATATGGTTTAGGCTACTGTGATGTGTGGTGCTGTATGGTGTATGGTGTGGTATGGTGTGTGGTGTGGTGTGGTGTAGTGTGCTGTAGTGGTGTGGTGTCGTGGGATGTGATGTGACAGGAGGTGGTGTTTTGTGGTGCAGTGCGGTGTGTTGTGGTGTGGTGTGGTGTGGTGTGCCTGGGTTAATGGTACTGAGCCACGCTTGTTTTTATATGGTCAAGCTGGGGCAGCTGAGAGAGAGAGCGCAGTGGCTCTTGCGTTAATCTTTCCCAAATCTCCAGGCTGGCTCTGACCTGGCAGGAAATGTTATAACCCCTGCACTCTGTCAGGGTCCATTCATTACCCTCCATCACGGGTTATCAGTAAATGGATTATAGCGTGAAGGATAATCGCACCTTCCGTGTGATGACCCTGGCTTTTGGTAGCTCAGTTTGGTCGTGACCCAGCAGGGGAGTGAAGGAGGGAGGGATACTGAGCACATGATTGGAAGGTGCTGAGTGATTGGCTGTGGGTAATTTCTCCATATTGATCCTGTAATTGTCATTTTAAAATTGCTCCAGTAAACAAACAAACAAAATATAGGTGGGGCGGCCACCACCCCCTCATGCAATGTAGTGTAACCTTCATGTGACGCTACAATGAGTGACGAGCCATTCCTGTAATCCAGGAAACCATTTGTTTTGTTGAATGGTAAACTTATAACTAGATTGACGCCTGGTGGTGTATGGGGTTAAGGTGCTTCTACCGTTTAGGGCCCGTAGGGACTAGCATATGATGGATGATTGACGTGTAGCTACTGCTCACACAATCTTACTCAGAGATTAACGAGATCGGTCACACTTGCCTTGAATTTCGGAACTGAGTAGGGTAACCCTGGGCCCCTGCGCCCCTGATGGGGCGCAAAAGGATTGGATAACATAAATAACATTGAAGTCGAACATCATGTAAAAAAAATAATAAGATATACCACGGTTCTGCAGTGAAATGTTAACCGATATGTTTGACGTGATGGACTACAATAAAAAATCACCATCATTACTACACCCATTAACCGTCTTCCTTTTCTGCCACCACCACTACGAATGTCAGCAATCACTGACACGTCTACCTCTACCATTACCAAAACACCCTTTCATCATCACTACCTTCCTAATAACCCACCTGTAGTATAATTCCTTATCCCACCATCAACCGCCCTCACCATCTCAAACCTGTACCACCACCACGACCGTCATCATCAACGACCCCCACTTTATCACTGCATTTCACGCCACCACGACCATCATCATCAACGACCCCCACTTTATCACTGCATTTCACACCACCACGACCATCATCATCAACGACCTCCACTATCCACAACATAGCGTACCACCACCATCACAACTACCACAACACAGTACTGCTACAAAAAGCTAGTCTCCATCCCCCCGCTTCTACCACTCCATCATCAGCCATCCTACCTGCATCCCTACCATCTTTCCTGTCTTTCGGCAAGACAGTAACGCACACCTGATTCTTAATTATGCTACCTGCGTGCCTCTCCTCTTACCTCTCTGCCGGTTTTCCTGCCTGCATACCTACCTGCCCCTACCACCCTCCTTGCCTGCCTGCTTCATGAGGTAGCCAGTGACCTTGCTGGAAATGTTAATACAGGCAAAGCTGGTGCTTGGCAGCGACAGTCGTCTTTTACTATAGCATTTACATGACAGTTCTTGCATAGTACGTCTTTTTCACTTGTGCCGCTGGTTATGACTGGAGAGATTGTTGATTGAGAGGGTGAAAGTGTGGGTGAGATTGCTTTTGACTATTCAGAAATCACGCTACTTTATTTCTAAGCAGCATTTACACCCCTCCCACCCTACCCACCCACAGCAGTATTAAACCACCAGCCATCAACACAGTGCAGGTGGGTGGAGTGCGATGTGGTAACGGGACCTGCACTGGCCGCGGGGTGGGTAAGGTGGAAGGGAACTGAGGTGAGGGTGAATGTGATATACCCTTCCCGTCCAAGCGTTTATAATTTTTTCTCTGTTTTTGTACGTGAATGTGTAATTTTTTTCCTAGGTACAGGTCTGTGTCAATTTGTGAATTTTGTTTTCCTATCCTACCCTATATCTGTTTGATTGTCCACGGAAACATAGGGGAAAAATACAACTACATTCCTTGTGGGTCGATGTAGTACATCGCTTATCAGTCTTCGTACAAGCATCCTTGTACTTCCTACTATACAGGGATTGGTGCCTTGCATCACCCTACCCAGTATGAACTTGGAAAAAAGATTAGAATAATCTTGATATATACCATTATTGGACATATTTCAAAATATTTGTTGCATTTAGATATGCTTTTCATTGGTTTTGTTTATGTATGATTTTTATACTGATGAACTGAACTCACCTCCCTCCAGTCTATATTCGTGGCATGTGTCAGATCATTTGTGAGCTCCCCGTCAAGGTCACATAACTGGCCCCATCATATATTCCATAAGTAAAACAAAATGTGTGGTGGAATATCAGAGACTGGCGTATTCTCAGTGTATGTGAAAAAGCTCACACGTAAGTTTGATTACACAACAAACACACACGTAGGATAAAGAAGCAACATTAGAGTGCCTCCACACGCTTGCTGGAGCATGTGCTGGCAGCATGTAAACAACACAGTAACAAACACGTGGCAAACATGCTCGGAACAGCAGCGTTCAAATCATGTTGGGAACATCATGATAAAGTCTCAACTGCCTCGTACAGACACACTTACCGCATCACCTTTGCTGCCAATAATTTCAAAGCTGCACTGAAACGTGTTTGCATACATCAGTCTAAATAGCATACTGCTGAATACATGTATCCAAACATGTTGCCAGCTGTGTTTTAAACACATGTTCGAGGACGCGTGTGGACTTACCCTGAAAGATAACGTAATCGCATATCATTTAGGGCAACAGACATGTATAGTTACCATCACACACACACACACACACACACACACACACACACACACACACACACACACACACACACACACACACACACACACACACACACACACACACACACACACACACACACATTAGTGACAAAAACATCTCATCATCTCTCCATTAACTGACTGAATCTCTCTTTCCTCACGCCCCACTGACACCTGACTCACGGGGTGAGGCAGGCACGAGAGAGAGAGAGAGAGAGAGAGAGTACTAAATAAAGTCAAAGAAAGGATGATATAGTAGAAGGAGAAGATGGAGGTAGATGAATGGATAGAGTTAAAATTCAAGACTTCTTAAGTACTAAACATTGATACAGTATAACCTCAAAATGGCCAGGAAAGTAACGCTATTGAGCAGTTAACTCTCTTGTGAATGCTTGGTTTTATTCTGGTGACTTTTTCTAATACGTTTTCTCTTGTATAACCTGAAGATACCCAGCATAGGCTACAGTTATACGGGTTGAGAAATACATGTGTACAATTGTTTCCCACACACGGATCAAGCATTAGAACAGTAACTTAGTCTTATGTGATGTGGTGTGTGTTGGCTGTATTGCTGGTGGCAGTGCACGGTGAAACTATGAAGATATGTTTCTCTGAGCAGCGCTTAACAGTACAGTCAGTCCATATGTCAAGTCAGGGATTCATCATCATCATCATCATCATCATCATCATCATCACCATCGTCGTCATCGTCGTCGTCGTCGTCAATTATCCGTCATCACCAACCATCATCATTATTATTATCGATTATCATCATCATCATCATCCTGCCCCGTTTTCCACTTGCAGGAGAGTCCAGTGATCCAGCAAAAGGAGAAAATATGATAGTGAAAGAACTAATCAAGAGTGGGCATGTAAAGTGGTGAAACATTTTCGAGTAAAATTTCACATCTCATTATCGTTTCTGGAAAACTGTTGAAAGACTCAGGTTTGTGTATATTAGAGGGTGGGGTTCTTTTTCATTTATTTTGTTCTGCCTTCTATTCCGTTCTCCCCTTTGGGGCTAAGATGCGAATGAATGTGTTTGAATGGATGAGTAAATGGAGAGTGAGTCGTCCTGTCTCGGCTACCTCCCTTTCCTTGGGGGAAGCAGCCTAGGTATAGATAGATTGATAGCCTTCGATGCTTTCACGCCTTTCCTCTGTTTCCCTCAGTATTATACCTCCACTCAAACTTCTTTCTCTTTTTCGTACTTCCTTTTTCTCCCTTTTCCTGTATTCAGTTTTTTTTTTTTTCCTCTCGTGGCCATACGCTTCATAAGAAAATCCTTGTCTTGAGTCTTCTTCTTTACTCCATCCTTTTTCCTCACTTCTCTTACAGTGATCCTCTTCCTGTCACACTTCTTATTCATCTACTTACCGTACCATGTTTTGCATCAATCATGTGATAGCGAGTACCACACCTTCACCCCGCCTTGCCTGGCCTCCTACCTCCCACTTCTGCTTCGCTCCACAGCGGGCATACGAGTATACGGTAAATAGATTGCAGCCACGCTGATGAGAGGCGGCTTGCAGTCCTACTGGACCCAGATACGAATTCCGGGTGGGGAAGGGAACAGTTTAAGGATTTGAATTTCATAAAAGCAGAGTTTCCTGGTCTACCAGAAGACCCGCCGACATGTTGTAAAAGTACCCCCGCTAATAACAGTACACCAATCCTATATGAGACAGCCCTAGCATGTATTCAATATGGACGGAGGGTGTTAGCGCCAAAGTGGTGACATGTGGAGGTGTAGGAGGACTACTGGGCCTTGGGATAGGCAACTGCCCCAGAGAAATAGGCCCTGATGCCTTTGCCCAGAGTCGGACACATTAAAAACAAAATACATTATTTCTTACTACCAAGTTTAAAATGCCACTCCATCATTCTTAGAAAAAGAAAAAAAAAAAAAACTATATCTCGCGTTAACTCAGTTTCATAAAGGATAAGTTTATTGAGATATAATCCTGCGTTGAAAACCAGTATCTGATGCGGGTGTTGACACGAGTTGAAGGTGGTGAAGGAAAAGGGATGGGAGAAGAGCGTGATGTGGTCATACTACCGGGCAACAGGAGTTGGCAGGGTAGCTGGCTGGCCGGGTGGATGAGTGGGTGGGTGGGGGTCAGGGGGTAAATATTGGACCCTGCCATTATATATCACCACCCACCTCCGCACCGCCTCCACTGCCTTACCTGGTGGCGAAGACAGGTACAGTCAAATACAAAAGTTCGTGGGTTCAAAGATGCTTCAGTGAGACCAAAGTGCAGAATCACTATCAGAAGGAGGATCATCTGCATTTCACTACGTCATATTCGAGCGTCTTTGAATCCAGCGGAGAAAGAGAGGCAGGAAAGGCGAACGGACTTTTCTATTTGACTGTACACTCGAGATAAAGGTTTAAACCCCAAGACAAAGAAGGGGCAGCATAAGGTGTGTAAATAATCGCAAGAGCAGACCAAATGTAACCTGGTATATTTTCTTTACCGTTTCCTTCTCCAATTCCATTCTTTCTTGTTCTTCCTAGTTCTTTTTCTTCTTTTTCTGTGATCGTCTTCCATGTCTCATTCCAGAATTCCTTTTTTCTCTTTGTCTTCCTTTCGCCTTTTTTTTTTTTTTCTTCCATATTCGCTTTCACCTTTCATATTTTTTATCTTTGCTCAACTTCCGACCCTCCTTTTCCGGCTTTCTCTTGCGCTTTTATTCGTCCTCGTTCATCTTATTTCTTTCCTCCTCCTCCTCTTTCCTCCTCCTCCTCCTCCTCCTCCTCCCCTTCCTCCTCCTCCTCCTCCTCCTCCTCCTCCTCCTCCTCGTACCATTGCTACTACTATTGCTGACCACACGAGGAAAAACAGTAACATTGAGGCGACTGTAAGGGCAGACTCGATAAGCACAGTGCAGGACACACGGACGGACCAATGCTTTTTTTCATTTGTGGTATGCTTAAACCGTATGTGGAAAAATGGAATGGAAACCCCTAATTACAGAAGGTCATTTATGGAACACCTGCAGTTACTAGGTATGTTAGCCAGCATCCCATGTTACAGAATGTAGCCAGCAACCATATAGGAGGGCCAGGTACGCTCCATGATCATCACGTACTAAAAAAAAAAAAAAATGTGATCTTCATCCCACTTTGCAATTTTAGGCATCAGCATTCAATCGTTGTCAGACAGAAAACAATAATTAGCTAGTGGTGGAGTGTTTCTTTTTTGTGTATCTTTTGTAATAGAGGAAAATACCATAAACTTAGCATTGGGACCTGAGGATGAGACAACTGTAAAGCTGAAATAGCGATGGAAGTGAATATGATAAGTGTTAAGCGTAAAATTTCCTCGCCATTCCTACCTTTGTTCTTTCTGTTCCCCTTCCATGTCTTCTTGCCATATACGCTGCTTGATTTTTCACTTACTCCCACTTCCCGATTATTCTTTCCCCAGTCCCAGACTAAACTCCCTTTCTGCCCCGAAATATTCTGTTTGTCTGTCTGTCTGTCTGTCTGTCTGTCTGTCTGTCTCTGTCTGTCTGTCTGTCTGTCTGTCTGTCTGTCTGTCTCTGTCTGTCTGTCCGTCTGTCTGTCTGTCTGTCTGTCTGTCTCTCTCTCTCTCTCTCTCTCCATCTTCAACTCCTTCCTTATTAGACATCTTTTAGTCTTCCTCCTTCTTCCATCCTCTCCCTCATCCACTCTCTCCATCAGCACAGTCAATGTTAAGCATGTTTAATACCTTCACTTTTTCCCTCCACCCCCAACCCATCTTCTCTCCTCTCCTTCCTGTCACCTTCTTACCCACATTCCTCCACCCACCGCCACCTACCGTACCCCCACCTATAAGTGACTCACCCATCACAGCAAGGTTAGGTCATTGTTATTTATATTGTTTTTCTCCAGTTTAATGTTTATGTTTATGTCTCCAGGTGTATCAGTCGATCTTTGTATTTTAGTATGTCTAATTGTTCAACTCTCTCTCTCTCTCTCTCTCTCTCTCTCTCTCTCTCTCTCTCTCTCTCTCTCTCTCTCCAGCGTGTGTGTGTGTGTGTGTGAGAGAGAGAGAGGGGGGGGGATTTTTGTTACAATAAAAGAAAAAGCTGCCGAAATCACGTAGGCCTATTCCTATACCTAAGGTGGAATTCAACCCATGAAGATCACTTACAGCCACAGTATTTCCCTGTAAGAGCAACGCCACCAACGCCACCAGTACTCCATAATCCTGTGACTGTTCCTCGCTAAGCTTGCCGTTTCGTCATCCCTGGTTTGATTGTCTGACCTTATTCAGTCAGGGACCAACATTGATATGGTAGCTCTCACTTACTGCTAAAAATAAGAGTCGAATTATTTATCATATCCAGATTTTGAGTATGCAGAAAGGTTTGTAAGAAGCTTTGCTGTTGTGTTAGGCTCATGATATCTGCCAAATGGATTAAAAGCTCAGATGCTGTCCATCATCTCAGACGTATACTAATAGTACTTGATAGTCGTGGTATCTTATTATTTCTCTCTCTTGCTATACGAAGGTACCTGTGTGGCTGTGTACCTGCCTGATTGTTTACCTATCCGGTTTGTCCGTTATTTGTGTGTGTACAGGTATGTTTTGCCTGCCATCTCCAACCACTCTTTGTCTACCTACCTCGTGTGTGTGAGAGAGAGAGAGAGAGAGAGAGAGAGAGAGAGAGAGAGAGAGGGAGGGAGCGGAATATAATTGAAATATTTATATATCGCCACCGTCATCACAGCCGTTGCTACCTATGACGGCACAATGGCAGGGGGCGTGGACAGGCATGTGTATCTCTTTATCACGTTGCATTCTTGTCATTTTTTCACCTTTATTTTCCTTGATTCTGCTTCTTCTGATCTCTTTTCTTTTTCGACGACAGCCAATTCCTCCCCAGTTTTATCACTCTCCTCCCTCCTTCTCTTCTCTCTTTTGAAGTTCTTTTTCCGGACTTTTATATTTCTTCATCTTTTTATTTGTCAACATCCCCCTATATTTCTGGTCACCTTTGGCGTTACCTTGCTCTGCTCCATGTTCATTCCTTTTTATTCTTATTAATTTCAGCGTCCCTCATTTTAGACGCGGGATTAGTTATAGGAGCAGCCTTGTCCGAGGTTGTCTGCTAGTAAAAATGCTGATACTACCAAGATGTAACCACCGTGTAAGAGAAAATGATGGAAAAAAAAAAAGTTTTCTCCCACTCACCACACCAACTGGTAAAACCAGCAGGAAAAGGATAGAAAATATAAACACCATGCTTATATGAAAGAAGAAACATGGAAGTTTTATAGGAGAGAGAGAGAGAGAGAGAGAGAGAGAGAGGTGAGGGGCTATGATTTTACTTGGTTATGGTTAATACTCAGGATCCTGTGACTCACTCCCAGCTAAATGAACGGCGTTAACTGGAATAGAATACTAGAATTGTTCCCACCATGAGAGGGGTATTGGCAAGTGCTGCTTCGACTCACTTGGTCAAAATCATACGGCTTTAGCTGCAGTGCATAGAATATTAGAGCCGTCTCGATCACTAGAGGGTTAAAGGAAGTTACAGTCTATTTGATTGACCTGTGCACCGGAGATGTATGGGGCAAGCAGGGTGTGGTTGTTTCGCGGCTGCTGATTGGTCGCCGATGATGTTATTGAAGTAAATGCAGGCATGTATTGTAGTGCAACATGCGGACATAGGTGTACACACAACAACAAAACTATCGTTACACCTTCTGCGCGATATAAAATGACACACGAATGAAGGTTTTTGATAACAGCCTCCTCCAATGGTATCCCTGCGTGTGTTTGTTGCATATTTATTATAAGCTATATCCATTGCTTCTCCCCTGCATATTTCTACCTCGTCCTATTTGGCAACTCACCCACTCTCAGGCTTACCAACCCTAGCGAGACAGCCAGGTTGTTCAGTATGAAACACATCGGACCCCCCTGTAACGATAGTTTTTTTGCTGTGTGTACACCCTGGGTGGATATTATAGTGCAACATGTGGACGTAGCGGTACACCGCGGGTGGATGTAGTGCACCATGCGGACGTGGGTGTACGCCGTGGGTGCATAATTTGCTCCAAACATCACTCATCGTTTTATAAAACTTTATAATTGTTTTATTTTCTTTGATAACAGTAAATTTTTATAGCTAATTTTGACCTCTTCACTTTCGGAAATTATGCCATATTTAATCTAGCTTTTTTTTTTTTTTTTTTTTTTTGTGTTCGACTCTGGGCATAGGCTTCACAGCCTGCTATCAAGGCCCAACAGTCCTCCTACATACCATACACCTCCACATGTCACCACTTCGGCGCTAACACCCACCGTCCATATTGAATACATGCTAGGGCTGTCTCATACAGGACTGGTGTATTGGTATTAGCGGGGGTATTTTTACGACATGTCGGCGAGTCTTCTGGTAGATCAGTAAAGCTTGATTTAATGAAATTCAAATCCTTAAACTGTTCCCTGCCCCAGCGGGGATTTGAACCTGGGTCCATTAGAACGGCAGGCCACGTCTCTACCGATTGAGCAAGGCAGTTTAAAAAAATATATATATATGTGTTAAAATAAAAAAAAGTGTAGATTCAAAACATCGGCGGCCAATCAGCAGCCGCGATTCAAACACACCCTGCTCACCCCATACATCTCAGCTGCAGTCAAACAGGGTATATTAAGGTACAAAGTGCTCCGCTTAACATCATCCACCAATTGTTTCATCCGATGCCGGCTGGAAATAATAAGAAGAATTATCATGCCGTAATGAGAATATATCAGTGAGGTTTTATGATAAGAAATGAGCACAGATAATATATAGGCTCTAATTAGTGTGAATGAAAGAGTATAATAGGAGAAAATTTGCCCGGGGACTCATTAAGTTACAATTTGGGTTTGCTTCTAAAACAATAAGTCAGGACACTTGATACGCTTAAAGGTGGATTATGATGAGATATTAAACTGCAGCTGATCCGAGAGAGAGAAATTATGCGCTGTAATCCGCCACCCTTCCCTCCTCCCATCTCTCCCCCTCTCTCCACCATCTCACACTTCCTCATCCTCCAAGCAGTAGCAAATTAATACTTTGTCAGCGACGGCACGAAAAGGCGATGAAAACTGTCTGCACTGAACTTCCCTTGTAGCCTTTGTGAGCCGCGTATAAGGCAGTGTTTAATTACCTGTCTGACCATGAGGATCCCAGGCCTTTGTGTTCAGTATGGTTCAGTGTTTACCAGGTGGAGGGTGAGTCATAAGTGGTACAGAGCTACAAGGGGGTGCATGTTGTGGGGCAAAGGGACCTGCCATTGTGAAGGGGAGGGGGTGATTAATTTTTTTTTTTTTTTTTCGGGGGTCTTGATGCCCAGTTTAATACGATTAAGGAACGTATTCTCTCTCTCTCTCACACACACACACACACACACACACACACACACACACACATACACACACACACACTGAGTTGACTTTGCATCCACACTCTTAATTGCTGAAAGTAAATCCATTGCCTGGCCTTCTTAAATTAACCAAGCTACGAAGTCTGCTTTGAAGAAGAAAAATCAGTATTCTCTGGACTTAGTTTTCTTTTTCTCTGTTTTCTTTCTTTTTCTGTTTTCTTAATTTTTCTGTCTGTTTTCCTTTTTTTCACTTTTTCTTAGGGGAGCGGGGAGTAATACCAGGATGAAGGACAATTATCTCTCTGGAATCCATTTAAACTGAAGCCCATGTTTTGTTCGGCCTTTGGAGGGACAGCTTGACGTTGTCTAAATATTTGCACAAGTTCGATGTTTGTGGTCGAAAAATGTGTATGTGCTCAAGCTTGATTGTGAGGACTTCTTTGTTAACAGCCATTTGATATCTGCTGGGATGTGATGCTGCCTCCAGTCTCTTAATTGCTTACAACTCATCCGGCAGTATTGACTTTGGTGGGGACAGACTGACGTTGCTTAAATTTACCCAACCTCGTAAGCAGAAGTAAATACACACGGTATATATTCAAGTCTGATTATAAAGCACTTGCGTAAAACTTTGTCGATACCCACTTCGAGCCTGGTTTAACCTTCAGATTCTTGTATGCTAAACTTAAGAGCATGTAGTAATCAATCTTGATAGGGACAGATAAATATTGCTTAAATTAAACTCTTAATATAACACTGAAAATACATATGGGATTTACTCTTAGGTTTCGGGATGGGTATAAGTGCCTGGAAACGAGGTTATGGAGTGGCTAATGGCTGAAGATTATGACTCTGGTGGTGTATTTGTGAAACTACGTAGGGAATAGAAAGGTATACTGAGTTCAAGGAGAGAGAGAGAGAGAGAGAGAGAGAGAGAGAGAGAGAGAGAGAGAGAAAAAAACACACACACACACACACACACACACACACACATATCCATTGTCTCCACCAGGCCATTATCACACCTCAGGATTATAGGGCAAACCTGTCTGGCTTTCCTACTGTGCCAGTTTCTCAACTGGCACATCTGGTTTTCATAGTTCCATTGGTTTGTCTTTGTTGTTCATCCTGCCTTCTCTTTTTCTCTCCGTTCTCCCTCTTCTCTCGTCCTTTCTATTCTCCTTTCTTGTCTGTGTCTATTTCTCATCTTTTTTCTTCTCTCATTCCGTAACAATTCTTTGATCCTTTCATTTCATTCTTCTATCTCTCTCCCTATCCCTCTCTTCCTTTCTTTTCCCCCCTGTCTCTGCAGCTTCTCTTCTCTTCTCTTTCTTTTTCCTCTCGGTTCTATCAACCTCATCCTCTCCTTTTCCCTCTTTCCTACGCCTTCCATTTCCGCTTTCCCTTCTGCCCTTCTTCCTTGTCCCCTTCACTTTTGTCCATCCTGTCCCATTTCCTTTCCCCTCTTTCTCTTCTCTCACTTTAAGCTACACGTCAACAGATCCCCTTCCTTTCCCACCTTGTTTGTACATGTTTCTTTTCATCGTCTGAAAGGCTAATAAATTCCCCAATCTGATTACACTGTCGCCACTGATCAGCTCCTGGTTTCTTTCAGTGTACCTTACTTATTTTTTTTTTAGTTCAGAAGTCTCAGTAATTCACTGATACCCCGACCTGATTGCGTTGCCCAGGTGAGTTGGAAACAGTATCCCTGGCTTGTGTTTCTGTCGCATTATATCACTTTTTTCAGTTACCTTCCGTGGGTATACTGTATTTATGGGTTTTGAGGCGGTGGTTGGAGGCTGCAGGCATGGCCCAACCCAACTACTTTCGGGAGTCGTATAGTTTGTGTCGATCCGGGGCGCAGTGGTAATTTTTAGCTGTATGTTACACCAGGCCATACTACACCACCTATTGCACACTCTCTGCATCATCATCATCATCATCAGTCGCTTGTTGCACTAGACTTTACCACACGAAGTACTGCGCTCTGTTTTCCTACCTCACCACAGCAGCTTCATTATCATCGTCGTCATTATTTTCATATCAATCATCATTGTCTATAATTTCAACAATACACTGGCCGGGTCTCTAACACCCTTAGTCTCGCTCCGTTTGCTCTTGACTTGCCTTTCATTTGTTCCTTAATTTGTGATCTGTAAATGCTTATGTCTGCAAATGTTGCTTGTGATTCTCTCTCTCTCTCTCTCTCTCTCTCTCTCTCTCTCTCTCTCATCTACTTACCTTTCCCCTTACCTAAGTATTTTCTCCATTTCTCTTGCTGTTTCTTTTCGTTTCCCATCGTTCCACTGGCTTATTTACTCTCATGCTTCTGCCTATTTTCTCGTGCCTTTCTGTTATTCTTCTCTCATCACTTTTATATCTTCGTCTCTCTTTCTTCATTCCTTCTGTACTTTTCTCCTCTCGTCTCGTTTTTATTTTCTCGTTATCCTGCTTCTGCTTCTTCGCCTTTCACATCAGCTGTTTCCACCCCAGTTCTCCCTACTTCACTGTCTCCTTTTCCGTCATTCCTGAATGACGAAAAGTGCGAATGACAAATTAGAATGTGGGTTGAGCTTGAGAAACCAAAGAGAATTGTGACAGTGTCCGGTGTGTGTGTGTGTGTGTGTGTGTGTGTGTGTGTGTGTGTGTGTGTGTGTGAGAGAGAGAGAGAGAGAGAGAGAGAGAGAGAGAGAGAGAGAGAGAGAGAGAGAGAGAGAGATGAGGACTGGAGGTAAAGGAGAGAGTTGAAAATGGGTGATATACTGTAGGTTAGAATTGTGGATGACATGAGAATGGAAGGGAAGGGAAGGCTATGGTAATAAAAAAAAAATTAAAATACGACTGAGTAAAACAAAGAGTACAAAGGAGTACAAAGAGTACAAAGGAAAGCAAACAGCAACTGACCTTATGGTCCTTTCGAGGCTGTTTGTTACAAAGTAGACTATGACTACGAGATCGAACTTTACATGCTGAAGGATAAGGTTAGTAAAGCAAGAAGGCTCCCCCCGCCTCCAAACCCTCCACTTAAAACTGGCAAAAAAAAGTGAGAAAAACTACCATGCAGCATGGAAAAACTGATATGGGAATTTCATAGGAAAGACTGAAAAGGAAAAGCTATTTATCTATCTATATACCTAGGCTGCGTCCCCCAAGGAAAGGGAGGTAGCCGAGGCAGGACGACACCCCCCCCATTTACTCATCCATTCAAACACATTCATTCGCATCTTAGCTCCAAAGGGGAGAAGGGATAGATCCTCACCGCACCACACCGCACAAGGGTCAACTGCGCAGTGCAATCAGTGAAATCCGCAGCAGGGCCCAACAGCAGAGCTGGTTTACCCCTGCCACATCATAATAGACCCATCCCCTTACCCGCACCTGACCTGACTAGCTGATCAGACCAAATGCAGGAGAATATCCCCTCAGGGCTGCGTCATCATTTATTCATTCACAATTTTTCTCCATTTATTTCTGTCACGCACAGCCACTCTTCCTTGCTCAACAGACATCCCTCTCACATCCAGCGCTCTCTTCACACTGTCCATCCATCCTATTCGTGGTCTTCCTCTCAGCTACATTCTATAATAGATTATCTATAAGCTACCAATACGAATAACCTGAAAGAGAAAGTAGTACAGTAAAATGAATAATCGAATAAATAAATAATGCATGACACTATGTACGGATACGTCGAGTTAACAGAGCATCTGCAGACACAGCGTGAAAATTGCCCAGTGCCCAGTGTGGATGTTCAGGGGTGGTGTGGCAGCCTTGCCTGGCACTATTAAAGTAGGCAGCAGTCAATCAGGCCCCAGCTCCATTCATTCCACTGAGACTAGGAACTTTCCCATGCGGGACGAGCACACAAGTCACCTCCTGAAGCAGTGACCCCTGGTACATTAAAAAAAATCCCGATGGTGGTCACTTAACCAACAGTGACCCTCAGTGATCCTCATCCCATCACAGGTCGAAAGTATGTGTAGTGACCGTTAATTCAGGGCTTTCTGTGCATATTCTAGTCTGTTCATATACTATATTTGCATTTAATAAATTGATCTAGTCTCGAAAAAAAAAAATAAAATAAAATAAAATAAATTATAAATATACAAGTGTTTTATTCAGGAGTAAACATATTAAGCTGGGGGTTAGACGACAAGTTCTTATCCAGGCGACCTTTAAAGGTCAGTACTATATTACAATTTACTACACTGGAGGGCAATTTATTCCATATATTTACGACTCTAATAAAGAAGAAATGCTTGGCTTCACGCGACTGGAATCGTTTGCCAATTATTTTATGCCCATTGCCTAAAGTATAATTCAAGTGATCAACAGTGAAGTATTTATCGACAGCCATGTTACCATGTCCTTTGAATATTTTGAATACTTTAATTAGATCTCCTCGTAACCTCCGTTTAGTTAGAGTAAATAGATTCAG
>NC_136960.1:11926833-12200841 GCF_032717465.1 Coenobita brevimanus | reverse complement strand
AAATGAAGGAGAGGTCGAGGGAAGGAAATGAAGGAGAATGACGGAAGGAGAGAGGGAAAAGGAAATGAAGGAGAAAGTGAGGGAAGAACGTAAGGGAGAAAGAGGAAATGAAATGCAGGAGAGTGTAAGGGAAGGAGATGAAGGAGAGTGGGGGAAGGGAAATGAATAGAGGAGTGCGGGAAGAAAATGAAGAGAGAGAGGGAAGGGAAATGAAGGATACCGCTGTAGTAAGGGCAAAACGTGCTATCCTTTCCATACTGCTGTTCTCCTGCGATGATCACACGTCTGACATCAAACTGTTTTCGATATCTTATATAGTTGATCCAGTGATGACCTGATGAAAGACTACTGAAGGTTGAAGCGGACATATATTGCACCTGCCATTAATTAGTTATTATTGCATGTGTGAATGAGATAGATTGTTGTTGTTGATCTTCTTCTTTCTTTTTTCTTCTCTTCTTCATCTTCTTCTTCCCTTTCTCCTTCTCCTCCTCCTCCTTCTTCTTCTTCTTCTTCTTCTTCTTCTCCTCCTCCTGCTCCTCCCTCCTGCGCCTCCTGCTCCTCCTCCTGCTCCTCCTGCTCCAGCTCCTGCTCCTCCTACTCCTGCTCCTCCTCGTGCTCCTCCTCCTCCTCCTCCTCCTGCTCCTCCACCTCCTCCTCCTGCGCCTCCTCCTTCTCCTCCTCCTCCTCCTTCCTTCTTCTTCTTGGCTAATTGGGACGTAAATCAAAATTACTTCTAAAAATTTAATTTTTTTATGCGAAGAAGAAGAAACCAAAGGCCATGAGCCCATAATAACTGTTCCTTCCAAAAGAAGAAAAAAATATGAGAGAGCCAAATTCAAGATCCGTTCATTTCGAGATGCCTGGACACACCAGGTTGCAAAGACTGGAGATCATAGGAAGCAGGATATGCAAACAGAGGGGGAGAGGCACAAGTCCAGAGCACCTGTTGCATAAATGATGGACTGGGAGTGACGGTTAACTCTTGGATTAGAGAGTTGGACAGAAAAGGGATGAGAGCTTGCTGCTAGACGGCAAGCACATCAGTCGTAGAGGTGGAGGAATGCATGCAGACAGTTCAGAGGATCAGTGACCATTGAAGAGAGAGATAGAAAAGAGGCAAAGATGCAAATAGTAAGGCGAAGAGACAGAGGTTGAAGGGAGTCAGTAAGAGGAGGAGAGTTAATGAGACGAAAAGCCTTTATCTCCATCGTATTGAGAAGAACTGTATGTGGGGAGCCTCCCCACACATGAGAGTTGTACTCCACGCAGGGGCAGATAAAATCCCTGCATAGAGTCAACAATTGTGCAGGGGTAAAGAAAGAACGGAATCGGTTTAGCACCCCTGATCTCTTGGAAGCAGATTTTACAAGAGATGTAATATGATCTTTCCAAGATAAGTCCCGAGTAAATGAAACCCCAAGCATGTCTAAGGATGATGCAGGTTAAGCTGAATATTATTAAACATTAGTGGGTACACCTGTGGAAGATTTTGTCGGGTTGGATAGGTGCAAGAACTGAGTCTTTGATGCATTAAAAACAACAAGATGCTGGTTTTACTGGGCGCTACCACAGATCTTTGGTACATGTTAGCTACGAAGAAGACATTTATATGGAATGACAGTGAGGTGCATGAGATGTATTTTGTGTTGCTATGTGGTTGCCGTACATGCACTGAGACCCACCCATAAGCGCCCATTCCCCCCCCCCACCTCAGCTTTCTCCATACTCCTCCAGCTCCTTCACTTTTTCACCTCAGAGTATTTATTTCCATTAATTTCCTTTCGCCCATTTGCAGCACGTGTCCCTCACATAACACAGCTACGAAAATAAAATACACTTTATGTATACAGTGATACAGGTACACTAACCAAGGCACTGGGTATCTGATGACCATAATTCACTTTGCTGCTTGAAAGAAAGAGTACGAGTATGTTTCTTCCTCGCCATGTCTGAATATAAACTTGTTGTGGCTTATAACGTGCGGGTCTGTGTCAGGGGGTTGGCTCCAGTTTCTCCATCCGTTACCACCTCCCGTTTTCCCATCCACATATTATAAAGAAAGGTACCTGATTGATCCAACTGACGCCAAAGGTTATAGATTCACAGGACGGAGCTCGTCTTTCGTCTTGTCTTCAAGCAGCTCTCTCATACACAGCTTCATGGCTAGATGTAATGTGTGTGTGTGTGTGTGTGTGTGTGTGTGTGTGTGTGTGTGTGTGTGTGCCTTCAGTGTGGTTGCAGAAGAGGGCAATAGCCTGAGCAACTGACAAAAACATTTCTTATATATACAGTGAGTGATGAAGAGGCCATAATCTTGTGCATTCAACTTGAGATACCTAGACACACTGCCTTTGACTGGTTGTAAATCCCAGTAAGGCAGAGAAATGAGGTAAGAAAATTGTCCTGAGTTTACAAAGGGTCAAACATTATTGTTTAACTTCTGCATTAGAAAGCTGAAAAGAGTGATGGTGGTGGTGGGGGAAGAGATGGGGTGCAGTAGGGGGGAATCAGTGATGAGGGACGTTGTGGTGGGGTAGGAGAGGAGTGGTGGGGGAAGCTGGGTGGGGGAGAGTGTAGGGGTAAGGGAAGGTGTGTGATGACTGGAGAGGAAGAGGGAGGTAATTTTACTTGGAGAGAATTTTGCATCATTCCGATGTACAGTGCCACAATATTACATTGTTGGGAGAAAATTGTGCTAAACTGCGACCAAGACATTTCTGTAGCACTGCAGTGAATAGCGCTGTGAAGTATTGCAGCTGATCAAGAGAGAGAGAGAGAGAGAGAGAGAGAGAGAGAGAGAGAGAGAGAGAGACACCCGCGGCGCAAGTTGTGGTACGCCCCAAAGGGAGCAGCTAGTTATCCGCTGCAGCAGCCTGCTTCCCACTAGCCCCCATGGAGGCACTGGGGGGGTTATTGTATAAGAAAGTGACTGTGTGTGTGTGTGTGTGTGTGTGTGTGTGTGTGTGTGTGTGTGTGTGTGTGTGTGTGTGTGTGTCGATGTGTGTGTGTGTGTGTGTGTGTGTGTGTGTGTGTGTGTGTGTGTGTGTGTGGATGTGTGTGTGTGTGTGTGTGTGTGTGTGTGTGTGTGTGTGTGTGTGTGTGTGTGTGTGTGTGTGTGTGTGTGTGTGTCCTTATCTCTGTTAATACTTATAAGTAAACCTTGATCAGAGATTAATTTACTTACATCGTGTGTGGTAAGAAAAACATATCAGATAATTACCTCATTAATATATTGCCTCGCCTTTTGGGCCATTTTGTTATCCTTGGTTGTGATGTGATGCGTCAGTAGTGGTGGATGGGTACGAGGGTGGATGGGTGTGTGAAAGGGTGTGTGTGAATGTGTGAAAGAGTATTGGAGAAGGGTGTGGACTGTGGGTGTGGGTGTGGGTGTGGGTGTGTGGAATGTACTCGAAAGATGTGGAGAGCAAAGTGGGTGAGAGGCTATAGAAAAACAGGGGCGGGAATAGTTGGATTGGAAATGGGATTATGGAAGAAATGGAAATATGTAGGTGGATATGTGCAGAACGGTGGTTGAGTGAGAATGCATGGGTGGGTGAATGAGGACTGCAAGTGTGTGAGTGAAGTGAATGGAAGAATAAGTCATGCGAATGGACATGAGTTGAAAGTGTTAAGTTGTAATTGGGTTTGGGAAAATGGATGACGTGGAGGTGTATTGGAAAGTAGGGTTAGTGAGTGGATGGATGCTGATGAATCGGTGAAATGTTGGATGTGGAATGGCAAGCTACATGGAGATAGAAGTGTGAGAATGGATGGTTGTGTATGGATGTGTGGGTGGGTGTTGGTGGAAGAGTTATGAGATGGATGTGGATGGCAGTATAGAGGGAGGTGGGCTTGTATAAAGAAGGTGTTTTGAAGGGTGAACTGATGTGTTGGTAGCTGTGTGTGAATGCTGAGAGGAATGGGTGGCTGTAGAAGACTGAGGAGGGGGTTGTGTGTGGAAGTGAAAGGAGTGTGTCAGGTAATGTGCTTCGGAGAGATAGCAGAATATTTCTCATAATCATCCATAACACAAAGTACAAGTAAGCCAAGGGAGACGGATTCATTTGGCAGATGGGAGGTGATGTGGTGCAGGTATAATGGCAGAGCACTATAACTAGTCATCATCATCATCACCATTATCATTAGTACAGCTGCATAATTCGAGGTTTTAACATTAAATGAAGGACAGTAGTAAACGAGTATCGGTAAGTTGTTTGTAGATTCAAATAAGTATTTATTGATTAAGAAAAAATCACAGTGTACTATAATGAACAACAGACTAAAGTCGTAATGCCATAAAAAAACGGAACGTGAAGGTCGGATCGAACTCAAAGATAACCCTCACTGAAGAGACTATCCAGATAATTTCTATGGCTGTCTTACGCGGGAAACTCGCGGTGTCTGAATTTGTTACCCTAAAATATGAAGGGATAATAAACAAGAGTTACAAAAAACGCTAGAATTTTCAAATGTCTTTATTATACGTTATTACTTACCTTAAATTATGAGTTAAGAAAATATCCATACAACAGAGCCACCTTGAATTTAAATTTGTCTTTTGTGGAATAACATATCATTTCTCAGTCACCCGATCGTTTTTAATAATTTAAATATATTAATGCTAAAAAAAAAATCACCTTATGGAATTAGTTTGAGTGGATCAGTGGTTAAACGAACTTGTTTTAAAATAATTTTTTTACGTAACAAATAAAGACATTTTAGTATTTTTTGTCCTAGTTTGTTCTTTTTTTTTTTTTTTTTGTTTTTTTTTTTAGATACTCATACTTTGGCCCTAACCCTGTTGACCTGACCAGAATTTTTGTGGGAGTCTTAGCTTGTGTCAAGCTCTCTCCGACTGCCAGTAGCTACGAAATGTTTTTTAATGCATATTACAGCATATTCGGCCTATATAAACACCCTATACATTATCTTTTGCTGTGCCTTGTATATCCTTTCAGACATCGCAGCTATGTATATTTTCTTCATACACGTAAACTTAAAACTGTACTTAAATAGCTTAAAACATCAAAGGAAAAACTAGAAATGAATGAAAGATGCCATTAGGGAATGTATACTAGCTCTTAATCATTCTCTCTCTCTCTCTCTCTCTCTCTCTCTCTCTCTCTCTCTCTGTCTTATTTAGCCTTCCTAGCCTTCCCTTTTTCTTTTTTCCCTCATCCGCCTTCCACCCTCTCCTACGTCCACCCCCTGCGCCTCTACTGTATCCCTACCCAGCTTAGTTTATTACCTCCACTTTTTCTCTCCAATTTCCCCATTCTCGCTCCCCACACTCCTTCCTCTCTCCCTTGTCCTCAACCCACCCCCTCCCACCCACCTCCACTCCAACCCACCCTCTCCCACCCACTTCCACCCACCCCATAGCCCATACCCCACCTGGACAGTGACTCACAGTAAGCAAGGTCGGGCAGTTGTTATTTATATTATTCATTTCTAGTTCAGTGTTATGTGGCCAACTCCAGGTTTGCCATCTGTTTATATATCCAACTCTCGACTGTCAGCCTAATATGTGTATGTCAATTTGTTTATTTTTGTTATTTGTTTCTCAATGCTTCAGTTTATTGCAGTGTGTTTCTATCGTCCGTCTTCAAGAATTGTCACATATAACTAGGCTAGGCTATATGTTTTCCTGTCAGTCTGTCTGTCTATCTTTTTGTCTATTTGCTTGTCAGTTTATCTAAGTGCCCTTTCTTATCTAATGTCCAATGCCCAGTTTTTCAATACTGCTTGGTGTTCTTTCTCACTTTTTCCTGTCGGTTTCGTTTCGAGGGTTTAGTGGGCGGGGGAGAGCTTTTTCTTTGCTATCCTTGTCTTATTCTAGTCACACCCTTATAGGAGCTGCCTAGCATGGCCAAACTGACTGACTGCGGTTATCCTCTCTTCTAATGTTCTAATGTTCTGTCAGTCTATTGCCAGACTCCCAATCCCTAGTGATTATGTAATGGCGACGAAAGATTACAACGCTTTCCCTGTCAGCATGATTTTAGCTTGTTTTCATTGCAGTCATCTCATTTTTGCATGAATATTCCCAATTTAATCCATAACACAAAGTTCGGTTTCCTATGTTTTTATTTTTTATTCTATGTGCGATGTATTGTTGTTATTATTATTAATATATGTATATTAGTTTTCGTGGCCACCAAATCTGCCATTACTGCCAAGGTTTTTGTGTGTGGAATTATGCTAGAGGGGAATTAAGCATACACCCTCCACCTACCGGCTTATAGTCCTAAAGCTCATAGATCCGGACTCTTCTGGTTCTCCCCTCGGTTAACTTTTGAAAATGCCTAATGCCACCTCGCTTTAGGACGGTGGGCACAAACAGGTTAAGATAATAAAAAATAATGTCTGCAGCAGATTTTTAAAAAGCTAACTCAGTCTCTTTATATCATGCTCCCTTTTGTCATTTCAGATTAACACAAACTTATTCGGTCGATAGAAACCAAGCATTTTGAAAGTAATAATGTCTTCATAGCTTATATGCACGATGCCTTCCAAATTCGAGCTTTGATCAGTTTGTGGTTCTGTTTAAGGAATATGTATAATTTTGTTTTCATGTTATAAGTCGAGGGACGTATAAGAAACATGGCTGAATATAATGCTGCCATAATTACACAAGTCCCCAGGAAATTCAAGTGTTGTTCCATTAAAGGCATGTTACCTGGGCCGGTATTACTGTTGGTTCAGGAATATCCTGAACATCTTTTTTTCTAAGTGCTTTATTTTGCTTATTACACTTTGCCATCCTCTTCTGTGTTACTAAAATAATGCTAATATCACCATACTCTGCATACAGGACATACAACTCGACATTAACCAGCTGTATGCAAAAATATATCGCTAAGGAAGATGTGTTAGGGAGCTACCCAACTGACGACAACACCGGCCTAATCTTCTTAACATGTAAATTCAGGGGAAGCTAATATTCTGTACTCGTTTCGCATGGGAATGCTGGGATGTAACTGCCTTGCTTGTGTGTGTGTGTGTGTGTGTGTGAGAGAGAGAGAGAGAGAGAGAGAGAGAGAGAGAGAGAGAGAGAGAGAGAGAGAGAGAGAGAGAGAGAGAGAGAGAGAGTGCTTGTTATTGTAAGTAGACGTAGCCGAGGAGTGTAATTATTTAGAAGAGGTTATCTTGGTTGTATCGTCGATGGGAGAGGCACTGTTAGAGAGGTAATGGTGAGGTGTTGTAGATGTCAGTGTAGGCCTTCATTGTTCCGTTATCCTCTTCGGATTTTAAGTGGGATGATGAAATAGGCAGATTTGGGTTGGGATGGAGCTTAGTTGTGAGACAGTTATATGAATAAAAGTTAAGACCTTGGCGTGACCTGCGTAGCCTATGGTTAGTAGCAGTTTGTGCTAGTTGCTGTCCTCCTACTTTACTCTCACTCTCCTACTCCCTATCACTCTTCTTTGGGAATCTCTCCCGCTCTCTCCTTGTCTAACTTTTCTACATGTGATATCTGAACTTATATCCCCCTCTAGCTTCTCCGGCTAAAGTGTAAAAGTTGGCTTATGTATGCGTACGTTTGTGCGTGTGTGTGTGTGCCGGTCATTTTTCCTGCACATGATCATGGGTTTTTGACATTCTTGATTAGTCTGAAGGTAAGATGATGTTTAATTGTCTCTTTCCTGGAGTAATTCAGACACATCTACTGTACATGTTTTACATATCGTTACCTTATAGCTATATAGTTACATAACGTAGTTACATACAGTATTGTGTTATAACATAGTATGCCTGCATTGTGAGGTGATGATAGGCATGGTCACATCTTTGGAAAAATTCCTTTTCTTTTTTTATGCGGTACAGTTGGCCAGAAGTGAGTGGGCGCTGGTCGTGGACTGGGCTGCATTGAGGGTGCATTAAGCGCATGAACTCGTTGGCCAGTGGGTGGGAATGAGGGTGTTCCGACGTGAATTGGTTGGGAAGTGGGCGAGAATGAGTGCATTGGTCATGGAGTGATGGGGAAGTGGTCAGGGAGAGGTGTGCTGGGCTGAACATTGAGGGAAAGTGAGCAGGGGAAACGGTGTGTGGGGTTTGGGGGGGGTATGGGAGGCGAAAGGCACGTTGGGAGGCTATGAGATGGATGACGTCATTACTTCTCTTCTCTTACACTCCCGGTCTGACCTGAGTATAGTATAGATCTTGGCTAGCTGTGGTCTGGCTAGGAAATGGTCGAGGTGAGGGGCATTGGGTGTCAGCTGTAAGGGATTTGTGTTTGTGTGTGTGTGTGTGTGTGTGTGTCTGTGTGTGTGTAACATTTTGTTGCATGTTTCTTGCTTTAACAAAGAAATGCAGTGAAGAAACTACCCACTGGTTGCAGTTATTTTTTGAATGACTTAAGGTAATGCTTTGTCTTTCCACTCTGTCCTAACTTTTACATAAGCACAGTATATATCAGTCCTTGTGGCCAACTTTTATTTATTGATGCAGGCCTGCCTGTTTCATTTACTCCTCAGCTGTGTCAGTCCCTGTAAAGCTGCAAGGCCTACCACCATCACCACCACCACCACCACACACCTTGTTTACATCAATCATCCCTCACAGTCACTGCTATAATTACAGGTCGAATTCATTGTCAGCATCAGACTTTATGATGATTTAAGACGGAGCTGAGGAACGTGTGTGATGTTTTGTTGCATTTGTAATGTACAGTACCTTGCGCCATCCTGTAGGATTAAATTCTTGACTTGTTCATTTTATTTCAGGATACACGTAATGCTTGACTGTCGTGATACCTGATTATTTCTTATTCTTTTGATACAAAGGTGCCACTCGTGCTTGTCTGTATAGCTACTTGCCTCCATACCATCCCATCTGAGTGCCGAGTGTGTGCATGTGTGTGTACCTGATGGCATGGTATGTGTGTGTATGTATGTGTGTGCAGTGGTGTGTGTGTGGTTTGTGATGTGGGTGGTGGGCTGGTTATGTGAGGCAGCCTATAACTGTAACAGATTGCCTCCATCAGCGCCATCTATTTGACACACTGCCACCATCACTGGCTGGAGGCTGAGTGGCGTGCCTGGCCCGCCCCTCTCCTGACTCTTTGCAGATTTTTAAATCCATTCTTTCTGTCTCTTCTCTTTGCTCACCAAATTCACGCAAGCTTATATTTATAAATTCGTGACATTGTACTTTAGTGAGAAAACCACGAATTCTAGTGGAATTCTCTTACGGGGCATCATTCAGTTCAACCGTCCTCGTATTCACTCTAGATCGGGATGGTTTTCAGAACATGTCTCACTGTTTCACAAGTGATCATTCTTATCCATGACATTAGTGTTTTCACTGGAGTGATTTATTGTGGAGCCTATATCGCCTCACTTTCTTTCCGATTGACCGTTGAAGTTAGGCCTCACGCCCTACTTCCGGCGAACACAGCCATTCCTTGCCCCCTTTCATAGTTTGAAGTCAGTTAGCTTTCGGTCACCTCGAGGGTAGGACCGTTTGTGCCCCAAGCGTAGAGCAGCGCCTCCATTGTACAAAGCGAGTTCCTGAATCTCCCACCTAGACGGTGAATTGGCAAAGCATGCATAGCAAAATTGCAGCATTTGATGTTCATCATGCGGCGCCCAGTCTTTTCGTTCAGCTCCTCTCCACTAACCAGTATTTCTGTTGGTTTTTCTAGGCTTAAGTGTGATTAGCTTTTGGATGAGCGTAGTGAGTGTATTCTCCTTGTTATTTTGAATTCATTTTTGAGATTCATATAACGTGTAAATTTATTTCATTGTAATTAATAAATTTTACAGTTCCTTTCTCTTTGAGCTTAATGTAATTAAACTCATGTTTTATTTCTCCACATTAAACTCTATTTCAGTTGTCGCTCCTAGTTTGAACAAACTCTTTACATTATTTATAACTGGTACTTAGGCCAGTTCTTTTGTATCAAACTTAAATCCGTTGTGCCATTGTGAGTTTGCATCAGCAAGAACATGCTTATTATTATTAGCATTAGTTATTGATTGTGTCAGGTGGAGGCACTTTCTCAAGAGGCTAAACAGTACTAACAAACAGCATGCATGAATAATTAGTCTCTGCTGTGTACTGTTGAGAAAGTTTATAAATTCTCGTCCTTAGAGAATCGGGCTTTAAGTAAGTCGGCATAAAGTAAAACTTACTGCTAGATTTTCACAAGCTAATTCCTTGTCTCTGTTTCAAGTAACGTCCAGAATATTTAATTCTTAATTTCACATCCCCACCGTGACATCTGGCGACCATCGCCAGGATATTAACTCCTAGCGCTAAAGTTATTAACGAGATAATACCCCACTCACTCACACCTAGGTATTTATCATTGTTAAAGTCTATAGGCACTGTCTTACTGGTGGTTATTGATTCATTTCTATTACTTCTCTGTCTAATAGTTTTCACAGTCAATTGTTTCTTTTTTAATTTTTCTATCTTTACCAGTTTAACTAGATAAAACTGGTAACCACCAACCTATGCCTCATATTCTTTACTTTGATTATTGGCATTTCTCTGCAAAAGTAGCAGTCTTTACTCAGTCTTAAGTCTTACTCAGCCCTAGTTGAGTTAGCACATCATGACTACTAATATATATGTACAGGAAGCCAAAAAGATATGGGGCTTACAGATCCCGAACAAGTAAAAAGAAGCACGTGCTTTTCCACAGTTTAGTTATGAACAACAGAGTGAGAGTGATGCCCATGAGGAGCATAGAATTCAACGCGAACATGAGCAAGAACAGTGCGAGGAACGCAAAGAGAGAATGTTAACACGAGTGAGAACAATGCGAAGACATGAGCGAGAACAAACGCAAAAGATAATGTGAACACGAGCGAGAACAACGAGAATACGAATGTGCCGAGCGCGAGGGCACGTGAGAAACATGAACCTGAGATGCTGAAGCTCAAGCAAGACTCCTTGGCTTCAGACTACATATGGTGCAGCTAACCCAAGCTCCACGAGCGCTATCCCCTACACATGTTCTGGCGACCCCACACATCAAGCTTCTTCCATACAAGGGATGGCGAGTGAATCGAGCCATTTCATAGCTTTCCGTTTTGAAGACAATGGCTCAGCTGTACCTGCTGGATGAGGCAGCTAAGCGGCTCCAGTTTCTTAGCTTGTTTCGAGGGCCCTGCTCCTGATATTCTCCACAGAATTCGTTGGAGACAATCTCCACGTATGAGATGATGAAGGCCGCACTCATCAAAGCGTACGGTCTCACAGTTGACGATGCCAGGAGTCAAGTTTATGAGGGCACATCTACAAAGAAAAGGAGAGTGCTGTTCAGTTTCTTGATCAGCTTATTAAGCTACTTAGATGGGTGGATGGAGAAAGATGAAACTCCTCCCAGGCGAGAGGGGATAATTGACCTTATACTGTACATACAGCTAGAAGAGTCGTGGCCTGCTGAGCTTATGGCTCAGCTTAGAGATCTGCCAGGTAAGGGATGCCAGCCAAATGGTGGAGAAGGCTGATGCATTCTTCTTCACTGCGTACGGGTATCAAACTCGTAAGCAACACACCTAGAACAGGAAAGCTGACAAATCTAGGAAACTCGTCTCAGACTGAACCCCAGCAACAAGGCTGTTCTCAGAATAATGGCCAAGGTCCAAACAAACCGCAGAAGAAGGACCCAGGGGCAAAATACCCCGAGGAAACCTAGTGGAAGTGGTATGACAAGCAGAACCCTAACCAGCAGCAGTAATTGGTATTTCAAGGAGCAGCCCAGAGCAAGGACAAACCACGTAACCCTCAGTCAGGACAATCGACTTCTGTGTATCAGAGGCAGGGATGCAAATGCAACCTTCATTCCACAACAAGCGCACAGTGATGCCAACCCTACCAGTACAGGTACTTTTCCACAGTTCATTAGTCCCCCAAAGCGACAGTGAACTCTCCATCTCAGGTGGTCAATGCTCCAACTCCTCAGATAGGTGAGCAACGACCCCCTCAGAACTCATCTAGTTCTCAGGGCTGCCAACATATGCTGCATTGTTCATTCCGCCCAGTCTCATCATTGACTGGCTGCTACCTCCTCAGACCCTTCCACCAGCAACACTGCCTTTCTTGTTCCACCAGAGGTTTGTGGGAGGGTGTTTCCGTAAATGTTCTGAGAGATAATGGTTCCTCAGGTTACTCCGTCCAAGCAAAGTTTAGTTTGGTCCGATGAGTACACAGGTAAGCAGATCCAAGATTAGACTTATTGATGGATCAGTGAGATTGAGTTCCCTGAGGCACGTATCCAGGTGGCATCTCCCTTTTTACACTGGCTTGACAGCTGCTGTTGTCATGAGAAGAACCTTTGTTTGACGCTTATTATCGGCAACATACCGGGTGTCAAAAGTAGGTTTGCGCCGTATGAATTTGCTACTCAGACTTCAGCTGTTGCAGTAACACGAGCCATGGCCAAGGCTCCAAAACCGTGTCACCCCATTGACCGTTGCAACACTAGTAAGATCTGGAATCGTAGTCAAGATTTTGTCCAAGAACAACAGTCTGACCCGACACTTGCCGCAGTGCATAAGAAGCTGGAGGGTAAATGATTAAGTATTCACGGGGAGGTCAAGCCAGGTTCCTTGAAGGTTCGAGGACGGCTATACCGTGAGTCCACGAACACCCCAGGGACGAGGTTCGACTGCAGTTTGTTGTTCCCGCCAAAGTATTGCCAAGCAGTTTTAGAATGGGGTCATTGTTAAGCCTCAGGAGGTCACATGGGCAAAGGAAAACCCAGGGCCATATCCATGTTGACTTTTTCTGGCCAGTGAAATGGTGGGCCAAGAAATAGATAGCTTTGTGCGTTCCTGCAATGTGTGTCAACGTACCACCAATCAGGGACACATGTCCTTCCTGTGCCGTTTGAATCCACACCCATAATCTCAGAGTCAGTTGAGAGAGAGGGCAGTGGTGATGTGGGTTACCCAGACCTGACGTCTCGCCCGTTGGTCCCACACAAGCACATTATGTCCAGGGCCTGTATATGCAAGTATACCATAGGTTAAGGGGGAAGTTCAAGACCCCCGTAAGGACAATCCGAGGCTGTGTTTGAATTACCTTGTGGTGTCTCGAGCTGTGGGCCTCTCTGAGGATTCCAGAGAATGACATTATCCACATGAGAGTGTTCACACCCACAGTGAGTGTTAAAATGTGACCTGCCCGAGATTTCGTAGGGATTCTCAGCTTGCCAATGTTAATCGTGAAGTGTAGAGTAGGAGCTTTAATCAGTTAAACTATAAGGGTTCTTTGAGATTCTGTCCTGGGACCACGTTTCCATGGTTAATAATAATGTAGGTTCAGGGAGTTTAACCAGTAAACTATAAGGGTCCCTTTGAGATTCTGTCCTGGGACCACGTTTCCTGAAAGTTAATAATGTATTCATTAAGAAGATAATAGCAGTAACTCTTTGTAGCATATACACTGACTGCTAGGCAGAGAGAGAAATTGTATTAATAAAATTCGTTTGTCGCACTGGACACTTTTGATGCTCCACCTTGAATGCTTTCTGCAGGTGCAGCTGGCGGGTGTAACAATTTTGTCATGCAGATCAGCTGTTCATCTCTTGCCGCATGCTTTACCAGCTCTCTTCTCTTCTGCCCTCGTCAGCTCTATTTACTATTGATTTGTATAATATAATTTTACACCCACAACTGTCACACCTACGCCGTGTATTACATACATCATGCTACATGACAATTAGTTGTTAATGTAAATGTAGCAAACTTTTCGCTCAGTTTGACCTGAGTACAGGATTTCTTTTTTCACCGTCGTCACGGAGTTCTTTCCCTCAAGCTTGCTTCTATTAACGTAAATACGAGGTTTTTATGCTCATGGGCGACTGTGATTTTCTCCTGTAGCAGGATAGTACACACACCACAGTGTGAATCTTGTGTGACTGAGTTAGGATTTATATGTATAGAGTATATCAAAAATTTTCCTGAAGAAAAATTTGATTTTTTGATGGGGTGTAATGTCACGAATTCGCGCGAGTATATTTATAAATTCCGTAACATCGTACTTTGGTGAGAAAACCATGAATTCTGTAGTGGAATTCTATCACTGGGCATCCACTCAGTTCAACCATCCTCGTATTCTTCCAATTGGGATGGTTTTCCAGAACATGTCTCACTGTTTCACAAGTGATCATTCTTTATCCACGACATTAGTGTTTTCACTGTGTGATTTATTGAGAAGCCTATATCAGCTCACTTTCTTTTCCATTGACCATTGAAGTTAGGCCACTCCCTACTTCTGGCGACCTCACGGCCATCGCCTCGCCCCCTTTCATAGTTTGAAGTCAGTCAGGCTTTCAGTCGCCTCGAGGGTAGGGACCATTTGAGCCCAGCCGAGAGCAGCGCCCTCCAGATTGTGCAGCGAGTTCCTGAATCTCCACCTAGACGGTGAATTGGCGAAGCGGGCTTAAAGCAAATTGCAGTGTTTCGATGTTCCAAATCACGGGCACCCAGATCTTTTTCGTTCAGCTCCCCTCCACTGACCAATATTTCTGTTTGTTTTTCTAGGCTTAAGTGTGATTTAGGCTTTTGAATGAGTGAGTGAGTGTATTCTCCTTGTTATTTTGAATTCATGTTTGAGATTCATATAACGTAAGAATTTATTTCATTGTAATCAATAAAATTTACAAGTTCCTTTCTTTGAGCTTAATGTAATTAAACTCTGTGTTTTATTTCTCCACATTAAACTTATTTTAGTTGCCGCTCCTAGTTTATACAAACTGTTTACATTATTCATAACTGGTACTTAGGCCAGTTCTTGTGTATCAAACTTAAAATCCCGTTGTGCCAGCCAGGAGTTTGCATCAACAAGAACCTGTTTATTATATTAGTTAGCATTAGTTATTGATTGTCAGGGGTGGAGACACTTTCTCAGGAGGCTAAATAAGTACTAACAAAACAGCATGCATCAGTAATTAGTCTCTGCTGTGTACTGTTGAGAAAGTTTATAAATTCTCGTCCTTGGAGAATCGGCGAAGTAAAACCGGCATAAATAAAATCTTACTGCTAGATTTTCTACAAGCTAATTCCTTTTGTCTCTGTTTCAAGTAACGTCCAGTATATTTAATTCTTAATTTCACATCCTCCCGTGACACTCTTCAGTGATACTCTGTCCTCTCATTTCGTTAAGTCCTCTTTCTTTCATCCCGGCATTCCCTCTTCCATATCCCTCACCGCTTTCCTTTTTTTCCGTTATGTATAATTTTCTATCCTCCTCTTTTTTTTTTCTCATTTCTCACCATGGTCTTCATATGCCTGTTGGTCCAGTGCTCCTGCCATGTGCATGAATTCGAACTTTTTAGATTTATGGAGGTTTTCTGGATTATGTAATGCTAATAACGAAGTAGACTCACCAGCTCCCTACAGCTGTACTGGACTGTAGTTGTTTCTCATTTCTCATTTCTTTTTTTCTCATATTTTTCTGTACAGATCCGTTCGTCCAGTCAGACCTGCCAGTCGCCTGGCTTTTTACTTTTGTCATATAAACCTCCCCTCTGTATCCGTATAGAGGACTTATCACAGTGTCCTCACACCGTGCCGTGCATTATCTCGGGAACGAGTGGAAAGGGAAGAGACGAGGATTGAAACAGAACTGTGGATTGAGGGAAGCCAAGGGAAGAAAAAGGAGTGAGAGAGAGAGAGAGAGAGAGAGAGAGAGAGAGAGAGAGAGAGAGAGAGAGAGAGAGAGAGAATGAAAGGATATGAAATGTAAAGGAAAGGGTGTTGACTAAAATAGAAGGAAACTGAAGTCTTTCTTCGAAAACTTGTTTATTGATAACAATATATAATTTAGCGTCTCTTTACAATTGACTCATTTTCTTTCCATCTTCATGATGTTTCTATTTCTGTCCTTCATACCCTTTCCCATCTGCACTCACAAATTCAGTTTTCCATGACTTCCCTCTCATCTGCAAAAACACTCCACCTTTCTCTTCGTTATTTTACTGTCATTGCCACCACCTTCCGTCAATAAGGACCTGTTTCTTGATATCCATTTTCTCAACCTTCATCTTTGTAAAAGTTTAATATCATGTCATTTTAATGCTTATTCCAACAGTGTTCAACTCCTTTATTGTTGCTGATCTTTTTTCCATCTTTTTAAGTGTAGAATCTATCTCATTTGTTGACTCTTCTTGTCTGCTGTCGATTTCCTGTTCCACAACAGTCTCTTCATTAACTCCTTTCCCTTCTCTTTCACAAATATTTAAACTCAGTTCTTTCTGTTGACTCCCGTGTTTCCATCTTGTCGAAATTGGGTCTTGTCCCGTGGTGCTGACTCGGGTGGACCAAATAAGGACGGCGGGAATTCCGGAGTGCCCCCCAACCCTTCACTTACAGCATTTACTGTCCCGCAAAAGATACTTTCTGTTTTACATTGAATTTAAAGTGAATCGAAATTCTTGTGGTGATGTATTGGGGTAGGTATGAGCGATTGGCTTTGGTTAGTGGGGGCTGGTGAATGAGGGACAGATAGGAAGACAGTAAAAGTTGTAAAGGCAGATACAGACAGATAAGAGAGATAAAGACAGGTTTTAGCCCAGAGACACGCATAGATAGGAAAACAATAAATGGACAGAGAAACGATAGACAAAGGCCGCATTGCAAACATTGATATCCTGAGATGCAGAGACGCTGATAAGGCTACACATAATTAGAATAAGAAACATAGGTAATTTTACATAGCAACATAGACATAACGATAGACAACGATAGATTTCTAGGTAAATATTGATAGATAAGTATGAATGATAAATACGGTTAAACAGATGCATGAAGGAAGAAGCTTAGACACAGACAGAAAGTAGAGTTACTTATAAGACAAAAAGAAGCAAAGACAAATTAAGAAATCCACCAGTTACCCCGGCTTGCTATCCTTTTCGTAATCTGCACTGATAGTAAGGTAGGACCACCAGATAGGAACCGTATAATCTGTATGAGGTGTGGAACTTCGCTTTCCCCAGGCGTCTGTGGAGGGATTACTAGTTGTAAGTTTATATATGGGTATCCTGATATACTATAGGCCCAGGGTTCCATTTGTAATAGAAATAAATGGAACAAAGGGATCATATTTTGATAGTGAAAATGAACTCCCCTTTAGAGAATGGACCCACTGTGTAGCATATTGGACAAACAAGGTACACTCATCTAAAACAGTACCTCCAACCCTACCCAGGGTTTGATGCATTTCACCCTCCCTCATATACTCCATCTGGTGTGTGTGTGTGTGTGTGTGTGTGTGTGTGTGTGTGTGTGTGTGTGTGTGTGTGCGTCCGTCTGTCCATCTGTTTCTCTGCCCTTCCACCTGTCTGTCCATCCGTCCTTCCCAGCCTCCGAGACATTCGCTACTGCCTCTCCTGGTGTTGGGCAGGAGACGGTACTTGTTGATTCCTCGGTGCTTTGGGTTACACTATGTGTCATCGATGAATACATCAGTTGGTTAGTTAAAGCCCCAGTCACACTGCAGGTACGACTTGTCGCAAACCTGATAATCGCGAAACCAGTCCCCGACCATGGAGGTCTCTGAGCAGTCGTGCCACCGATCGGCTACCAGTGGTCGTCCAGTGTCTGTCAAGCGTCTGTCTGGTAGGTGGTCGAACGGCGACCATGGCCAGGTACACACAGGTCAAGACACCAACGAGTGGCTGGCCAGTTGTCGGCAAGCAGCCGACAGATGGTGGCTGGTCCACGTCCTGTCGCAGTTTAGACCACGACCACTAGACCAACACCAGCCGTGGATTGGCCAGCGGCTGGTCTCAGTCCAGCCCACCAACTATCGCTGACCAATCGCCGGCTGGACGGCGGCCGGACTTCAATCATCACCCCGGACAGGAGGCTTTTGGAAGGCAGCCACCATAGTCCAGTCGTCACCTTGACGGAGTGTGAACGGGCACTGCACAGAGCGGGGGGCGACCGGCCTCCATCTAGATGGCATCCACTGCTTAAAAATCAGGTGTCGCTGACCAGTCGCAGTCTGTAAGCCAGCCAGATGCAGTCCAGCTGCCCATCGGGCGGCATCCATGCCACAACATCGATGGTCGTGGGGAGATTTTTCGTGCAGCACGGAAAACCTCGTGACAATTTTTTGGTCGCCATTGTGGCCTGAAGCTAGACCGAGACATGAAAACCGGTCGTAATCCTCACCAAATCCACCCACGACTTGCAGGTCATAGGTGGTTTGCAATAAGTTGTGCCTGCAGTGTGACTGGGGCTTAAGGAAGCTGGTTTTCTCAGGAAGATATACAGTATATTTATATGCAGGTGAATCTGTGTGACCACGTTGAATGTGTATTTGAATCGATGTCTTGTTACTGTTATTGTGAAGCAGTAATGATCATTCGTATTACCATACATTTCCACTTTTTTATTTTTATTTTTGCTGTTATTATCATATGTTCCTCCTTATGGAAATACTGAGTAGAGCAAGAGAAGCTTGGAATTTGGAAGGCACCAGAGGTGAGAGGTCATAGGGCAGTTTGGAAACGTGATCAGTTTGACATCTGGGGCTATGTATGTTGCAGTACGTACATACAGTACAATTCAGGAAGAGGTATCGAGGTATCAAGGTACCTTCACTTGTGGTATCATGTGATATGGTGTAGCAGCTTCCTATACTAGGCAGCACACAGGTGGCATCAGCAAAGGTCTCCTCTAACTGCAGGCATGTTGGCTTGACTAGGCTGCATGCAGGTAAGACAAGGAGGAAGCCAGAGATAACGAGCCTTTCATTACCGATGAAAGGCTGCTTATTTGTTGATGCGCCACTACCAGTTTAAGGTTGCTTATTTGTTGACGATGCCGGTATCATCATGGTAGGGAGGATCTTGATGGCTGCTGATGAGGCCTGACTTGTGGGGGAATTGTAGGTGGGGCAAGCGGGACAACACGCGTAGGTGGTAGCGGTACTCTTTACCCAGTGCTGTGAAGTATCCAGTAAAACTACAGTATTTATGCACTGCCTTTCCATCTTCCACACCGTCTTTACCTAGCCAGAGAATAACTTAATCAGATAAACCATATACTGTTTTTTGTAACGTTATCGGCTGTGGTGTGTAGCTAAGAATTTGATCAGTGAATGGACACATGGCCCAATTTGTTGGGCATCTTGCTTGGTAATTCCCTTACTCTTGGGCTCTCTTTATCCAATCTCTAAATCCTTCTCAGTCAGTGGATTTGTGGAAATTATGAAGATACTAATGATAATGATGTTACTACCTGTTTTATTTTCCTCCCGTCTTTACTGAGGGTGTGATGTGCCAGATGTATAACACAGTGACAAGGGCCCCAAGAGGCCGAGTCAATACCAATATGCGCAGCCATAGCTTTTTTTTTGTTTTAAATAGGAAAAGCGTGAAATTCACACTGGTAAACTTTTGCCTGAACTAGGTATTGGATGGACTAGATATTGGGATGTGGCCCCTTAAGGCCATCCCTCACGAGGGGGGGTGGGAACTCGTGTCCAGGCGATGCCGGTATGAACGGCAACATTTTTTCTTAGAAAACAAAGCTATGGACAGTGGTAGACCTCGACTTGGACCTGGTTTTAGGCTGGGTGGCAGGGGGGGGGGACACCTCCTGGAAGCGAAAATCTCATATTTTTTACAAGAAACATGAAATTTTGAACAGTAGTACTGTGGGACACCGAAGGGTTGCACCCACGCCCCTTCCGGTCTTGGACAAAGGCGACATGCAACGAAATCTTTTTAACATTTCATCTGGGAACACGTTACCTTGCGCGGTGGTAGATCTTCCCAACACCAGATTTTAGGCAGAGTGTGAGTCTCCCGTCCTCTGTGAGAGGAAAAAGGGGGGGGAGGCAATGCTGGTATATGTTATTATTTTTTTTTTTTTAACCAAGGAAAATGAATTTTTTATACACCATAAGACCTCCGCTCAGACCAGGTTTTAGCCAGGACTGACCCCCAGATATTTCCCCCATGAAAAATTATTTCGTTTCCCTAAGAATACTTTAGATGGAAGTGCGACCAATATAGGTGTCTTTTATTTTGTCAGGGCTAACTACGATGCTATTTGCGTTTGCTTTGAGTTTCTAAGTTTCATAAAGTCTTCTGCTCCTGTGAAATGAGGTTGCATAGATTTGCTGTGCTTGTTATCCCTCCCCATTCCTTCTTTACCTCATCTCGTATCCTCCCGAATTACTTCCAGAGGACTAAAGATATTTGTCTTTATCAGGACCACTTCTTACCCACTCCCTTTCCCATCCATACCTAATTATCTACCTCAGAGGCGAGTTAGATTTAGCGGTGGCCTCGGTAGTCTGCAAAGGGTGTTTAGCGGCATCGATAGCGAGATATCGATGAGATGGGAGGGAGGGCTGCAGCAGGTGTGAGCCTTTGAGTTATTTCCGCCGTACACTCTAAGCCACCAATAATACACTCATCAAACCCTTTAGTAATGACGGGGGATATTCTTTACGACTCGACTATCAGAGCCATATTTTAGTGCTGATAATTCTTCCAGTACATGAAGGTCGGGATGATGGGCAGCTTAATGGAGATTTAATTGCGGTTGATTTAGCCTTAACATGTTTATCCCCGAGTGGAAGATTTAGGGTTCAAGTACATGTGAGGAGTTGAGTCTTCTTCCTCGAATGGATTCCACCGCTATGACTATACTGAATATCATAGAGAGTATATCCCAAAGGAGAACTCCAGCTATGATGATAAAAGTACAGTCTGCAAGGACAAAGGCGAAGTACTGTTAATTGCAGTTACTAATGTGCGATTTCCTACCTGTCCTTTTCCCCTAGCCTTTCATTGTTTCTCATCCAGTTGGATGGTTTCACAATCTCCTTTTTTTTTTTCTTTTTTTAATATAAGGGTATTACTGTCTCATGCAAGGTTTTCTGCAAACCTGGCTACCATAGAATAGTGAAGTTTCTAAATCGTTTCTAATTTTATCGCTCCGCAATTTATTTCAAGCCAGAAGAGAGACTCTCCGTTTAACCCTTGTTTGTGATTAGTGAGCCAGTCTTTGATCCATAAACATAAGTCATCCACAAGATCGTGGTTTTTAGTTTACAAATCGGTCTCTTGTGGGGAACTTAAATCAGAAGGTTTTTAGGAGACGAGAAGGTAGTGGGAGGCGGGTAAGAGGCGAGGGAGCAACCTTTCTTGGAAGCTGTCTAACTGTCCGACAAGTAATGCAGGACTGGAAGCAAAAACTGAAACATTTAATGGTATCGGTCATATCTTATTTGGTTGCCGCCCCACGCTGTTGCACCCCACCCAATCCTACCCTGTCCAGCCCTGCCCCACCCTATCCTACCCCATCTAGCCCTGCCCCACCCTATCCTACCCCATCTAGCCCTGCCCCACCCTATCCTACCCCGCCCCACCCTCACCCTCTACCATCCCCCATCCTATTCCTCCTAATCCTATCCTGTCCTATCTCTCTTTATCTCACTCTACACAACCACATACAAGTTCTCTCTCTCTCTCTCTCTCTCTCTCTCTCTCTCTCTCTCTCTCTCTCTCTCTCTCTTTCTGTGTGTGTGTGTGTGTGTGTGTGTGTGTGTCAGTAGATCGTGTTTTCTTGTGTCTCTCTCCTTCACCCCTTCACCTCCCCGTCTTCAGCAGGTAAGCCAAACACACCTCAGTTGCCTTACTTACCTGGTTGGCCCTTCGAGTGTAGTGCCCTGACCACTTCATTAATTTACATATCTATTTATTTAATTATTCATGACAGTTTATTTTACTTCATCTTTAGTCCACGTTAGCTATAATTATACGGATTTTTCTAACTTCACCTCCATCCATCCCCCATGGTCACCAGTATCTATGGACTTTATATTGCACTTACTCTAACATTACCCAGATTTTCGTCCTTTTTCAGCTTATTTCACGTAACTCAGTGGCAGAAGGAGACAATGGTACCGCTCTATACACTTTCCGCAGCACTTTTTTGCGACTAGTATCATACTCTAGTGCCAGTCCCCTACAACTCAGCATCCAAGATAGAGGGGTGGAAAGTTTAGGTTAAGTAAGATTAAAAGGAGTATGGTTTACTGATGTATTCTCTTTTCCCCCTTTCCTCTCCTTGATCAGTGCCCTGTCCCTCGAAGTCTGTGATACCTGTGTGGTCTCAGTATAGTTTTTCAGCCTCACCAAAGCTCCGCGGAAAGATGTAATTACCGGAGTTATTGCCAGGGAAAGTGCAATGATGGGATGTGACCTGGAAGATGTGGCACAATAAGAGAAAAAGACTCGTATTCCTGTCGAGTAAGGAGGCTCCCTAACACCTCTTTTTTTGCGATTTATTCTCGGATACGGCAGGCCCATATACTGTAGTTGTAGACCTTATTTATGAAGAGTATGGTGATACTAGAATGCCTTATATAACAAAGAAAAGGGTTCCAAGCTATAATAAGCAAAACAAATTGCTTATATAAAGGTGTTAGGGAGCTTCCTTACCCGACAAGAATACAGGGCCAAGGGAAGGTACTTGGGATTCTATTACTTTCAATAAAGGAGGTGGAGAGTAATCCAATTCCAGCCGCACCAGCATTATTACCGCCACTGAAAGACCCCCTGGGTGATGCGAGATTAGCTCATGGAATAGCCTCCTTCAACACGTATAAAGTGTCATAATATACTACAGGATTATGACCTTGATGTGCCGTCATAGATAGAGGCAATAGTATTTTATTTCATTTCAGGCCCAGTCGTAAACCTAAATATAACAAGAGTGAAACTAATCTGATTTAATGAAGATAATTTGATTGTGTCGGCCAATGTGAGTTGCCGTATACTCTAAGCATAATTCGGCGTGATAATGATACTAAAGACGAAGCAGTCAGATGTAAACATGCATTACTGAGAGAGAGAGAGAGAGAGAGAGAGAGAGAGAGAGAGAGAGAGAGAGAGAGAGAGAGAGAGAGAGAGAGAGAGAGAGAGAGAGAGAGAGAGAGAGAGAGAGAGAGAGGTTGGATTACGCAAAAGAAGAGTTCGTATCAATAACATTATAATAATCTGACAGTGAATATTAGAGGGAATGATAGTGGGTTAGAGACATTCCCATACTCGTATAACAGAGATGTTTGAAGTTACAGACGCCCACATGTGAAAGTACGGAAGTTGCTCGAGAGGGCAGGCTTGCTAATGTTATTTTAGCGTTCCAGTGATGTGCATAGATCAACTGTAGCTTTAATAAATTTCGAGATAACCCGGATTAGTGCTTCATTTATCACCTTTTTAGCAATATGATGGCGATATTTGAGAAAAGGCGCGTAGGTAACATCTCATACCTTTTCATAAGGTTTCAAGTGATTTGCCTGGATCTGATGTAGCTTTAATAATGACTAAGATAACGAGGTTTTGATGCTCAGTTTGGAGGTTTTAAGTTTCATTCAGCAAAATGGTGGTGAAATTTAAGGAGAGTCACTTAAGTGACGCACATTCTTTTCATAAGCTTTCCAACAGTGAGCTTAGGTTTGCTGTAGCTTTAAAAGTATCGGGGTTCGCTGTTTTGGTACTGTGCTCTACCATCCCACTGTATCTCATGTTAGCTCATTCCCTTCACTCTCTTGAATAGTTATATCGAAAGATCGGTGAAGATCCCTTTGCGTTCCTTTCCACATACTCACTCCCTTTCATCGCAGCACTCCTTCCTGACATGTGTTCCTTACAGTCCTCCCTCTCATATCACACATTGTCCTCTTCCCATCCTCTCACTATGCCAACTCTCCATCATTCTCTCCTCCTGCTTCGTCTCTCATCCCTTATCCCCTCTCAGAACACACTCTCTCATGTCTCTCCCTGCCCCTCCATATCACAACAGACTCCCCCCTTACCTCTACCATACCACCCCCCACAGAACCCAATCCCAGAGTAGCGGGAAAATGGGATGGTGCTGATTGTGACTAGGTAGGGGCTCGATGGAGTGGGAATGTGTGGTGTTCCTATAGCCAGTCTTACTCGGATTCACACATACCATTTTAAGCAGTCGTCAACAGTCTACTTCACCTACCTTGGCTCACCTGCAGTCTTTCATTCCACCCTACTCAGGAATCCAGCGCATAGCCTTGCAACTACTCCTCGTCATTCCCTCTTTAGCAGCCTTCCATTATTATAATCTCCCACGTTATCCAGGCTATTCTATTATTTTCCATTCCTTTTTGGTCAGCATTCCACATTATACTCCTTCAGCCACACCATCAATTATCTTAACTCCTTTATTCCGGTGACTTTTAGTTTACTCATGATACTTCTAAAAGATTTTATTCAACCTAATGGCCTCCAGTATTGAAGAGATTAATTAAAGCTACAGCTAACAATTTCAGTTCCAAAAGTCTTTCATAAACTGAATATAAGCGTCTGGAATGAGCAAGAATAAAAGGTGAAATAAGTGTTGGGAGTGAAGGCGCTAAGCAGTTATTTAGCGTGTACAATAATTCATTTCACTGTCCTGCATCCATCGTTGTCATTTGCCATCTTTTTTTTTTTAATTAACATCGTCAGTATAATGATGCCTTCCTTATTTAATTTCCTCCACTACCCGACGATTTTATGCAGCTAAGGTGGGACTTGTCGTGACAAAGGGGCTAATGGAGTTTGCAAACGGGTTAATGGAGCTTGTTCCTAACCTCTTTGAAAGCAGACTGCTCTCCTGATCCCAATAACTTCTCTGGTGGTAGGAAGTGTGAAGAAGGAGGAGCACTAAGAGACCCGTATTCTTATCGGGTAAGGAGGCTGTCTAACATCTCTTCCTCGCGGATTAATTTTTGGAAACGGGTGGCTAATACCGTTTTGTACGTTATATATACATAGTATGATGATACCAGAATGACTTAATACAGAAAAGGATGGCAAGGTGTAATTTACAAAATAAGTTGCCTAGGAAAAAGTATTTGGGAACTTCCTTACCAGACGAGAATACGGGCCAGAGAGTGGATCCCCCGTGCACCACATTTGGTCGAAGGGCCGTAGTCTTAGCCTGTGGGCCCTATCTGTATCTTTTGGTAATCTTAAAGCGCGAAAGGGAGAGCATTCCCCAGTGAACGGGAGACGATTAACGCAGCTTAGTACTGGAATCCGTGGGGAGTCCCATAGCGCCGCTTCGCATGCCCCTTCGTCATAATATAGTAGCCTTGTGCAGAGAAAACTTTGTAGAATTTGAAGGATCGTGTGGTGTGTGTGATAAATTAATTTAATGATAAAATAATTGTGTAAAGAAAAAAATTAGCATTTAATATTTTTATCGTTTTAAAAGACCTCACCGCTTCTTCGGAGATGGTTAATATACAACGAGACGAAAACAAAGGTGAGAAGTAAATGCAGGCATGTACGTATTATAGGCATGCGGACGTATTTGTACACAGTGGATGGATGTAGCGCAACATGCGGACATAGGCGTAATTTACTGTTTGCGTACTCATAAACTGAGTATTCAAGAACAAATGCCAGTCTTTAATGATAAAGGAGGTAAGAACTGCTAACATTAAGAGATGATACTGTATGTGACTTTTAGAAACTGTCATATGTTTTCTTAAAATAAGATATTAAATTTTTAAATTAATCAAGGCTACCAATGTCTGCCGCGCCTACCCACACAACTACCACTTACATTGAGGGTGTGGGCTTGGACTTGGAGCAGGGTGAGGAAAGGATAACCCCTGCCCTCAGTTTCGGGCGTAAGGGTCGAGCATTTTACATTGCCCTGTGACCTTGACCTTAAACGTAATATACTCAAAATCATATTACTTCGGTCATGTCTAAGTCTCTTCCACTAAGTTTGGTCCTAATCGGATCAAAGTTGTATCGGTTCACCTTGCTCTGCGATCTTGTCATATTGTACTCAGACATCGAATTTCTTCAATCCCCCCTCCGAGACTGGTCCAGGTGGAATCGAATTTGAGTTATAGGGTTGAATATATGACCTTACCTTTTAATTGTGACTTTTGACATGGTATTCTCAAAATTGAACCCTTGCATAAAGGTTAGTGTAAATTATGTATAATTTGCTTTCCATCTGTTCTTGACTTTCAGATGAATATTTCTAAAAAAAAAAAAAAAAAAAAAAAAAAAAAACAGCTCCATGGCTGACTCTACCCTTCCGTTATGTTAGGTTAGATATTGCTTGTCTTCACACACTACTTACACTAACGAAAAAATAATGTCACTGTTTTGAGACGTACTTGACAAAATAAAATGAAACTGTGGCAATATAATGGTGTACAAATACCATACTAAAGAACGAAGATAGGGAGGTAACACAACTTAAGTAGACAGCAAAAAATAGGACATGGAGAAGAAACCACGTGAAAAGAAATACGAGTACAACAGGAGAGAGAGAGAGAGAGAGAGAGAGAGAGAGAGAGAGAGAGAGAGAGAGAGAGAGAGAGAGAGAGAGAGAGAGAGAGAGAGAATTATGAAGGGCCTGTCGTAGTGGAAGGGTTAGAATGTCTCCTTGAACACATTTACTACGATAATGAGTTCTTTTTAGTTCCTGCCTCCCTCTGCCCATTCTCATAACCTTGGAAGGACCTCTCGTACTGAAACCTTTATTACTTTAGCAGTCGTAGGAGCACACCAGAAGCACCATCAGACACTCTTACTTCGTTATCAAAGGTAATTTCCCTCGTCCAATTTTAACTTCCATTATGGTCGTGCCTGGTAGTGTGAGTTAGGGTATGGGACGCAGTGTGGAGCAGCATGAGGCAGCTTGGGACTGTGTGGTGGAATTCATGACAGGATGAGACAATGTTGTGTAGTGTGTGGCAGCCTAAGATGATGTATACACTGTGAGGTAATTCGAAGTAGTGTGTTGGAGTGTGGCAGCCTGAGACAGTGTAGATAGTGTGAGGCAATTCGAGGTAGTGTGAGACAGTGTGGTGTAGCGTGTGGCAGCCTGAGACAGTGTAGAAAGTGAGGCAATTGCAGTGAGACAATATGGTGTAGTGCGCGGCAGCCTGTGACAGTGTAGGTAGTGTAAGGCAGTGTAAGCCACCCTCCATCATGCACCCCTCCACTCCAATCCCCGACTCACTGACAAATAATCCTGGGTCAGTACTTTTGTGGAGTTGACCTTTTAACACGACAATGTTTTCACACAGATACAAAACAATGATACATCCACCGTAACAGGCAACATACTCGTAAATATTTTGCTTTATAATTTTCCTCTCAGTCGCTCAGCTATATTCCATTGTTCACTAGCCCGTCACTTTGTCTCAGTGTCTGACTATCCATCTAAAATATGAATCAGCACATCTAAAAATAACATGCACTAAGAGTTATATATTCTCTGCCAGCGCTAATGTGATCATGTAAATATTCTTCAGTTTTTCCTGTAAATTCATTTCATTAAAGATTTACAATATAATGTAGTAATGACATGAGAATAATGTTATTTATTGATTTTATGTGTGTGTGTGTGTGTGTGTGTGTGTGTGTGTGTGTGTGTGTGTGTGTAAAAGAGAGAGAGAGAGAGAGAGAGAGAGAGAGAGAGAGAGAGAGAGAGAGAGAGAGAGAGAGAGAGAGAGTCAGGCAGGTAGGCATAAAGGGACTTGAAATTACATGTGATGGAGAGAGAGAGAGAGAGAGAGAGAGAGAGAGAGAGAGAGAGAGAGAGAGAGAGAGAGAGAGAGAGAGAGTCAGGCAGACAGGCATAAAGGGACGTGAAATTACAAGTGATGTTCTGATACTCTCTCCCATGCGACTTCCTCCAATAATCCATCTATCCCCACTTTTTCTCAATTTCTTTCGCTTTTCCTTGTCTCCTTCTCTCCACCACATAATATCCCTTCCACATATTATCCCCTAAACCCGATCGGGCAATGTGTAAGACTTCAAAAACATTGAACAAGAGAAAAATCTTGATGGTAAAATGAGAGTATACTCGTATATCGCTAGGAAAGTGGTTTGGGAGACTCCCAAGTCCTCAAGATAGAAATGCCTTGCGGTGGTCTGTTCATATGAGACAGACCTGGGAGGCTGCTATATGTGAGCGAGGCCAAGCTAGGGGCTGAGACGTGGTTTGGGAGAGTATATGTTGGAGGGATATTTACTGAACTGATATTAATATAAGCACATTGGTTGGGGCTATGCTGGCTCAGTCATCACGTACGTGCAGTACCTAAGAGTGGGTTAATACTGAATGCAAATATTTACTTTACTTTAGCTTTTAACTCAGAAGGGCAAAATGAGAATTTTACGCTGCTTTTGTGAGTGATAAGTTTTAAGTAGGTTGTCAAATGGCCAATGGTTTTTGTGAACCTTCTAACACTTTTGATGTTTTTATGCCATTTGTTGTTGTTGATATTGATGTTTTGCTCAATCCCGGTCCGTCTGGCCGAGCAGATTCGTCGACCGTAGGTTAGCAAATGTCTGGGTCATCCTACAGGTACAGTACAGCACATACACCGTGTAGGGATACGGCGCGCCCTTGTGGTACACAACGCTTTACCAGGGTCCTTCCCAGAGCGAAATGTAGGGAAATGTGGGGAGGTTTGACTTTCAGGTGAACGCGGCAGCCGCACCACCCAGGATCCACAGTGCCAACACATGTGGGCTGGCCGTCAGCGTCATTTATACCAGTAAAGGCAAGAACCATACTAGTCTCTGAGGATTATTTCCTGCCTCCTTACCCCACTGTCCCCGCATCAGTTGCCCCCCCCCCCAGTTATAAAACACGGTAAGGGTAGGTTGTTGTGGCTGTATCGGCGTAAAGTGGTGACCAGTTTGTCAACATGATAGTGATCAGTGGCTGGTGTATTTACGGAATGGTTGTTAGAGTTGTTGTCAGGAGGGAGAAAGGTTGTACAGGGTGGATTTACAGCTTCATACTGCACCAAGTTTGTAACCTGGCTTGTCTGTGTGTCGAATTGCCTCTAATCGATGTATCTGTCTGTCTGTCACGTTATGAATATATGTATGTATGTATGTGTGTATGTATGTATTTGTGTCTACCATTGTTTAAGCTGGGGAAAGGGTGGAGGGAGGGTAAATGAAATGAGAAAACTTGGCAAAGGAGAATGAGCGAGTTTGTAGGAATGATCACTAAAGAGTCAGCACTGGTCTGTGGTCCTAGCGCCTTTCTACTGCGGACCGCTCAGATTGTGGGCAACTTCTGTGATATGCCAGGCAAATGGGTGAGGTAAAAAGTTGTGATTAACGTGGATGGCAATAGTGGTTTATGGTGGTGTGTGGTGTGGTGTTTGTGGGGGCTAACTAGGTCACTGTTACTATGATAATGCTTAGTGATTTTGGCCTCGTTTGGGTTTTATGACAGGATTTACTGGCACCACGAAGCACTATGTGTTAAAGTCTCAGTATAAGACACCGACCTTATCTTTATTTTACGGTTGTGTTAATTTTAGGAGATATCGTACAATGAAAGTTCTTAATGATGGTTAGGAAACTAAGTAGCAATAAGTGATTGTTGTACATTCTTAACCCTAAGTTTTTGCTTCACAGTGAGGTAAAAAAAAAAAAAGGCTTTACATTCGTGTAAGACAGAGAGGGACAAGCTGAATATGAAGAAATTGCGTTAGTTTCCTTTCTCGTTAACTTTTCATTAAGAAACAATGAGTAAACTCCACCAAGAATTGCTGTATGGGGTACCATTTGTAATTTGATGGGTAAATACAGATTCGATTGATTCTGAAGACGGATCAGGCTGTTATAACTGTAATGAAAGAAGTCATGTGAAAATTACGTGATTCGGAGAGAGAGAGAGAGAGAGAGAGAGAGAGAGAGAGAGAGATAACAAGGATACTTATCAAGGGTAAATGAGGACGGCTTGGCAGAAGCTGACTTGCGACTATCTGATAGGTTAGATTACCTCCTCAGTACCAGGCAGTTACATCATAATAACTCATGACTGTAAATAGGTTTTGGTCTCCACCCCCCCCCCCAGTTTTCTCTCTCATGGTAGGACGATGTACTTTTTAACGCTGTTATTATTATTTGATCAAACCCACACACTATCCTTACCAAACATCCATATACAGTATGCCATGACAAACTACTTACAGTATATTCTCCTGCGGAAAAAAAAAAAAAGTATTTCCTTCATTTGTGAGTCTGATTAGATCGTTTTAATTCCGATTCACTATGAGAATAGTGGAATTTAGAAGAGAAAGATACACTATCTGTCTATTGACAGAAACCTTAATCTCGTAAGGGGTGGCCACAAACAAATAGCCTCCATGTTGCCCTGTACCCAGCCATTTCACTGCCCTGCTCCCAGCTTATACCCTCCTCTCTCATATACCTCTCCACTCCATCCCTCTATCTCATCCTTGGCCTCCCCCTCCCACTTCTCCCCCCTCCCATACACTCTCCTCGTCAGTCTCACTCTCCATCCTCTCCACATGGCCAAACCATCTCAGTGTGTTTCTCCTAAAGCTTCCTATCACATCCACATCCACATCACCACGCTCCTTCACTTCCTCATTTGTCAGTCTGTCTCTCCATGTGATTACATGCACCTCACAAATAACTCATTTCCACTGTTATTACTCTTGAGTTCTGTCCCTCCAACAAGGTCCAAGCTTCACTTCCATACGTTAGAGTTGATATCACAATACTGTCATGTAGTAACTATTTCACTTCCACGCCCACTTCCCTGTTTCTTATCACTGCTTTCAAGGAACCAGCAGCCTTTCTTCCTTGTTGTACCCTTTCAAGCACTTCACCCTCTAAACTTCCCTTCTTACTTATCACACTGCCCAAGTACTTAAACGCACTCACATTTTCCATTTCCTTCTCATCCAACCTCACTGTACATTCGCTGACTTCACTTCTCTCGAAGACCATAACTTTACTTTTCCCTATATTCACCTTCAGATTCCTTTTCTTACACACTCTTACAAACTCATCCACCAAGCCTTGCAGTTCCCCTTCGTCTTCACTTAATAAAACAATATCACCATCAAACAACAGTACAGGGAGTTTCCAAACACTGCCCTCTCTCACTAGGGCTGCTCCAACATCCACTTCCCTACCTTGTATCTCTTTTATAACCCCATCCATATACAGACTGAACAACCACGGAGACATGACACATCCCTGTTTCAATCCAACCTTAAAACAGAAAAATTCACCCAGTTCACTATCCACACGCACTGCAGCCTTAGCACCCTCATACATACTTTTCATGGCTGTAGCACGGGCCGAATAGGGTGGTACTTCCAAGGGGAATGGGAATGCTGGTGATAGGGAGGGCTGGAGCTCCTGTTTCACTAGCTATCTAACCATCCCCCTTTGCTGACCTTTTCAGTGTGACAGTAACATGGAGAGTAGACCAGCATACTCTCCCAAACATTTCCTCTAACTATCTTATGCACTACACCACATGCACTTTACATTTCGCACAACGTATCCCAGTACGTTACAGGGGTTGGCACCAGCAAGGGCATGCGGCCAGAAAACTTTGCCCCCACTACTTAGTGGCGGACTTCTGGGGGGAGGCGTACGGGGGTTCCGCCGGCATAGATCATGGGTCCAGGGCGAGATGGGCCTTGAGCCTGTGCTAGAGGGTACAGGGCATTGTGGTTCCCAGGCTGCCGCTTCCGCCCAATAGGGAGGGGCCCGAACCTGGGAGTAGCGCCCCAGGAGGCTGTCATATCACTGGGTGTATAATGGCGGGACAGTTGCCATGCCAAGGCACGCTTGGAGGGTGTCCCTGCAGCTGTTCTGGGAGGGTGCCCCGAGGCCACTACCACAGCCACTGGTAAACTGGTGGGCTAGGGGTCCCAGATCCATTGCCTGGACCTGGGACTGTGCAATGAGTGTGGCCTGTGGTATGTCTATCTCCCTTTATTAATACTGACTATGACAAAATACAAGAATAAGTTTCAAAGCAAGCCTGAGGACAGTAAATCGCCCAAGGGGATGATGGTGGGTTCGAGGAATGTGGAAAGTTTGAGAGGAAGAGCGGGGGAAGGCGTTGAGGTATTCAGTAGGAGGTGGGTGGATGTGGCGTGTTTGCAGGAAGTGAGGTACACGGGTGGATCAGCCAGAAAAATTGTTGGGAAGGACTGTTACTATAAGTTGTTTTGGCAGGGGGGGACAGACGGACACGGGGTTGTTGGTGTAATGGCTGTGGAGAAATGGGTGGATTATGTTATGAATGTTATGAGAATAAGTGACAGGATATTGGTAGTGAAAATTCTGTTCGGTAGAAAGATAACTGCAATTATATCGGCATATGCTCCACAGGCAGGATTGGATGAAGTAGAGAAAGATAGATTCTGGGATGATTTAATACGTGTAGTAGGTGGTATGCATGATGATGAGAGTGGTTTTGGGAGGGGACTTAAATGGTCGCGTAGGTGAAGTAGCACAGGGTTATGAAGGAGTACATAGGGGATGTGCATATGGTATAAGAAATGCAGAAGGGGAAAGGATACTCGAGTTTGGGGAGGCAACGGACATGATTGTGTGCAGCACATATTTTAGGAAAAGATAGAGTATGTTAATTACGTATGAGTCTGGGGGAAATAGCAGTCAGATAGATTATTTTCTGATTAGGAGGGCTGATAGGAGGTTAGTGAGGGATATTAAAGTTATAGGAAATGAGAAGTGTGTGCAGCAGCACAAACTATTGATTTGTGATATGGTGCTTAAAGAACGAGTGATGAAAAAGAGGACTTATGTACCTAGGAGGAAAATATGGAGGCTGGAAAACCAAGTAGTAAGGGATGCCTTCTATAGCGAGATGAGGAGAGTGGTGGCTGAACAGGAAGCCGTAGACAGTGGCGTTAATGAACAGGACAAAGCCCTCAAGAACAACCTCTTGAGAGTTACTGACGTAACATGCTGTTGGACAAGAGAACCACCAAGACATAAAGTAACTTGGTGGTGGGATGAGGGTGTAGAAGCTGCAGTTAAGGAGAAAAGAAGGCTTTTCCGGGAATAGAAGAAGGGTGGTAGCAAGGAGGAATACTTGGCTGCCAAGCATAGGGCTAGAAAGGAGGTATACAGGGCGAAGTCTGAGTCACAGAGACTTTTACTTGATAACCTAAATCATGGGGGAAGGAAAAATATGATATTTAAGGTGGCAAATCAGATGAAGAGGGATAATCGGGATATTACAGGTGAGCAGTGTGTGAAGAATGATGAAGGAAGGGTAGTGGTAAACAGTGAGGATATTAAAGATGCGTGGAGAGAGCATTATAACCGGTTGTTGAATGAGGAGTTTGACTGGGATAGGGAAGGTTTGGAGCCAGCAGATCCAGTGTTTGGCCCTTGGTCGTTGATTGATGCTGCTACAGTGAGTGAGGCAATAGGCAGGATGAAGGTGGGGAAGGCAGCAGGTGTGTCTCGGTTGACTGCCTAAATGTTGAAGGCCTCAGGAGATATTGGGGTGAGGTTAGTCACTGACCTAATAAATATGATTATATATGAGTGTGTTGTCCCAGATGATTGGCTGAAGAGTGTAATTGTAAATGTGTATAAAGGGAAGGGTGATGCCCTGGAAAGAGGAAATTATAGAGGTATAAAGCTTTTAGATCAGATAATGAAGGTAATGGAGAGAGTTTTAGAAGGTATGATTAGAGAAAGAGTGAATATTGATGAGATGCAGTTTTGGTTTATGCCAGGTAGGGTGACCACTGATGCCATATTCATTGTTTGACAGCTTCAGGAAAAATATATTGGTAAGAAAAGGGATCTGTATTTTGTTTTTGTTTATCTGGAAAAGGCCTTTGACAGAGTCCCTAGAGAGGTGGTGAAGTGGGCAATGAGAAAGCTTGGCTTTGAGGAGTGGCTGGTTAGGGTCGTTATGGCCATGTATGTGGGTGCTCGGAGCCAGGTAAGAGTGAATGAAGATTTGAGTGATGAGTTTTCCGTGAATGTTGGTGTGCATCAGGGGTCAGTTTTGAGTCCCATGTTGTTTATCATGATACTTGAAGCCCTCTCACGTGACTTCAGAAACGGACCCCCGTGGGAGATGTTGTATGCTGATGATTTGGTGTTGATTGCAGAGAACGAAAGGGAGGCGGAGGAAAGGTTTAGGAAGTGGAGAGATGGTATGGGGCACAAGGGTTAAAAACAAAAGTGATGATATCTGGGGTTGGCGGCGGTACTGTCAAAGACAAGGGAGAGTGGCCATGTGCAGTTTGCCACAAGGGCATGGGAAGTAATTCCATCTAGTGCAGTGTTTGTGATAAATGGGTGCACAAGAGATGTAGTGGTATCAGAAGTAGATTGCGAGATAATGCTGATTTTATGTGTATGGTGTGCCAGGGAGAGCAGGTGGAGATTGTCTGGCGTGAAAGGATTGAACTTGCTGGTGAGTCTTTTGAGTGTGTGGAAGATTTTTGTTATTTGGGAGACATGTTGTGTGAGAAGTTGTTGGAAGAAGTTCAGGGAGCTGTTGCCTCTCCTGACATTGAGAGGACTATCCCTACGTCCTAAGGGATCTCTGTATGCAGCATGTGTTAGGAGTGCAATGCTATATGGTAGTGAGATTGGGCAGTAAAAGAGGAGGATATTCACAGGCTCAGACGTACAGAAATGACAATGATTAGGTGGATGTGTAGTGCGTCCCTGCGTGCAAGGTCTGAGGGGGCTGGGTTTACGATGGAAGAGTTGAAAGGTTGGATGGGACTGGAGTGTATTGGTGTTGTGATGAGAAGAGGTAGATTGAGATGGTTTGGGCATGTGGAGTGGATGGGGGATGATAATTGGGTGAGGAAAGTAAGAAGTGTTAATATTGGGGGTGGGGTTGCGAGGGGTAGACCGAAAAAGAATAGGACGAGGTCATTACGTGTGACCTCAGGGTTAAGGGAATGAACAGAGAGGCTGCAATAGATCGTCAGCATGGAGAGCCGCCACTAGGTGACCAAGGCAGACGCATGCAAGCATGTTGGAGGCTTTAAAATCGAAAAAAAAAAAACGATATATTCTTAATACTTTCCACAATCCTTATCTATCCGCCCTGTCATATGCTCTCTCCAGATCCATGAAGGCTGCATACAACTTCTTTCCTATCTCTCGAAACTTTTCCACTAATGATCTGCGAATGAATATCTGATCAACACAACCTCTTCCCTTCCTAAAACCTCCCTCTTCTTCTCCAACTAATTCCCCTGTTATTTCCAACTCTGTCAATAAGTATCCTACCACATAATTTTCCTATTATGCTAAGACTAATGCCCCTATGATAACTGCACACTTCCTTTTCCCCTTTTCCTTTGTACACGGGAATAATTATACATGACTTCCAATCCTCCGGGACTCTACCTTCCTCCCAGGCCAATCTGCACATCTTCCACATCCATTCTACTACTATCTTTCCCCCATGCTTCAGCATTTCACCACACACTCCATCAATTCGTGGGGCTTTCCCCATTTTAACCATCTTCATTGCTTCCACAACTTCCATCCTTTTTATCTCTTTTCTATCACTACTTCAATGGTCACAGCTCCTCTGAACTGTCTGCTTGCATCCCTCCACCTCTATGACAGTTGCATAGCACCCATCTAGCAACAAACTCTCATCCCTTTTCTGTCGACCTCTCTAATGCAAGAGTTAAGCATTACTCCCAGTCCTTCATTTATGCAACAGGTCAACTCTGGAACTGTCCCTCTGTCTGTATTTCCTGCTTCATATGATCTCCAGTTAAACGTAGTGTGTCCAGGAATCTCGAAATGAACGGATCTTGGATTTGGCTCTCTTTTGTATTGTTTTCCTTTTTTTCATGGAAAGAATGCTTTGCGGGCTCCTGGCCTCTGGTTCCTTCTTCCTGGAATTAAGAAAAAAAAAAAAATCCCTCCGTCTCCCAGCCATTCCCCAGCCACTTACACTCGCATTACTTTCATTCTCTATGTTCAACAATTACTTGAAGTGTTCTCTCCATCTACTCATTTTTTCTCCTTTCTCCACTAGTAATCCACCGTTTTTATCTTTCACTCCCCAGCTAACTTCTTTAGCACCCTGTCTAACTCACTTTATATACCTCTTTCCAGAACATTTTCTTACATTCCTTCCACTTTACACTCAAATTCCTTCCAGATTCCTCATCCACTCTCTTCTTACTCTCTCTTACTAATGTTTTTCACGTCTCCCTTCCTCTCTACATTTAACTCTCTCTTCTGTCTCTCAACTCTTCCACGCCCATGTTTCTCATCCACTCACTATATGCTTTCTTCTTTTGTGCCACAGCCTCTCTCGCCTCTTCATTCCACCATGCTGTTCCTTACATCCCCTTTCGTCTTCTCTTCACCCCACACACCACCTCACATGCTGCACATATTTATTCTGTGAATATCTTGCACACACCTTCCACGTCCCCCATCTTCTCCAATCCATATTTACCTCATCGCTCCTCCACTTCCCTCATATTTTCTGCCTTTTTTCCATCATCTTGTAACCTTTCCACCCTCCTTGTACGAACTACTTCCTCATGTACTTCCCTTCTTCTATTTCTCCATTTCATTTGGACCATGATTCTGGTGGAGCTCAGAAAGTCCACTCCCCCAACCTCTACATACTCTTGCATCCATTGCACACCTTCTCATCCTGTCACCCACACATACATTATCAGTCATTGCCTTGCATTCATTCAGTTCACCACCCACTCTTCTCATCACTTGCCAAGTATACATATGGATCATTTTGTGTCTGATGAGGGTATTGGCTATCACCAAGCCCCTCCCGGCAGAAATGTCCACTAAAGCACTGCCATTCTCATCCATCTCTGCAGGCACACCCCACTCACCAACTACTCCGTCCTACTTCACATTCCCTACATTTCCATTCAAATCTCCAATAAAAAACACTCTCATTCCTTTCAAACTTTTCCATGCGTTTCCACATTTGTCCAGACTCTTCTCTCACTCTACTTGTACGATCTTGCGTTGGCGCATACACGCACACAATCGCCCACATTTGTAGTCCAACTTTCAATCTTACCCACACAATCCTTGAGCCAACTGATCCATGCTTTTTTATATTCTCCTTCCATCTGTTACTCACAACAGTACACACTCCTTCTTTTGCTCTGTCATTCTTACCTACTCCCACGCATATACCCCATCCATACTCCCATTCTCTCACACTCTCACCTCACCATTTAGTTTCATTTAATATACATACATCCACTTTTGCACCCTCAAGCACCTGGACAGTCTCTCTTTCTTTCACCTCATCATTTGCACCCCTTACATTCCATGTAGCTATCCGTACCATGTCCTTTGTTCGGTCCTTAGTCGTCACCTTTTGGTTAGTCCTGGTCCGAGGCTTCTTGTTCGTATTTTTAGTCAGTTACTTCTTCCATAAACATCCTGATAATTTTTGAAAAGCTTCTGTTCGGAGTAATATATATATATATATATATATATATATATATATATATATATATATATATATATATATATATATACATACAGAGAGAGAGAGAGAGAGAGAGAGAGAGAATGTGGGAGTCCCGTCTCCTCACCATGGTAGACTGGGAATGAATTTACGATTAAGATAACATTTCTAGTATCGTTTTAGAATCTGCTTCTCCAGTTAGCCTATTAGTTCCTCTTGTCATCTCCATCCAACCTCCACCCTATCCCACCAAATCTCCATACATCACTTAAACTAATCTGTCTCCTGTCTCCCCCCCCACCCAGGCTCCCATTCTCCATCACTGCACGTGTCCCCCCAGTCTCCCTTCCACCAGCGCCATAGAGTAGGACTCCCAGCTCCCTTTCCCTTACTCTCTCTTTCTCCATCCAAAATTCTTTCTTCCATATTCCATTCACGCTCTTTTACCCACCATCCCCATCCTGTCTCCCTTATTCTTTCCCGATTATTCTCCCTTCCTCCATAGTTCACTCACTCTCCCTTTCTCCCTCACTATCCAGCCCTCCTTCCTCCATAGACAGCATACTCACTCCCCTTCTCCGAGTCTTCTTTCATAAACCTTTCTTCTGTTCCAACTCATTCTTTCTCCTTACACAGCATAATCCGTATCCTTCTCTGACTTTTCATTAATCCTGGCTCGCTCTTATTTCCATTCTCCCGATCAACCACTTTCCCCCTTCCATATCCCACCCACAATACCTCCTTCCCTCTCTCTCTTAGTCCCCTCCCTTCCTTCTTCCATATCACACACCCCCTCTCTTCCATCCAAATCCCATCCCTCTCTGTTCTTCCTGCGCACTCAGTAATTTCTTTCCTTTCTTCCCACACCCCAAGCATGCTGTAATATTGAGGGTGCCTAAACTATGTCGAGATGCTGTGACAATGCTGAGCGCCGTGTAATTAGTCAGTTAGGAAACACTTACAGAAGATTAGTGATGATAGCTAGACGGGAACGAGCATCTGATTCTAAAGAATGAAGGCTGTTGGAAGTGCATCACTTATTTTTCTCATTCCTTTAGACGCATTTCCTTTCCCTCCGTCCACCTTCTTTAACATACTCTGTTTCTTCCTTCTTCTCCTTCATCATTCTATTACTTTGCCTTAGGCTCTCCTATTTTTATTCATCCTTTGATTTTTCCTTTAATCTTTGGCTTATTTCATGGTCCTGCTAGGGCAGTTGCTTGCCTGCATTTGATTGGTCTGCATGGCCAGAGAAGCCGAAACTACTTATTTCTCATTTTCTCTTTTTTCCTTTCATTCAATGTGACATATACCGGCATACGGTATATACCACATCCTGCCTGTGGTAACAGGGGCAGAGTTGGGTTAAGCACAGGTCCCCAGCCTGTGTGGCAACAGTGGCAGAGTGGAGGTGTGTGCAGGTCCGCTTCTTACCCCAGCTTGTAAGTCTCTCTTATCTGGTGGTGATGGCCGGTAATCCTGATGTTTAAGTGGCTTATGCTCAGTTGGCAATAATCGGGTTGTTGGGTGATTTAGGATATGCTGTAACCACAAATACGCTTCTTTCATGCATGCACGGCTGCTTCATGCGATAACGGGCTGGTTTAGGTCAGAGCTGGTCGTCAGTTTTAGCAGAAAGACCAAGTGAGCACTGCGAATGTTTTATGCTGGGCTGCGTGCCATCGACCCCGGGACGTAATACCACAGCAGTGTGAATAGTGAGGTTGGTTAGAACGTTTTGTGTAAAGGCGTTGCCAACCAGCGACCCTGGGAGGTAGCATCGTTGCAGTGATGCGTGATTAGAAACTTGGTAAACAATGCTGAAGGCATCAACCTTACGCATGGAACTCAGCCTCAGTTACAAAGTCCTTAAGCCTGGCTCACACTCTCACACCGTTACATGTTTTTATATTACTCTTTCAGCACATCAACAATATTGAAGTATTTACCTGGTTCTGGCACAATGATTATGTTTCCATATAAAACGTTTAGTCCGTAAGAGGGAGGATTGTGTAATTTCAATAAGGGCGATTTACTTTCATCATGCATAAATATGATTTGGAGTAAGTAATGACGATGAGAATCAAGAGTTTGAGAAATAGTAACGGAAGAAATAAAGTGAGTAAGAGTAGGTAGATGGGTGGAATGAGTAACCAGGTACCTGAGAATAAACAGTGGCTGGAGTATCAGTATGGGGCTGACTAAACACGTAACAGGATAACACAGCATCAAATAATTAGTAGATTTTATTTTGCAAAAAATGTATCCCAGAACACAGGGTAATGAATGAATAAAAGGAGGGCCAGTCAAGAATGGGTTGTAATAGGGTAGGCAACATGATGGGATGAAAAACAACCAAAGTTCACCATTGAATTAAAAGCAACAAAATGCGGATAGGTAAGTGAATTTTGGAGACTAAGGCACCAAAAACAATACTGCTCATGTATAAGGAAGGTGCACAATAAAATTAAATTAGTCAGTGAATGAACGCCACAAAATATAAGATTGGAAGTGAATTTTGTGAGCTGAATATACACCACAAAAATATTGCCCCTCAATACTAGTAATTTGTGAGCCAGACACAGGGTATACAAGGATGGTGATAGGCAGCCGGTGTTCGTAAAATTAAACTGGACTAACAGAAGCAAAGGTTTTATCCCGGAGAGAGAGAGAGAGAGAGAGAGAGAGAGAGAGAGAGAGAGAGAGAGAGAGAGAGAGAGAGAATAAGTTTGTATCAGAATAAAGGACAGTTATTTACTGGACTAAATAAGACAGAATATGGGGCAGTGTAAATAGATGAAGACAGAAACACCCAGATTAGAGGAAGATAAATCAAATAAGTCAGGGTAAGATATACGATAAGGACATAACAAGTGCCAGAGATGCAGATTAAGACAGATACATTCAGATAGAAAGGGAGAGGCTAGACAGAGGGAATGAGGCATACAAAAGGACCAGTAGGAAGAAAGGGAGAGGGTAGAAGGGTAAGAGGGGAGGAGGAGGGAGAGAAGTAAATAGAGAATAGGAGGAGAGGTTGTGGCGGTGGTCGTCGTCTTCTTTCACCTCCTTCCCTGTATAGTAAATCATACGTATTATTAGAATTTCATCTGTTGAAGTGTTTCCTATCTTTTGTGGTCTCTAGATTAACAAGCTGTATGGTGGTGGTGACGTCCTTTCAGTTATCAATATCTGTTTCTCTTTGTTGACTCCCTGATGGATAGTACATTTTCGTCACTCTCTTACCCATGTAGCTTCTTCGCTTGCTGGAAATTTTTTGTCATTCTTAACTCGATCCTAGTGCTCGAACTCTTATCAAGTTGCATTTATATTATGAATTTTCTCAACAATAGTATATAGAGTAGAAATAACGTTCTAATAACCATTTTTCTGACCGTCAGTTTGGGTTCCGTTAAGGGCGCTTTTCTTGTCATCCACCATTCTCTTCAAACTCTGGGCCATACACCTTTCTACACATAGGTAAATTTTTTGCTGTTATGTTGGACACACCCAGATCTTTTAGCTTAGTCTGGCACATATTTTGCACTTTTAAACTCCTCTCTTCCTATTTCTCCCATCTTTCCTGTCACTACTTGATGCTTTGCTTTCCGTTACAGGTGGCTTTACATTGAGTGACAAGCCAAATGGTGTCCTGTAAACCAAGAAACCATTTACAACGCTGGGTGGTAACCATATAACCAAACCATACGTGCTCCCTACGTGTCTAGTGGGTTGGTGGAGGGTTAGTGCCCCTCCCTGTAAAACAAATAACTCAGAGTCAAATGGCCATCCCGTACGGGATTATGGCATCTGGCAATAGATAGATAGATAAATAGAAATGTGCCATCTTACAGCGTTCATGCATCCATCTGTATCTAACTTGCAATTTTCCTTCATGGTTTTATTATGGCTATTGTTCTAGATGGTACCGTAATTGTTCGTAAAACTCTAATAATGGTTGCTCCTTAGGGTTCTGTTTTTTACCAACACTTTCTGTCGTTCATTCATAACATTTTGGGCTGTATGCTTTGACTGCCCACCAGCATTTTATATTGATGATTCCTCGTTCCTTTTCCACCGACTTCTGTAACTGAGGTCAAGCATCTGTGGTCACTAACTGAACTGTGGGTATGGTTGTATAGTATAATACATTTGCATAAAAAGGGTTGGTTGACGTTCACTCTGTACCCTTTCTGTCCCATCCATTTCCATTACTGTCCATCCACTCTCATTTTGTCCCTACATCTCTTCATCAGTCCTTCCCTCCATCCCTGTTGTCTTGTTCTCTCCGACAAGGAGAGTACCGTATGTTTTCACCGCAGTTTGTTTGTTAGTTTGTCTGTTAGCAGAATTACTCAAAACTAAAAGAGAGATTTGGACCAAATTTGGTGGGTAGATAGCCCCTGTCCCAGGGAACAATTGATTACCTTTTGGGACCGATCTGGATCGTATGACAGATTCTGGATCCGGAAGACGCCTTTTGCGAAACTCTAATCAGTGACGAGAAAACCTAACCGATTATGAAGAGTGGTTTGGAAATTACCGTACATTGCCCTTGTCGGAGAGATGCGCTCCACTGAGTGCCCCTCTAGTGCTTATCTTATTTTACCTTATTTATCAGACCTTACATACATCTTCCACTTCTCGTTATCACTACTACGTTTATCCAGGTCTCTCTCTCTCTCTCTCTCTCTCTCTCTCTCTCACACACACACACACACACCCCCACCCACACACACACACACACACAGACACACACACACAGACATACACACACACACACACACACACACACACACACACACACACACACACACACACAGTTTTACTCCAGTGTTAATGAGCGGATCATAAATAAGAATGGTGCGTGATTAAAGTACCCGTTATTTTTTTCTCGTTTATGACCAAACAACCAGCAACAGTATGATCAGTTAAGTAAGAGATGGAACGTTCGAAGGAAAAAAAATGGATTGCGCAGAAACTTCATTTATAAATTGATTATCGAGTCTAAATTCACTGTGAACAAGGTTATATACGGTACATTAGGATAAGCTGTTAAAGTGCCAAAAACTGTATAGCTAATAAGAATAAGTGTCTAGTTTAATGAAAAGGATATAGAACCCTAACGACTAGATCACCTCCCTACCTTAACCCTTCCACTGCAGCGCTCCACCTTTTATATTTTTTGGGCAAATACTTGAAGGCTATGCTCAGCTGCAAGTAATTTACCAATCCCTAGTGAGAGCATTAAAAACAAGCTTATATAATCCACTAGTTGCGATGATCATACCAAGAGATTCTGTTCAAGCTGATATCATACCATTTTATTCAACAGAAAAATAAAGGATGTCAAAGTGAGAGAACAGCTTCCATAAATCGGAAAGTATGACCGTGTGGGAAATTATTTAATGACTAGTTCTGGGTGGGAATTGAATCCAAAAACAAACAGCCTTGTCGAGTTTCTATACAGCTGTCATTTCTGTTTCATAAGCCCTTCAGTCCGTTGACGTATTAATTTTATCCTCACTCTCTAGGGCGGCTCCATGAATTAGGAAGCATGACTGTAAGAAATGATTTAGAGACGAATTGTGCTTAGTAATAAAAAAGATGAATTTTGATATAGTTGTCACTCCATCCCCTTATTTATGCCCTTGAGTGGAATGACGTAAAATATCTTACTTTATTCTTGCTGCCTCGAGACGATTTTATTCCTCATTGGGAAGACATTGCATATTAAAGGGGTTAATCGTGATATACCGGTATCTGACTCTTACGGCTCGAAAACTCTTGAAGCTGAATATGTCCATCTGGAGGTATTAAGATTAAAACTTTGACTCCGTCACTCCTTTGGCGAATTCATCATAATAATAATGCTCTCTCTAGACGATTTCAGTAGGTTTTGGAGAGCTTCCTCGAAACAGAAGGCCGAGATATAGCTTTCAGTAACCCGTGAAATTCCTGAAGTTTTTCTTATGGTTAAATAAAAAAAAAATGTATATACCGGTAGCAAGTACAAACCTGAATAACTGGCCGCTCTATATGCAATTTAAGCATATTCGTACCCAATGCAGTTTTCCTTGAGCAAGTTTAATTGGCTTATAATTCACCCTGCCCGCAGTTCATTGCGGAAGGGGTGTACCGTATGTAATCGTCGGCGTTTATTTATTTGTGAGTCTATGCATCGATTATCTCCTGAACCAATGAACGGGTCATCTTCGAAGTCTGCACAGGTGTTGGGTATGTGGAGCTAAGGGAGTGGTTCGATTTTGGTGAAAATCCACCGGGTGTAAGGGTGGGAGTGGGGGGCCCCCATTTGGTGCAGATTTTTCAAAGTGCCGTAGGAGGCAAAATGTGAGAGATAGACAAGTGGTTATTCGTAATCACTAGCCTAATAGGAAGTCATATACGGGATTCTATTGGCACTGTTACATATGACCTTGGGTGACCTTGAAAGGTCAAAGTCATGGTCATACATTTTGAGTCTGTGCATCGATTAACTCTTGAACCAATGAACAGGTCATCTTCAAACGTTGCACAGTTGTTGGGTAGATGGAATTAAGGAAGTGGATCGATTTTGTTGAAAATCCACCAGGGATTAAGGTGGGAGTGGGAATCCACCAGGAGAAAGGATGGGAGTGGGGGACCCCAAATTTGGGGCGCGGGAGGAGTGTTTTGACCTTGGGCCACTTTGCTCTGGTTTCAAATGCATTTGGTTGGTTACTGATATATCAAAAACAAGATATCAGTAGCTGACAAAAAACAAGATTATAATGCTTGTGGTCAGGCCTTATGATTTGATATCAGTTGTTTCCTCTTGGCTGATGACTGTGTGTGTGTGTGTGTGTGTGTGTGTGTGTGTGTGTGTGTATGTGTGTATCGGAGTAATGCACAGTGGATACCCCATTTATGTGCATCCATACGTTATTTTGCAGTCTGATAACCATCACTAAACCGTAATAAGTCATTTACGTAATAGCACCCATGGTGATTAAGATGAAACTTCTCCCTGGCGCCACAGTCCCTCAGAATTTGATGACATAATATATGTACCTGAGAGGTGCGGGTGAGGGTGAGGATGAGGGTAATGGTGAGGGTAAGATTAGTGCTGTGGGTGGGGTTAGGCGTTAAGGTGTGGATTAGGGCAATGGTCGAGGTGGGAGTGGGGATAAGGCTGCGAGTGAGGGTGGCGTTGGGGGTGAGGGTATGGATAAGGGTTGTGGTGGTGGTGGGGATGGAGGTAAGCAAGGAGGTTCAGGAGGTAAGGATGTGGGTTAGGGTAGTGGTGGTGGTGGTGTGAGCGTAAGGGTGCGTGTAGGGGTGGAAGTAAGGGAGTGTGTTGGGATAGGGGTGAGGGTGGAGTGGGGTGGGGATGTAGTTGTTGGTATAAACTTTCTCCTTGATGTATTCGCACGCTCTGGCCAGCTCATCTGCTCCATTATACTAAAAGGTTTAGGGTTATTTATAGGACGGTGACCAAGGTGTGTGTGGGATGTCGTGAACGATGTGGTGCGGTATGGTGCAATATGATTCGATAAGGTACAGAGCTTTACAATAAGATATGGTGCAGAAGGAGGTGTTATGATAGAGTGCGATACATTATGGTACGATATAGTGTGGTACAGTATGATATGGTGCGATACAGTAGCCTCACCGGGGCATCCCTTGTGATGCACATGACTCTGGTTAACAAATGTTGACTGACATACACCATAACCTAATCAGTGCTTATGATTAATGGGACGGAGTCAAGCTGCGCCTGAGTATCCCAGGCTCACCAGGGAAACCACTCATAAACTAAGCATGCTAGCACATCGATTACTACACGACTATATTCATTAGGACCGTATCAAGGTAGGTAAACGGACGATCTACGATAACAGGTTAATTTCCCATCCATATTTTACTTTTCCTCACCTGATTTTTTTCCCTATTTGATTATCAACCTCAGTATCTTTCTCATTCCCTCCCATATTCATCCTTCCCTCGTGAGACTTCGGTTCTTCCTTTTGCATTCATCTTCCCCTCATTTTCCCTCTGTCTGGTCCCAGAACTATCCATTAGGCCTGAGGGCAGTAGCTTTAAGTGCCTGTGTACCTGGGTAGGGGGGCCCTGGATCACAATTGCCACACTATGCAAGGGTTCCAGTAGGGCAATTGTTAAGGCCATTACCAACTGATTCCCGATAAGCTTCGTTTAGGGGAAGAATATTATCTCAGCTTTCCAGTCAGTTTTATGATCATGTAAGGCAAAAACAAGGTACAGGACAGTTAAAGAACACGGCAGTAATGGTAGGGGTTGAGGGTATAATAATCAAAAGACTAGGTATGGCAGGTATATGGGAGGGTAGTGAGTAGAGGGGTGGTAGGAAGTATGGTTGAAGAAATATAGCTCAGATGATAAGTGAAGGAATGAGAAAGGAACAAAAGTAGCCCAGGAAGAAAGAAGTAAGGAGATGAGTGGCATAGATGTATAGTATAGTCGTTATTCAGGTGAGTACAGTATCACTTTCCTGTCTTACAAACACACACACACACACACACACACACACACACACACACACACACACACACACACACACACACACAGCTTATGCTTAGATTGGCTTTGTTTTACTTCGGATTAGGTGATAAGTTTCGAATACTTCTCCGCACCCGTGTTGTAGTACCAGTAAGTTCTGTAGTTTTTAAGGTAAGATATTAATGTCCTATTATGCACCTTTCAGTGAGACATGGTACTTATGCTTTTTTTTTTTTTTTTTTTTCAACTTGTAGCACTAACGATCGCCAGGCTCATAGTGCTTCAGGAAGTACCATAAAACGCAGCTGCAAAGCCCAAAGATGCGTCGGGGGAAAAACAAAAAAAAAAGCAGAGACTATTGTAATGGCCTATAGACGCGGTGGAAAGTAAACATCACCCACAACTAGGCTAAGACGCAGTGCTATGTTGATGTATCTGAATGTTGGACACAGCCACAAATAAGACTCAAACTACCTATATACATACTTAACCCATATATGAATAAAATGTAAAAAATATCCTGGTAAGTAGGCTAACTCTGCTGCACATTAGCCTAGATGCCATGGATGAAAGATGTAGCCACAGTTATGAAGAAAAGGCATAAAGACACCTAAGTCAGACATACGGTCAAGGCGGCTGGTTGATCAGAGGAATGTTGATCATGTTGAGAGCAACAACGATATCAATGTTTGGTGGTGTTATCAGCGGCCCATCTGTTCCTCCTGATCCTCACCTTCATCTTCCTTCCTTTTCCTTATCTCTCAACTACCTATCTCCTTGTATTTGTATCTCCTAGCTTTTCCCTCCATGCCTTGCCCCATCTTTATCTCTTGTATCTGTATGATATATTTATGGCCCCTCTCTCTCTCTCTCTCTCTCTCTGGGGGGCGCGGTAGCACAGTGGTAGCGCGCTGAGCTTGTGATCGGGAGGTCGCAAGTTCAAGTCTCGCCCGGGCTACCGTTGCCGGGAGGGGTAGCTCCCTCCTGTAACCCCAGCGGGGCTATATAGCCTTAGTTGCCTAGCTCGGGGAATTCATTTCTCCATTCTCTCTCTGTCTCTGTCTCTGTCTCTCTCTCTCTCTCTCTCTCTCTCTCTCTCAGTAGACTAGGCTATGAAACCTATGCCTAGAGTCGGTCACATAAAAAAAAAAAAAGACTTTCTGCTTTGATTATAGTCATTATATCTCCTCTCGTCTTTTCCTTTTATGAGACCACTGGTACCCTAATAGTTAAGAACGGATATCGTTACTCCTCTGATTCCCATTCGTAGGGCAGAGCAGAGCGAGTACGTACTGAGACTAATTGCATTGGTTAGGGTAACTTGTTGAGTTAATTTGTAGGGAGGCAGGGAGCGATGGACAGGGTTGGTGAAGAAGGGAGGCCTGCATTCACTATCCCACCTCTCCCTTTTTATCCCTTAGTCCCTACCTTCACCTCATCCCTTCGCTCATCTCCTTTCTTCCTCCAATAGTGCCTTCTGCAGTTTATGAGGCTATACATTAACGCGTTGTATCATTCCAGTCAATCTTGGTCACCTATAATCCCATGCTCAGTATAGATCCACATTCCGGTAGCAGTATGTTTTCTAGCCATTGTTAAGCCAGCCTCCATTCTTCCTGGAAAGTCTATACCAAATATGTAGCTGTCGTCTGGGGGAATCAGTGAGCCGGCTGAGTAACCTGGTAAAAATAAATTGTCCATCCTGTAATTCTTTTACCATATAGGATTTATAGCACAAACAGTCGAGTACTTCACTGCGGGGACGATATTATGGTTTATTATACCCATTTTGTTTTGCTTAGGAAGGGTCTCTCTCGTATACAAGTTGAGATAATCTGTCTCTGTTAACTTATATCAGGGAAAATGGTCGAAACTGTGTAGTGCTTCCTTGAATGTGAGACCTGGGGGAGCTAGGACTGCGATGGAAAAGTTGAAAGGAAGAATGGGACTTGAATGTAATGGTGTTGCCATGAGGAGGGGTAGATTGAGACGGATTGGGCATGCTGAAAGGATGGAAGAAGACAGTTGGGTGCAACAGGAGATAGGCATGAAGGTTGAGGATAGGGCTGCGAGAGGCAGACCAAAAAAGACCTGGTACGAGGTCATACAGTGTGGTCTCAGGGATAAGGGAATGAATAGGAGGCCTCCAGAGATCGAGCAACGTCAGAGGGGTGTGTCCCAAGCTGAGTGAAATACTTTAGCGACAGTCATCTTGAGATTTTACGGTAATGAAGGTTTTAACATTTACGTATACTCAAAGTGTGTGTGTGTGTGTGTGTGTGTGTGTGTGTGTGTGTGTTGTGGTGATCATTACTTACACATAAGTTCCTGTGAAATATGAGACACCCACCGCATCACTAGCATCACCATCACCACTTCATCCCCACTGCGCCACTCCTTCCTGTCTGACCTACAATTAGATATTCAGTTCACCTACACTTTTTTCGTGTCTTATCATGTACGAGCGGTGAAGCGTGAAAAGGGTGAATTTGAAGTTGGAGGGGTGTGGTGGTGTGTTAGTAACCTGTGACCACGCACACAAACACTGGGAGGGGGACGTATTGTGCCCCTTACTCACACACACACACACACACACACACACACACACACACACACACACACACACACACACACACAGAAACTGCTGGGAACTTGAGCACTGCATAACTCTTAAAGGATTGGAAGCCACTGCTACACGGAATAAAATTGTTTTACCGTTATAGAAATGAGATGAAGATTGCCCACGTCTGAAAGATTATTTTAGACTCCTATTAACCTCAGAAGGGTGGGAATCCCCTCTCAGTTTTAACAAAATAGCCAGACGGTAGTAATACGGTAACAAAAGCAGTTAGGATTTCTGAGGTGTGACTTGGGATTCTGTCTGTCTGTCTGTCTGTCTGTCTGTCTGTCTGTCTCTCCTCTCTCTCTCTCTCTCTCTCTCTCTGCTGTCATAAAATTACTAACCTTCATCACCTTCAGCACAACTTTTCACTTTTAATATCACTAAACCACTGTTTTTTTTTCTATTTCCGAACTGCTATGAAGTACTTGTGTAACTGGGAGATGATGAGATAGTAAGGGGTGTTAATGGCAGATTAAGGTAAGTGAGGGTGGGGATAGGATTGGTAAGGTCGTGGCTGAATCGGTAGAGAGGGCGGCCTGCAGTCCTGATGGACCCAGGTTCGAATCCTGGCTGGGGCAGGGAACAGTTTAAGGATTTGAATTTCATTAAAAGCAGACTTTCCTGATCTACCAGATGACCCGCCGACATATCGTAAAAAATACCCCGGCTAATACCAATACACCAGTCCTGTATGAGACAGCCCTAGCATGTATTCAATATGGACGGTGGGTGTTAGCGCCCAAGTGGTGACATGTGGAGGTGTAGGAGGACTACTGGGCCTTGGGATAGAGTACTGCCCCCGAGATATAGGCCCTGAAGCCTTTGCCCAGAGTCGGACACATAAAAAAAAAAAAGGTGGTGATGGCAGTGGAAAGCGGAAGGGGATAGTGATGATGGCGGGGTTACTGGTGATGATGGTAGCGGTAATGGTAGTGATGAAAAAGGAGCTTGTGGTGGTGGCTGTGGTGGTACTGTGAATGGTAGTAGAAGGGTGCGGGAATATTTATTAATACATTATCGCCTTATGTGTTTGGAATAAGCGACCTATTTAGTGGTTCCTTCGCTTTGATCGGGGCACAAAAGGTTCAGATAGATCGATACTCAGTACAGGTTGACAGAGTGGCGGTAATATTACATAAGACGATAGCCTTATATATGCACTTGACTGGTATCGACAGTAGATAATACATAGACCAACCACCACCACCACCAATGACCCCTTAAGGTAAGTCACTGCCTCCCTGGAACACTGTCTTGCTTTCCTCTCCCCTTTAGCCTTATGTGTGTACTTTACTGATGGCGACTGTGTTTAAAAAACATAGTAGTAGTGCTAGTAGTAGTAGTAGTAGCCGTATTAGTAGTAGTAGTAGTAGTAGTTGCAGTGGTAGTAGTTTATTGACAAAAATGCATACACTAACCAACTAACCACCATCGCCACTACCACCACCAGTGACCCCATGAGGTAAGTCAATGCCTCCCATCCTCTCCTCTAATCCCTCACCCTTTCCCCTCACGAAACACCTGACCGTCATGGCGTGACTTGGCGGATACTGTCAATTTAATGATGACAAACTCCACTTTGTCCGCCGACCTGACAGGACAATACAAGCCTTCCTCCAGTAACCCCAACGTCATACTGCGAATCACCTTTTCTCTCAGTAACCATCAGAAAACACTTAATTTTCAATACAATCATACAAAACACAGACAAAAGACACATCCCTAGAGGCAATAGAAAGAGACACAACCCCAATTTCACACCAGAAATTCAAGACCTCATCAGACAACGGGACACACTGCAACACTCTCCAACACCCCATACACAAGAAACCATACAACAAATACAAGAACTCAACACTCAGATAAACAGTAAAATATCAGAACAGCAAACACCAAATTGGAAAAATTATCTCCAAACACTTGACCACAAAACAAACATCAGCAAACTCTACAAAACACTAAACAGCATCACACTTTCCAACAGCAACACCACACAATCACACGCTGCCATCACAACAACAGACACCATACCCTCAAACAAACAACAAGCAAACACTCTCATCAATCACTTTTCACATGTCAGCCATCTAATCCCCCATCAGGAAGACCGACGTATCATCAGACGTAAGAGACAGTTCCCCACAGACCCAGACTACGCACCTTTCACTTACAACCAGACGAAGCACATCATTAACAACCTCAAGTACTCATCTGCCTGTGGACCAGACAACATAAGCAACATTCACCTTAAACACCTAGGACCACAAGGCATAAAAGCACTCACCAACATATCAAACTACAGCTACTCACACAACATAATACCCAACATCTGGAAGCATGGCAATATCATCACTATCCCTAAACCCAACAAAGACCCCACGTTACCCTCCTCACATCGCCCCATCACACTCCTCTGCACCCCCTCTAAAGTCACTGAACGACTGATACTACAACTAGTCACACCTCACATTCCCCTAGCCCAGTCACAACATGGCTTTAGGCCACTACACTCCACAAACACCCATCTTACAGACCTTACACAGAGAGTTTTCGATGGCATGAATTCAGCTAGGCCACCACACAAAACACTCCTAGTCACACTAGACATTAGCAAAGCTTTTGATGCCATCCCCCGCCACAACCTCACAAACAAAATACTCAACACGAACATGCACAATAACACAAAAAGATAGCTGGCAAACTACTTAGCAGGCAGATGTGCACACGTAACATTTGCCGGTCAGTCATCTAACATCAGAAACTTCACAAACGGCGTCCCCCAAGGATCTGTTTTGTCCCCTACACTCTTTAATCTATACATGCGCGACGTACCCACACCCCACACACCACAGATACACATAGCTTCCTATGCAGATGATATAACATTACATGTACACACCAAAACGCAAACACAGCTGCACACATCATTCAACCTTACCGCAACACACTACACGAATGGTTCACCACAAACAGGCTCAAAATGGCCCTAGCCAAATCTACAGTACAGTGACTCTTCTCACAAACTGGACAGCAGAACACAGTCACATCCCACACCTCACCATAAACAACACTCCCCTACCACACACACACACACACACACACACACACACACACACACACACACACACACACAAAATCCTTAGTGTAACATACAATACATCAATGTCATTTAAACAACATATCACAAACATTAAAAATAAAATAACACAAAGACTCAATGCTTTGAGATCACTTGCCCATACAACATTCGGACACAACAAAGAAACCACCACCACAGTATACAAACAATACATACGTTCAGTGATGAATTATGCAAGCCCTGCCTGGGCTTCTAACCTGACGAAAACACACTACAACATTCTACAGACCATACAGAACAAGGCCCTAAAAATAATCACAGGCTGTACAGCTACTACACCCAAAGACCACCTACATCAAAGAAACCAAAGTCCTCAAAGTCAAGGATCACCTAGACATGAGAGGCACCCAGTTTCTTGCTGCAGCCTCCACAAACCCACAACATCCACTACAGTACATGGCAGCACATCCACCCACACCAAGGAACATCAAAACAACACCCAGCACGCGATACCATACACAAATACTGTCATCTCTCCCCCCTCTCGCACCTCAGACCAGCTTCCAGAAGCATATCCACACTCAGATCACTCGCCGCTCCATTCAGTCACTTAAAGACAACACACAGCTGCATGCACGGCCTCCTGACATCCACCCTTCTGAATCCTATCTCCCTCGTGAGGACAGGGTCCACCTGGCCAGGCTGAGATGTGGACACCATCCAGCCCTCTTAAGCTACCAGAAGAGGCTGGATGACTCCGTCGCTGATGCCTGTCCAGGATGCAACACAGCCCTCCATACTATTAAGCACATTATGGAAGACTGCATTGCACACAATCACCTACGCCAACAACACAACATACACTCATTGAGAGCTCTGTGGGAAAGCCCCGTCTCGGCCATGGCCTTCCTAAGGGACTCGGGGCTGTTCGGCCAGACTGCCTAGGGAACAACTACTACTACTACTTAATGTTCATCAGCTTTTAGATATCACCGCTTCCAGTCATATTCATAATACCGCGCCAGGTTGCAAAGACTTCCCAACTAGCAAACAACAGATCACCAACGACATACATTAGATTTTTAATGTTCCATACCTCTACCATTCCTCACCAGCTTCTTTCCAGCTCCACTCTTGTTTTTACCTTTGTTGTAAGCCCCTCCATACATCCACTGAACATGTTACACGCTTCTAATATACCGTATACCGTACTATAATTCTAGCCGAGTGAATGCGTGTGTGTGTGTGTGTGTGTGTGTGTGTGTGTGTGTGTGTGTGTGTGTGTGTGTGTGTGTGAGAGAGAGAGAGAGAGAGAGAGAGAGAGAGAGAGAGAGAGAGAGAGAGAGAGAGAGAGAGATTGCTTAAAGGATTTCTGTGAAACTTGGCAAGATGGTCGCAACTGGGTCACAGTTGGGCTCGTTTCAGTTTCATGTCGATTGAAATTTTCTAAAGGGGTGTTATGATCCCTAATTGTTCCTCTTGGTTTTACGTTACGCAGAATGCGCCAGGAGTTTTCCGTGCAGTTTCCTCTGTCGACGCATAAATTGTTGGTAGCGAGCAACTCGAAGCACGGTCCAAAAACGGATCTCATTTGAGCAAGTGCTGAGCCGCAAGGCGCTTGTGTATGGCTGTAATATTGATACTTGACTCCTCCCTCATATGTCAGTTTGCCGTGCATATATTTCAGTACCTTCGTCAAATCTCCTCACAGGCACACACTTTGTAGCAGTATTCAGTAGCATTCTGGACCACAGTAGTTTAAAAGTACCAGTATATCCATGTTCAGACAGAATATTTCAGTTCTCTAAGGTATCACTGAAGTATATTTAGTAGGGCGTATACGTGGCATTTTGTGGTGTTATAACGAAAGGATAGCACTCATATAACTTGGAGAAATTTATAATACAGGATAACGAGAGACTGAGTGTGACAGTGGTCTTTACTGAGCTGTCTTATCGTATTGGAAGGAGCAGATTACGTTTTGCATTTTTTCAAATATGCGTAGACATTCTTCAGACAAATAGGACGACGCGCTACACACCAAAAAGTAAATACCCTTAACCCTAAATGGTACTTTGCTTGGCCACTTTGTCAGGCATATAACCCACAGCATCAATTAGAAGAGTCTCTGTGCTGTGGAAAATACAACCACAACATACACAGGTGCAACAAGACCGTCACAACACATACTTCTACTATAGACATTTCACATAGCCATACCATACACTGCCACAGCAAACTGTCACCACATACTTCTCTACTAGACACTTCACATAGCCACACCATACTGTCACTTTACATACTTCCACAATAGACACTTCGCATAACCACACCATACGGTCACTTTACATTCTTCCACATTAGACACTTTACGTAGCCATACCATACACTGCCACACCAGACTGTCACACACTTTCTGTAAATCTCAGGGTTTTTTACAAATAACATTCTTATGAGCCAATAGACCTTCTGATATCAGTATTTCCTATGTACTCCTCAGTACAATTGTCAGACTACAAATTGTCATACCTTACACTGCGACACCAGGCTGCCACACCACAAACTGTCATACCTCACACTACCATACCATACACTGCCAGATCTCACACTGCCGTATCATACTGTAATATGCCTCATAGTACAGCACACACTGCCACACTAGACTACCACATCACTGCTACCACACAAAACTCTTCCGAATCATATACTGCCAAAGCTCACAAACCACAGGAAAAGCTACCACACCCCACACTACCACACCTCACCTCACTGCCACACTCCCACCTCAAACTACTCATCCCTTTCTCAGAACCTTGTATAACAGAGGAAATAATTCAAGAGCATATTTATAGCATTTGTTTTTGTTTTATTTTATTCGGCCACTTAGCTTGGCGAAGTACTGTACTGTACTTGAACCTTCACGATATGTGTCACACAAGGGAGGTGTTGTTGTTGTTGTTGGGGGGGGTTCGAGTCGCTATCAGAGTTTTTTCAGAAGTTGAGGTGTGAAGGGTGGTGGAGGTGTGATGATAGTGGCGGTGAGGGTGTAAGTTGTAGTCACCCTTCTCTCTCGCTTCTCTTCACTTCCCCTTTTTGTTCTATATTCAGCTCTCTTACTACCTCTCCCATTCCTTCCATAATTTGCGCTCGGCTTTTGTTGCACCCATAGGGGCGACCAGATCTGTTGTGTGTCCCTAACCGTGTCACTCACTGACTCACTAAATCATTGCATTTTTTTTAAAGAACGAAATCTGACAAGTTAGGGCCGTAGATTTGTATGAGCATTGCGCGCTCACTTCCATCGATTTTCGCCACACCCACAGGTTTGGGATGTAACTAAGGTGCGTATGCTGTGCGTCTGGGATGTGTTCAAAGACAAAGGACACTTTTTGGATTATGTTTTGGTGGTGGATGCGAATGTAGTGGGTGCTGCTATTGAAGGTAACCACTGTCTTGTTTGCTAACATTTCCCGCATTTTTATAAACTGCAAGATCGTGAGTATCTATCATGACCGTTGGTAATAGGTATTTTTTTTTTAGCTATTTTGCTGTTATTTTATATATTTCCAGCAGCTGCCCTGATCCCTTGTATAAATCAGATATGGATTTTGGCGCCTAATTGATGGTGTGTAAGGGTATGTGGTGGTCTTTGTCGTGAATGGGTGAACGGAAAGATGTTGGATTGTGGATGAAGATACAAATAAAATTAATTATGTTTCCCCCATTCTCCCCATCACAGTTCCAGGTTTCTCATCCTCCTGTCCATTTTTTTTCTCCACATATTTCTCCTCTTCTTGTTTCTCACTTTTACTACTGGTGAGATGTACGTAGTGGTGGCGGTGGTAGTGGAGGATGACAGTATAAGCATACCCTACAACGATGGGCGATGTGTATCGGTCGCTGAGGAGTGAGTCTAAGGATTGTCTTCTAAAAATATTAAGTTAGATGCAAATAGATGGACTGGATGGGCGGATAGATTTGGGCTGGATAGGATGGGATGGTACTGAGCGGAGGAATGTGGCGATATGGGATCTGTGATGTTTTAAAGCGAAAGTTTCTCCTAAGAATAAAAAAGAACAAGAAAACCAACAGAAGTCGCTCTCATCTACCATTCCTCATGCATGACAGGTTGTTGTACTTGTTGTTGTCTGTGGCCGAGCAGACTCATTGACCACAGATAAGCAACTGTTTCTGTAGGGCCGATATACAGGTGCAGTACAATGTATACATCGTGCAGGGAACCGGTGCCTCCCTGTGATAAACAGCGCCTCGCCAGATTAGACCAGGGTCCTTCCCACAGCGAAGTGCAGGGAAATATGAGGAGGGTTCCCAGATGGACCCACGATCACAACCCCACCACGTGTAGGCTCCTCTTCATCGCCTGCGAGGCAGATAAAAAGAGAATAAATAAAGAAGACTAGCGACCGTAAGACGAATTGAACACATGAGGTTCGGGATGAGAAAAAGAGGAAGGAAGAAATAAAGACTGAATCAAGGAAGGTGGAGTTTGATTAGGTTCAGTGGGGATAAGCTGGCTCTCGATAACTGGTAAGATCTTAAATCGGCACTCACGAATGCCAGGCGGGTGTTACTGTTTCTCGGTGTGTGTGTGTAATTCACCGGGTCGGTCAGGATCACTTGATGGTCGTGATCGTCTGCTTTTACCCTCCCGGAAGGGAGCTGAGAGCTCATATAGTCCGATCTAAGGGCAAGGCTGTGACCTTCACACATGCACACACCCGTTCCCTTGCTCAAGGGGGACAGTAACCACCCACTTCGTCAGTGAAACTTTTCGCAACCTGAGCGAGGCGCGAACTCCCGTCCACCAGTTGGCAAGCGAGAACGTTACCACTGCACCAGTGTGTGTGTGTGAGAGAGAGAGAGAGAGAGAGAGAGAGAGAGAGAGAGAGAGAGAGAGAGAGAGAGAGAGAGAAGTACTATATTTCATTTATTTAAACTTAGTTCGTGTCTTCGTCCTTTTCAGCTTATTACACGTAACTCCGTGGCAGGAAGGGACACTACTAAGTCTGTATATCCTTCTCACAGCACTTATTCGTGACTGGCACCATATTCTAATGTATAGTGTTACATCGCAGCATTCTAGGTGGAGAGATGGCAATTTAAGGCCAAATTACATGAAAAGGACGCAGTGAACCTCGTATACCCAGGAAATACGGCCCTGACGGAAAGCCCTAGAGGTGGTCCCATTGGTAATTTTTTCCTTCTTTGTATACTTGATCATCTGTCCCACAGTAATTAAGAATGAAAACAGTGGATCTGTAGACGAATACAGGTAGTGTGAGTAGAAAAGAAAGTATCTGAATAATGATGTCGAGAAAAAGGGTGAAAAAAGAAAGCCTGTTAATTAGAGAATAGTAGTAAATACATTTCTAAGTTATGAGAAGGAAGGAAGAAATGGCTGGAACACGGACAGAGGAAGGAAAAGTTAAGATGAGGAGAGAATATGGGACATGATGGAAATAGAGGAGGAAGAAGAGGAAGTCGGGAGGAGAAAAGAAAAAAGATAGTGGAGATTTTTCCTAACCTCTTCGCTACCAGACGTCGGTCGTAAATCATGTGACGGCGTTAAAAACAAAACAAAAGATGAACAAGTTCTAAGGCCGCTAAAAAGAGGACCGAAGTACCCCCCGGCTGAATGATTTCACACCTGTCCTGTTATCAGTTGTTCCTCCTGTGCCCCGCCCTGTTTTACCCTTCACTCCGCCCCATCCGCCCTCACTCAGCCTCATCCTGCCCCATCCGCCCTCACCCTGCACCACCTGCCCTCATTCTGCCTCTCCCGACCACACTCGTCCTCACTCTTTTTCATCCTGCCCCAGTCACCTTACTCTGCCTCACCCTGCCTCCTTGTGCTCCATCCTCCTGACTTTGCCTCGCCCTGTCTCATCCTGGCCTCCAGGTACTGCTTTCCTCAATTAATTCAACTCACATCATCTTGTTATTCAGGTCTGTCTTACCTCACCCTGCCCTGCCCTGATCATCCTTCCATCATTCTTTTTTTCAGTGCTTCATTCTACTTTCCACCGCCCAATCTTGCCTCACCTTGACCTCTCCTGCCTCCCCCTCCTCCCTTTCCTGCTTTTCCTTTGCCACACCCTGCCTCAGCCAGCCTTCTCCATGCCCTAACCATCGTCACCCAACCCTCCCCTGCCCTAACCTGCCTCACCCAACTATCCCCTGCCCTAACCTGCCTCACCCAACTATCCCCTGCCCTAACCTGCCTCACCCAACTATCCCCTGCCCTAACCTGTCTCACCCAACTATCCCCTGCCCTAACCTGCCTCACCCAACTATCCCCTGCCCTAACCTGCCTCACCCAACTATCCCCTGCCCTAACCTGCCTCACCCAACTATCCCCTGCCCTAACCTGTCTCTCCCAACTATCCCCTGCCCTAACCTGCTTCACCCAACCTTCCCCTGCCCTAACCTGCCTCACCCAACCTTCCCCTTCCATACCCTGCCTCACCCAACCTTCCCCTTCCCTAACCTGCCTCACCCAACCTTCCTCTGCCCTGACCTGCCTCACCCAACCTTCCCCTGCCCTAACCTGCCTCACCCAACCTTCCCCTGCCCTAACCTGCCTCACCCAACCTTCCCCTGTTCTAACCTGCCTCACCCAATCTTCCCTTGCTCTAGCCTTCGTCATCTCCATGCTGCATGGTGGTCCTTCTCACTTTTTCCTGCCAGTTTTAACTGGAGGGTTTGAACTTACCTACCTACTGTACTAAACGACCGTGCTTGCAGCACTTGCTAGCCTTCTTGTCTAAACACCTACCTACCTGCCTTTCTGTGTGTCTATCTGTCAGGCTACCTACACACTTGCATGCTTACTGACCTACGATATTTACCAGCCCTGCTGCTTCATGTTTATCCACTCACCCATCTACCCACACAAACACCAGTCTACCCAAGGAAAGCCAGCCGAGTACCCACCTACCTGTTTTCTTATCTAACTACCCACCCATTCGCCCGCTTATCTGCCTACCTGTTTGCCAACCTACCTTCTCACCTAAGCACCTACTTACCTATCTACTGACCTTTAATCCTGTCTGCATACCTACATTCCCTATCTCCCAACTTAACTGCCTGCTTACTTGCTTACCTACCTACCTGGCTGCCTGCCTGCCTGCCTACACTTTCTACCTACCCACCTACACTTCTTACGTACCTACCTATCTACCTACACTTGTATACTCACTGTTCTACGATACGGTCCTATCTTGATGTCTCATACTTATTCACCCACTTACCCACTCAGGCACCAGTCTGCCCATCTACCCTCTCATCTACTGATTTCCTTGTCCTTCTACTTATCTCCCAACCCACTCTCTTACCTATCATCTACCAATTCTTACCCTTAAGTACATTCTTATGTACGGTACCTATCTGCCGACCAATTTACCTGGTTATCCATTTTCTGTCCACAGACTCTCTCTCTCTCTCTCTCTCACACACACACACACACACACACACACACACACACACACATACAGAGAGAGAGAGAGAGAGAATCTATAAGATGCTATACTTCCATCAGTGAATGCCAAAGCTGTCTCTCTAAAAGTAAACGCCAGGAATGAAGGTATCAGGGCTTTTTAACTAATCTTAATTTTTCCTTGCAATCTCTCGATTTTTTCTTGGTGTGGCTTAATTCATGGATACCAAATGAGTGGCGTCATTAGGAGTTAAAGATGTGTGGAGGTGGAGAAGTCAATTGTAGGGAGGGAGTTGGGTAGGACGATGAAGGAGTGAGAGAGGTGTGGAGAGGAGGTAGGGATGCATGGGGAGTTGGGGTAAAGGGGATGAAGTGGGGTTTGAGGATAAAGGTAAGGTTGGAGAAGGGGTGTAGAGGTATTAGTTGGGGAGGAAGAGAGAGATAGAGAAGAGGAAGTGGGGTGATTAATTTAAGAATATGGTATGGGTGTAGAGAGAATGGTGAAGGTGAAGAGCTAGAGAGATGCAGGGTAGGGTGTGAGGAGGGAACAAATGAATAAACGCTGAGTGGAGCAAGAAGACAGGAGCAGTGGGGGACAGTAGGGGGAGGAGGGTGGATTGAGAAGCAGGGTTAAAGATGAGTCAGTATAGTCAAGATCGCCAGCAATGTGATCCTCCAGCAAAATATCTTAATACTAATATTTACCCAGGGGTCACTCACACCTAACTGGGGTGTTGGCAGTGTGGGTAGAGGGGGTCTGACAGGGGCTGGTGGTCATTATCAGTGTAGAGATGAGCCCCTTCAGTACGTTGACGTCTCATTTTGATCAGGCTCCCACCAGACAGTTTCATGCAATTTAAAAAAAGCTCTGTTAGTGAAGGGGTTAAGTAAGGCTATATTAAGGCTATATGTAACTCTTCCAATTCGTGAAATAATTCCTTAGCTCAATATGATCGTCTGGAGATAGCAAGAAGAAAGTAAAAGTTATGTCACAAGATTGCCAGGGTGAAGAGCATAGGACTCCTACCAAACTGAGTGTCATGGAGATGGCTGTCGGTGGACATGGTGTTGTTTTTATTATTATTTTTTTTTATAAGCACGTGTCAATGATTTTGGCATATTTCATTTGTACGTGTATCTCTTCAACAAGTAAGACTCGGTCTACACCTTTGGAGGTTCGTGCTCACAATTTCATGTCAGTTTAAACAAGATAGACTAGTTAACCGGGGAAGGGTTGGGTCAGAATTTCTTGATCTTTATTTGATTTTGTAGATACAGTCGTACGCTTAGAGAGGAGCTGTCTGCAGTAGAACTGACCTAGGCGCATACTATAGATGTTTTCTTATGTATGTACTACTGTGTTGTATAATGGAGTTTGTGTTGATATGGGTGTCGACTAAGGCGTATGATGGTCCATGTAATGGGTATATCAAGTGTGAGGCAGTGTTCCCATTTTTCTACTACATTATGGGATAAATAATGTTGTCACTAGCATAAAATATGAATAGATGGAGAGATAGATAAATTATGAAGAGCACACAATGGCATGACTTCAGTATCTTGCAGCAATTTGTTAACAGAAGGTTGGGCAATCAGACGTTGCATTGCTTGAGAGTATATTGCCTGGTATTCAGTGTTTATCAGGTTCATCACGAGGCACACTGGCAGAGCAGCACCACACGGTGGAAGTTAACACCACAACTTTTTCTTGTGTCATTAAGCTTCAATGGGGATAAACTGGCACGCGATAACTGGTGAGATCTTAAACTGGCACTCACGAATGCCAGGCAGGTGTTACTGTTTATGGGTGTGTCAGAGAAAGAGAGAGAGAGAGAGAGAGAGAGTTTTTATATTGTTTTAACCAATATTGTGGAAGGATTGAGGGTCAGCCATGGAGTTGACTTGTTTTCTGGAACAATAGGTCAAAGGCTATTTTCAAGTTTTTTTTTTTTTTTTTTCGATTAAGATCAAACTTGGTAGCAGCGCTGAGGAAGAGCCAAGGATGAAGGGATTGATTTTGGAGTACAGTTGGTCAAAAACCAATGTCACACAAAGGAAAGTCAAAGTTCGAACTGCGTATGTCTGTGTATGAGCAAAGTATTTCATACACAGACACCCGCAGTTTTGATCTCATATGAACCAAACTGGGTGGAGAGGTTGAAGATGAACCAAAGGGTTGATTTGTAACTTGTAAGAACAGAAGGTCAAAGATGAAGGGACCGTGGCAGGAACAACTTTAACGGTTTTCATCCGATTGATACCAAACTTTGTGAACGGGTTGAGGGTAAGGCAAGGATAAATGTCATAGTTTTTGAGAAAGGTTTTGATCACACAGCAAGGTCAAGTGTTCGACCCTGTAACTTGGTGGAAGAATTTTGAGAACAGTAGGTCAAAAGTCGAGGTCAGAGGGCAAAGTCAACTCAGTTTTCATCTGATTTGAGCCAGAGTTGGTGGACGGGCTGAGGGTCACAGAAAAATCATGTAATTCACTGGGTAAAGTTAAATGTTCGGTCCATAGATCTGTTGTAGGGCGCGGGCACTGCACCCTCTGAGTGGTCCTTCATGCTACATAATTAATCGCCATGTTACTGAGTAATTAATTCTGTTGTTGGGTCATTAAACGGGAAAGGTAGACACCGGTAAGTTTATGGCTCATAAAGACATATTCTGTCCCTGCAAATGGGTTGTGTGTGTTGCATCTCAGTGCCGAAGTTATCATCACTATTACCAACACGTTACCATAATGCGTTAATTGCAGCATTACCAACAGCAACATGATCTTATCATCCATTATCAGCATCATTCCCAACACTTGGCAATTGCACATTACATGTATCATTAGCAACAGGAATATGAGGACCTTATTATCCACTCTTGTAGCATCCAATCTCCTATAATGATGATAACAGGTAATATGGCCATAAATTACCTTCCTAACATCTTTTGTGCGTTCGTACCACATTATTCCAACTTGAGATCAGAAATTTTTTATGAAATGTGGAGGTAGTGATACTGACTAATGCTGATTTAAGGACAGCAAGATTGAGTACTTAGTTGGCGCACCGCTGTCACATCCACAGTGATGATAATAGTAATATGATTCTAAATTAACCTGCCGCCCTCATTAATGCACGTAAAAACGAAGCCTTTATTATTTTAATGAAGAATAAGAAAACATTGTATAAGGTACCGGTATCAGGTTTCAATGGCGCATAGGTGCGTATGTAGATTGGAATAATTCATGCCAGTCACCTGTATCACTTCACCCACACCCACCCACTCAGCCCGTGTTGACCTCACCATGCATTACGTATTGACTCGGAGATGCTCACGACAAGCGTGCTACTTGTCCTTCAGTGTTGTATTATGCTGATGTTAAGAATCTCTTTTTGAAAGATCTGACGTTTGACGACTATGAACCGAACCGACAGTTTAGGCTAATTCTTGTGTTAAATGTCCACACAATGCACTGAAGAATGAAGTGATTCTCCATACATTTCAAAGCAACATTGTTGTGGCTGTGTCGATGCTGTCCTGTGAATCCTCGAACACTGGGGACGATAATTATGAACTAGGCTGATTATTTTTTTTCAATACCGACAGTGAGTGTTAGTGTTAGTGGGTGCTATATTTTTTTATCTATAAAAAGTTGTGCTAGTTATCTGATTCGTGCCTGAATTAAGAGTAGGGCGAGGGTGTCTAGATTAAATGTATGTTTGTCGTATAACTAAGTATTGTATTTTTCTACTATTGTGATGTTAGTTATGGAATTAGCTGTCATATCTGTATTTTTAATGCACTGTTTTTCTGTTGCAGGTGAGGCGTAGTTGTGGTATGGTGTAGTGGTGATATGGCAAGGTGAGTGATTGAGATTGGTTACTGAGCCTCGCTTGTTTGTTTATGGCCAAGTTGGTGTAGCAGAGTGGGAAGGGTTAGTGGTGGTGTAGTGTGGTGTGGGTGATATGACCAGGCATGGTGTGGTGAGTGGTAGTGTGGTATGGTTTGTGGTGGTGAGGTATGGTGTGTGGTAGTATAGTGTGATGTGTGGTGGTGAGGTATGGTGTGTGGTAGTATAGTGTGGTGTGTGGTGGTGTGGTGTGTGGTGTGGTGGTATGTGGTATGGTGAGGTGGGGTGGATGGTGTATGGTGTGGTGGACTGGGATGGGGTGGAGTGGGGTGGTGGGTGGAGTGGGGTAGGGTGCGATGTGTTGTGGTGTGGTGTGGTGTGTGGTGTGTGGCTGGGTTAGTGGTACTGAGCCACGCCAGTCGTTATTATCAAGCTGGGGCAGCAGAGAAGGACGGCACGGTGGCTCTTGCTTTGATCTTTCCCAGGCCAAAATCTCCAGGCTGGCTCTGACCTGGGGGGGGGGGGGATGTTATAATCCCTGCATTTTGTCAAAGTCAACCCATTACCATACGCTCCATCACGGGTTATTATCGCCCGCCTTTAGAAGGCGGAGCGATAATGTTTTTGCCTACCTGTGTGTGTGTGTGTGTGTGTGTGTGTGTGTGTGTGTGTGTGTCAGTTCCCATTATATCTTATGAACGGCTCGAGCAATCAACATGAAACCCTCAGGGTATCAAGATTTGGCCAAAATCTTGGCCGAGTTCGAAAATGGGCACTCAGGGTCAAGGTCATGGTCACCAAAAGAGCTGTCAAAGGCCAGCTAATTCTTATTGCCCTCATTTAGCACCATTATATCTCATGAACGGCTTGAGCTATCAACATGAAACCTTCAGGGTATCAAGGTGTGGCCTAAATCTTGGACTTGGCATTCTGGAGGGCGATTAGCATTCGGCTCCCGAATGCTTTTCTTTCATTATTAAATGAAATTTCAGCTCGAAAGATAACTATTTAGTCTCCATCACGACCCTGGATTTTAATGCTCGAGTTTAAAAGTGGCCTGGGGGAGAGATGGGGAAGGGATAAGTGGGGGAGTGAACAGTATAAAGTGCATGATTGGTGGTGGGTGGCGGTGACCTTGCATAGATACTCTGTAGTTACCCATTTCGATTATACCGAAGAGAGGAAAGTTGTACCAGTAAATGGAAGTACTAATACTGAATTAGGTTTCCTTGGTAAGTGAATAATTGTGAAACGATGTATTGAATGTGTGAAGGACGGTGGGGATGGACGGAGGGAAATTGTGGGTCATTATCACATCAGGCTTAACAGCAGGTTAGTGACGTGTCAAGGGGACATGCCGAAAAACCACAAAACTTGGAACTCGTTGTTTTCTGATACTGCTGGGAATGAGTGGGTGGGATAGAGACAGCATGCTAAGGCAAAGATTTGTGTGTGTGTGGGGGGGAGGAGGGAGTGATGTGTCTGTGTTAGGGATGCGGGGCAGAAAAGTAAAGACGAAGTGCTTAGGTAAAGAGAGTTGCATCATGTTATATTCACTGGATATCCAGCCGTCACAGATGTTTTAGTCCATTAGAAGTAGTTCATTTTTTCATGTAATAAAGCAACTTTTGTCATAGAAGTATAAAGTAACAATAGTGCAAGGACAGTGAGGGAGAGGAAGGCGTTTATGTAGAGATATGAGTTGAGGAAGAAGGTGTGTGAGCGAGAGAGAGAGAGAGATTGAGGAAGAAGGTGTGTGAGCGAGAGAGAGAGAGAGAGAGAGAGAGAGAGAGAGAGAGAGAGGTTAATACGACGTAAAAAGACAAAATTCAGCACAAAAATCAGTAGTCATGTTTTAAGATGGCCATGAATGTTTTAGGTGAAACAGGAAGGCAGTGTGAAATGATAGAAAAATTAAAGCTTTGTGGAAAGTGTACAGTAACTGGAGCTGAGGAGGCTGGAAATTGATATAGATGGTGGATTGATGGAAGAGGTAATAGAGAGGTAGTGATCGAGGGAGAGAGTTGAGAATGAGGAAGAGTTTGAGGCAAGGTGAAGGTTGATGGATTTATGGGAATGTACCTGCTGGGGTAACAACATAATGAAGGAAGATGGTCATGAAGAGTTAGTGTGGACGCATATGAGGGAGGGTGTGAAGAGAGGTGTGTTGGGGAAAGTCGGGGATGTGAAAGAGGACATGAATATGAGTGAAGGTAAGAGCGAGGATAAACAGCTGAGTATGAGGCAAGACGCGTCTAAGGTTGTAAGAGGATACGAGGGAAAGATACGAATGAGATCACATGAAAAATAAACTAAGGCATGAAAGGAGGGACGAAGAAAGGGATGATGACATAGCCTATGTGAGGGAAAATGCGGGAAGAGAATTAAGCACGTATGAAACAATACATGAAAAAAGGAAAAAAAAAAAATTCCCGTTCAGAAGTTGTCATAACACTGCTTCCCACCTGACTCCAGTGAGGTATATAATTCTCGTTTTATTCTTTCTTAATCATTCCAGGACATATTACAAGCTGTACGAGTTAGATACAGTTCATTAACCAGTTCAGTACGAAAGATCTTTCGTAAGTTAAATTTATCAGGAGTTAGGAAAGATAAATTGTAGTAATATGACGCTGCAGATTATTCTTTCTATTGTCACAACACTTTAATTAAATATGAGTTAGGATATCTTGCTCCAGTGCCTACAAGACTGTTCTTTGAGAATCATAGAAAACAAATTTCCACTAAATCAGCGTTTCCTTTCAGTCAGCACCTTCATCATCATCCACCACTACCATCAGTACAACTTCTTCCTATGCAGCCGCATTGCTCAGCCTGTTCCATTACCACCTCCATCTTTATGAATCGCCAACACCATGATTCCCATCATCGTCAATCACCCCCACCTCCTCATGCCTACGCCATCACCACTGGCATCACCACAATCATTATTGCTAGCAGCACCATGATCACTACCACCACCACCATCATTACCATTACCAATATTATGATAACCACCACCACGACCAACACTATTGCTACTGCCACAATAGTATGGCCCGAATGCAAGAATGAGGCTTGAGCCGGAGTTGGGGTTTGAGTCGATCTTAAGTCGAACTTGAGACGCGCCCGCCAAGGGGGAGGCAGTAGCTCAGTCGGTAAAGAGATGGCCTGCAGTCCTAACGGACCCAGGTTCAAATCCTCGCTGGGGCAGTTTAAGGATCTGAATTTAGTAAAAGCAGACTTTACTTATCTATCAGATGACCCGCCGACATGTCGTAAAGATACCCCCGCTAATACCAATACACCAGTCCTGTATGAGACAGCCCTTGCATGTATTCAATATGGACGGTGGCTGTTAGCGCCGAAGTGGTGACATTTAGAGGTGTATAATATGTAGAAGGACTACTGGGCCTTCGGAGCAGGCTGTGAAGCCTTTGCCCAGAGTCGTGTATATATATATATATATATATATATATATATATATATATATATATATATATATATATATAGATATATATTGTTACATAGCCTATGATTTCATCATCCTTTGTATAATTCTAACGTACAGTATGCTGCATGTTTGATCACGATTCGCCTCGTGGCTTCCATAGTGACCAGGCTAGCGTGTTTTACCTCACTCCCCCCTTCTCCCCCTTATAGTAGAGTAAGTCGTTCTTTCTGTTGTTCAGAGCAGGAGTGTCAACTCTTTGTCCCCTATGGCTTCATTTGCGCGTCTTCTTACAAGTTGTATCAAGCTCTGCCGGCCCCTATATAATGAGCTCAGTCTCTGCATTAATTGCCACTTAGATCTACTCCTCATTTTGTTCACATCTCTGTCTTCCCCTGTACAGTTGTTATTATTTTTGTGAGTGCTCGGGAAGTCTCCAACCATCTGGCTGCTGCATAATTTGAGTATAAGTGTTGTTGCATTTTTTTTCTTGAGGCGTTAATTCGTAGGCCTGGTGAGGTTTTTGTGATTCGTGTGGATTTTTTGATGTCAGCCATTGTTATTAATATTTTGTATCTGTAATAATATATCTTGCATTAACTGAGCATTATCCGGTTTTCTCATTTTATCAGGGCTGACTTAGATAAATTTACTCTTGCTAATTTCGTGTTAATAGAGGCTATTGCAGTTAACCATATATTTAACCTGTTTTTTGCCATTACATTATCCTTATGAGTCCTGAATGTTTAGTTGTTAGTTTGAGCATTAAACTTTAACTTGTAATTTTACCTAACTCTTTTGTTTTGAACCTGGAACTTTACGGGACAGTAGTGATTTTTAGTATTCTCACTTGAAGTGTTCATTATCTCTCTCTGTTCCGTAACAATATATATATATATATATATATATATATATATATATATATATATATATATATATATATATATATATATATATATATATATAAGCCGATACGCAGAAGCAAGGCTTGGGCGTCTCACAGGCTGAGCCAATGCTCCCTGGTCCAAGCTGCCTCTGACTGGGCTTGAATCGGAATCAAGCCTTGTGGACTTATTATATAATTCTTTTGTTGGGTAGGTTCACTCTCATCTTAAATGTCGGGATCAACTGCCTAGCCCCGGGCTCCTACGCCCCTCATGGGGCAATGTAGGATTGGATGATGGATGGATGGACGGTAGATTCGGCTTTATGAATAATTAATCGACAAACCCTAGTATAACAATAGATGATGGTTGCATAAGATCTTAGGAAAAAATGTGAAATTTATACAAAATGTTTGGCTGTCAGGAAGATATATACAGTATGCTGCATTTTGTAAACTGGTTTATAATTTATTAAAATAATCTTCCATCGTTTGATAATATGCAGGTGTTGCTGCAGCGCCTTTTGATATCCATATTTGCATTTACTTTATCGTGCGGCTAGTAGTGCCTACGGGACACTACCGTCAATTTCAAACCAACACGGGAGTGAAGGCGTCATCGCTATTGCCTCTAATTTTCCGTTTTATTCTAGTTTCACAGCAAACAGCCATAATCTGCGATCCATATAGCTGCCAATGATAATAAGACGAGGTGCACAAGCAGGCTTGCAGGGACTGCTTACGGAGCGCCATCCTCTCCACTTGAAGGCTTGGCGGTGAGTGGCTCCTGGCGTAATTACAGCGTAATACGAGTATAATAATCCGTACCATAATTTTTGGCGTCAACGTTCCTAAACACGCATAACGGCCCGATTCGCTGCAGTCGGGCTATTTTGCAAGACTATTCACAGTTCTTCATATTGCTTAATGTTTTCTGTATGATATGGATTCTTTATAGTTTTTTACGGACAGGAAAACAACTGACTGATAATATCTAGCATATAACGTTTTTATAAGGCATCTTTTGATTTATCTTGCCTTATTTGCTAAATTTGATATTTAAAAAGTCGGCACTGTGACTAGCTGATTTGAAAATAGTCGAAAATTTGCCACAAGTCTGCGACTTGAGCCGGACTTTGTGAAGTTAAGATTTAGCTTCGATTCAGCATATGGCCGAGTCAATCTGGCTGAGTCCGACTGGAGTAAGCCGTTAGTAGGTGTTTATTCATTGCTCTTGTTGGAATGTCTGGAGGTGGGATGCTTTTGAAGAGAGCTTGGTAATGTTTGAGTGGCGATGGTTTTATGTGCCTAGTTGATATGTGTGGCTCTGTCATATACGGGAGGGATGTTGTGTGGTAGCAGCATTCTGCCGGGTAAAACTGTGCCTCTCATATCGAGGTCTTTAGAGTGTAAGTGGGCTCTGGGATTAGTATTGGTGCAGCAAGCTATACGCTGAGCGTTGTTCTCCGTAGCCTACAAGGTGTTGTAGTTGGTGTTCGATAGGACTGAGCCATACCAGGAAAGAATAGGGCAACACTGATCGAATATCTTGTTTGTAGGGTAGATGGAGAGTTCCTTTTTGTTGTCCAAAATCTGTCTCAGTGACCTAAGTCCGTTTTATCTGGGCGTTCACCGTCTCTTTATGTCTTGTATGTGGTCCCAGAAGGTGTGTCACATCATGTACCAGTAAAGGATCATAGTGAAGGGGGTGTGTGGCAGAGTCACATCGTTAAGTGTAGATTATGGTGTATCTGTGCCACTGATGATGAGGATGGTGGTGGATTTGGTTGAAGCAATTATCAACATGTTGACCCTGACCCATGCCTGACGTGTAAAAGAAATCTTATCCCAGTGAGCATGCTGTGGCTGCGATAAGGTGTGTAGGCGTTATATTATTGTTATCTGCATATGTTGCAATGTTTGTGGACGGTTGCGGTGTGGGAATATTATTCTTATATATGATGAAGACATTTGGGGTACCGGTACTAGAGTGAGATACCAAAGTCTGGCCACATGAACGAGCCACACTTCCAGTCACTCACCGATGCACACCTGACATCAAAACACCTGTATAATCAGTACACGTGGCCTTCCGTGTCTGTCCCAGCCTGTATATAGTAACCTTAGTGATGGCTTTGATCGTGCTTAAGTGATTAAGTGAGAGAACAAAGGCCAGGGGAACACCGTTATTTAAGTTTCGTGTTCATAATGACTTGCCCTGGAATGTAACATATACTCGTGTACCTCATGGATAGTTGGCAAGGCAACGTTTGATGCTGATGATTTTTACAGCCAGTTTGCGTCGGAGGATGGCATCAAATGCCATAATAATGTTTTTTGTTGTAAGAAGTGTGTGTTGTACAGGTCTCGTTGAACTGATGGCGTCAGATGCATTTTGTATAAGGTTGGTTAGTAAGGTGCCATTGGGGTGAAGTGCTCTAAAGCCGTGTTGTGAAGGAGCAAGGGCAATAGTAGTGTGACGTTAAGAACCGCACGTTCAGGTATCTTGGATAGTGTGTTGGGTAGTGTTATGGGTCCGTGCGAAGAAGTGTATACTGGGTTTGGTTTGAGTGTAGTGATGATTGCTCCATGTTTCTACAGTCGAGAATGCGTCAGTGTGTGTGTGTGTGTGTGTGTGTGTGTGTAGCTGCTAATGTTTGTGAGGGCCTGGATGTGTTATGGTCCTAAATGGTTCAGGTGGTGGTAGTGTTAGCGTAGGTAGCTACAACAGTGGTAGTGACCATAGTGGTCATGATGTCGCCGCTGTTGGTGATAGTGGCAATGGTGACGTATAGTTGTGGCAGTAATAGTGATGATATTGGTAGTCATGATATTTATAATGATGATAGTGGTAATGATTCCACTGATAGTGGTGATAGTGGCAGAGATGACTTGGTTGTGGCAGTAATAATAAAGTTAAAGGTAGTTATGATTTTGATAATAATGATAGTGGTAATTATGACAGTGGTAATGATGTTACAGGTAGTGATGACTGCATAGTAATGCATCCCCAGGGTAATGCATCCCCAGGGAATTGGCAGCTCTTGGTTGTGTCCTCACTAGCGAAGTGTCCGGCATGAACAGACCGAGCCAGCACCACAGGGCACGTAAGCTCCCCCACCACGACAAGGTGGCTGCCATGGGGGAGGTAGAGTCAGTGAGAATAAAACGTTACAGTCGTGTAAAGCTATTGAGCATAAAACGCTACAGTCGTGTAAACGTAGCGATAAAATGTTACAGTCGTGCTGAGTTAGCAATAGTAAAATGTTTCAGACTTGGGCAGCAGAAGAGCTAAACCCTGAAATCAACTGGTAAACGCTACAGTCGTATAGAGTTAGTGATAATAAAGCATTTCTGACTTTGCCAGCATATGAGTTAAATCCTGAGATGGACTGACAATAGAATGTTACAGTTGTGTACAGTTAGTGAGAATAAAACATTTCTGACTTTGGCGGCAGAGGAGCTAAGCCCTGAGATCAAGTGAAAATAAAACGTTACAGTCATGCTGAGTTTTTGTGCAAATAAAACACTTCACACTTTGGCTGCAGAGGTGCTAAATCCTGAGATCAACTGGTAAACGGTCGTGCAGAGTTAGTGATAATAAAACATCTCTGACTTTGCCAGCATATGAGCTAAACCCTCAGAGGGACTGACAATAAAATGTTACAGTTGTGCACAATTAGTGATAATAAAACATTTCTGACTTTAGCGGCAACAGAGCTGAACGCTGAGATCACGCAGTCCTCCCGTACTTCTCCTCCTTTTCCGCCAGCCGTTTGCTCCTTCTCAGGATCCTCGTTTCATTCTCCTTGGTGTTCAGTTTTCGTTTTTTCCCTGCAATTTCCACTGCGACGTCAGCCTTTATTCTCTTACCGTTAACACTTTGCCTGACTTTTGTCTTTCTTTTCACGTTTTCCGTTTCTCTGTCACTCACGGTCGGCTTTCTCTTCCTTCCTCTCGTTCCTTCTTGTGCTGTTAAGGTTGAGGTGGAGACCTGGCCTTGTAGGTGCGGCGTGGCTTGGTCTTCCTGCCACACGTCGTCCTCTTCACCCACTTGTACGTCAGGGAACTTCGCCTCCAGTATCCTCATCACATGGTTCATGGGAATAGCGTCGTTTGCACCAGGAGTGAAGGCAAATGCGTCGCTAATAATCTTGTTGCAGTCTGTGACTGATATCATTTTAACATAATACAGCCAATCAAGGAACCTACTGACGTCCTTATACTCGTTCCTATCGATGTCAAGGTGTGGTACCTCGCTCGTGAACTCCTTGCAGAGGCCATAGTCTATAATTCGTGGAACATACGTTTTTCCTCCGCTGTTCACATCAGTTTCAAGTATTATATTACACAAGTGTAGATCATTATGAGAATAACTCTTATCGTGAATTTCCCTAAGTTTATGGCCAACTTTAAGAAACACAGGATATAGATGCTGTTGTTCAAGATCCTTCCAGCAGCTGCCTAACCTGCCTTCTACGTACTCCATTATTATGACGGGTCTGTCACAGCACACGGCGTACAGGCGCGGCGCTCCCCCACTCCCATCCAGGTCGAACAAACACCGTGCTTCTTTCAGAAACAGCTGCAACATGAACTCCTCTTGTTCCTCCTTACCCCACTTCAGACACGCCCGCTGCCCCTTGTACACCACCATTTCAGTCCAAGCGTACATTCCCTGCCCGATTCACTTCAGCACACTCACGTCCTCCGCTAACTTCTCCCAAGTAAACAGTACCGACTCCATCCCGGTCAGATTAGGCGGAGGTTCCCACTGTCCATTACCCCGGCCGATTGCCATCAGCCCGGGGGAAACACACCCGTTAAACATTTTCACAAGTTAAATAAATATAATATATGTGTGAGCTAATCACAAATATTTAAAGCACGTATATATATAATTAAATCAATACAGAAGGATTCAAGTGAATAAAGTAAATAATATATGGTCAAGCTACCGAAGTACTTGTTCGATCTGCTGACCAAGGGTAGCAAGTACGCATCCTGAATAAATAATAGCGATCATAGAATTTTTCGCGAGAGAGATCGGTGATGAAGATAACACTTGCAGGGGTGACTGCAGTGGTAATGTCGCTGGTAGTTATAATAATACTGAAAATGCAGTAGTGGTAGTAATGATAGTTGTAGTAATAATGGTGGTAGTGATCATGATGGTAGTGTTGTTGTTGCCCAACCTCGGTCCGCCTGACCAAGCTGACCCGTCGACCGCAGATTAGCAACCGCCCCAATGGGGTTATCCCATAGGTTTCCTACACAGTTGGTGTTGTGTCTGCGTCTTAGTGAGGCGTGTGCTGTGAAGTAGTTTATGTGTTATGTTGTGTGGGCCTATTGTACAGTCGGCCTAAGAAGTGACGGCGGAGTATCCAGAAGTTTTCGGTCAGCGACAGTGCACATACTCTTGCTTATATCTCCACGAGGTGAAACCTAATACGTAAAATTGTTACAAAATACAATAAATCAATGCTAAAGTACCTGTATATTTCAAAACTGTAGGAAGCAGTTCGTTAGTTACGATAATAGGAAATCCTAAACGGAACTAATTGAAATTTCACAACTATCGCTCAGGGACAGTCAGGAATAATTTGTGGAGTTCAAGTCTAGTATGGTAACACGCAATAATTTCATAGTAGCGTAAGACTGAACAAAAGGGAGCTTCAATAAACAATAAAAAATAATAATTATCATTTATAAAATAATTTCCGTTACAATACTAGGGAATAATTTAAAATTTATTTCCGTTTTCAATGTCTTCATGGACGACGACAGAAAGCGGGAAGGCGGCGCAAGCCAGTAAGCTATTTTAAATGTTTCGATCAACACGCACGAAAGGAGATAACATTTACTCAAAGATATGAAGTTATTACACTGCCTTTGGCCAGTTTTCCATCAAGAAAAATATCTGGATTATTTAATTTATGCCAGAGGGCTATCGGTGAAAGAAGTATAAAAAAAAAAAAAAAAATGAAATTTCCCTAGAGTCGGAGCTCCTTGGAGAATGCTAACTTCTGTCACAGTCTGATATCCTCAGTGCATAATCGATTAGCAAGAGTAATAAAATTCAGAGGTTCACAAACAAATCATTGAGTTCAAAACTTCCAAATCTGCATTTTCTGTTCAGCAGGACATTACAGTTTATTTAAAAAGACATATTAAGGTTAAAAGATGGAGTAGAGTGCGTGCTTTTGCACTACAAGAGTTCATGAACTCATGTTTTGGTCCTGTTAATTGCCTAGTGTAAGAGAAAAAGGCAGAATCTGTCATACCTCCTTAAAAGGAAAAATAATATTGCATCAGTAGGGAATAAAATTGCTAATAATTATTATTATTGGCGAAAGACGGAATAAAAGGCAGTAGGGTCTTGCTGCTACCGCAGGTAGGGCATCATTACGAATAATAATTTCATTGTTATGGCATCCTTATTGTTGCTGGATCACCATAGCATTTGAAAGTAAGGCAGTGTATTGCAGTCACAAGAATTTCCCTTAACTGGTCTTCAAAACTAGAGCATCTGTATTTGAAAACATGGGAAACAAACAAATCAGGAACACGGAGTTATAGGCCTAATGTCCACCGCGCGCGGAGTAATACGTTTCACATTATTCAAGTCGGGAAAGGTAACTATATAAGTGTTAACTTCTAATATATCATTGCCTCCTGTTATTCATTTTACATCATTCCTAGCGTGATATAATATATATTTTGTTTGATATGACGTGATGAAGGCATTGAATATTTACCTTATATTCACTGTTTCACTGAACGTATGGCACTGCAGAATGACCGAAGTAATCTGAAACTCTGCCATCACTTCTTGGGGCGACTGTACAAGCGGGGCACCTCTGTGTGACTCCACCTAACCCAGATCTAGTCCAGTAACTTTGGAGGACTGGGTGATGTCTTGATCTAAGGCTAGCTAGGTGAACTCGATCACCTGTGTGAAAGGACACCTCAGACACGTGGGTATTCAGAAAGGGGGGCTTGTATTACATTGCTCTGATCGAGGTGTTGTATTGCCCTTTAGGTGAAGAGATATGTAGGTGTTTTTTCATTGCTCGTGTTGGAATGTCTGGAGGTGGGATGCTTTTGAAGAGAGCTTGGTAATGTTTGAGTGGCGATGGTTTTATGTGCCTAGTTGATATGTGTGGCTCTGTCATATACGGGAGGGATGTTGTGTGGTAGCAGCATTCTGCCGGGTAAAACTGTGCCTCTCATATCGAGGACTTTAGAGTGTAAGTGGGCTCTGGGATTAGTATTGGTGCAGCAAGCGATACGCTGAGCGTTGCTCTCCGTAGCCTACAAGGCGTTGTAGTTGGTGTTCGATAGGATTGAGCCATACCAGGAAAGAATAGGGCAACACTGATCGAATATCTTGTTTGTAGGGTAGATGGAGAGTTCCTTTTTGTTGTCCAAAATCTGTCTCAGTGACCTAATTCCGTTTCATCTGGGGGCTTACGCCTCTTTATGTCTTGTATGTGGTCCCAGAAGGTGTGTCCAGTGTCACATCACGTACCAGTAAAGGATCATAGTGAAGGAGGTATGTGGCACAGTCACATCGTTAAGTGTAGGTTATGGTGTATCTGTGTGTTGAGTCAAGGTCCGTCATAATGGTGGATAACAAGTACAAGGTGCGGGGAAGAGGGAAAAACGTGGTCTTCCTCCGTCAACCGTTTATTCAGCAAGCTTCAAGTACACACGAATACCGACAGGGGGCAGGCGGCAACACAAACAAAAATGTTAAGAGAGACATGGGTTAAACTTAAATTTATATCACTCAATAATGACTTATTTCTTTACCAAAGTCTTAAGAAACAATGATAATAATAATAATAAATTTCATATTCAATAATCCTGTAATACCTAAATAATAATAATCCGTAACTTACTTGAGTTTACTGATACAGTTTAATACACATCTTAACACCCCCTCTTAAACTCAAGTTATTGTACTGTACAGTACTGTTCCAATAGCTACTATACTGGTACTCCTCTGATAACACTAAAATCATTTAGTTTCCTCCTTGATACAGGTTTAGTAAATAAATCAGCAATATTCTGGTCAGAAGGTACATATGTCAAATCAGCAATTTCATCTTCAATTTCTGACCTAATAAAATGAAACTTAATATCTATATGTTTAGATCTTTGATGGTGTACAGGGTTCTTGGATAAGGCTATGGCACCTTTGTTGTCAACATGCAGTATTACAGTGTCCCTTTCACAATCTGTCATATCAGAGTACAGTTGTCTTAGGAAATTTGCTTCTTGCATTGCATGAGTTATTGCTACATACTCAGCTTCACATGATAATGCTACTACCCTTTGCTTTTTGCTCTTCCATGAAATTAATGAACCTTGGTTACTTAACTGGAAACAATAACCTGAAGTACTTCGTCTATCTTCCGATTCTCCCCAGTCTGCATCACAATAACCAATTAATTTCAATGGGTTTTCAGACTTACAGTATCTCAAGCAATAATTCAAAGTACCCTTGATATACTTCAATACATGCTTAGACAAATTTAAGTGAGCCTTAGTAGGTTTAGCCATTGACTGTGATAATTTTGTTACAGCATAACTTAAATCTGGTCTTGTCCCAATCATGACAAATATTAAACTTCCAACAATTTTCCTGTACAGTTTGGGATCCTCCAACTCAGTGGAGTCACTAGAAATTATATTGTTCACACTCATATCACATGGGATAGATTTTGGGTTACAGTCCTCCATATGAAACCTCTCAAGAATACTCTCACAGTATTTCCTTTGATTCATACTGACACTACCATCTGGATTAAATGTAAATTCTATTGCCAGGTACCATGAAAGTTGTCCTAGATCTTTCATCTTAAATCTATCCTTGAGAGTTTTCTTTATGGACTGGACTGCACCATCATTGCTCGCTGCTACTATTATGTCATCTACCCAAACTAGTATCATTGTTACATTGTCACCTTCAAATTTAGTATACAAGCAATTATCAGCTGCAGACTGGTTAAACTTCTGATCATTAAGAAATTCCTGCAACATACTGTTCCAATTTCTACCACTCTGTTTCAGTCCATACAATGATTTCTTAAGTTTACAAACTAAATGTTCACCCTTTTCATTCTTCTTGACAAAACCTTCTGGCTGCTCTAAATATATCTCATAATCTATCTCTGCATTTAGATAGGCTGTCTTTACATCCATTTGGTGTACCTTCATTCCTTCTTGGGCTGCTAATTGCATTAACATTCGAATAGAAGTATGACGAGCGGTTGGTGAAAATGTTTCTCCATAATCTACATCCTTAACTTGGGAATAACCTTTAGCTACATACCTCGCCTTATGTTTTTCTGTGTTGTTCGGGCCTAACTTGACAGCATATACCCATTTTCCACCAACTACTGTTCTCCCCTCAGGTAATGGTACCAGATCAAAAGTGTCATTCTCATGCAAAGCGTCCATTTCTTCCTTCATTGCTCCTTGCCATAGTTGATGCTCGGATGATGAAATAGCTTCCTCATATGTCCTTGGAATGTCAGCAACGCGATAGCAGTAATCAACCGAGTATTTTGCTGCATTTAATTCGTCTTCGTCGTCCAAGATGTAGTCTTCTAAATGCCTGGGTTTGGTCCGAAGTCTTTCAGGGTATCTTCTCTCTTCTCTTTCTTCTTTTGAATCTCTTTCTTGCTTAATATCTTGATTTCCTCTTCTTTCTTCTTTAATGTCTTGGTCTTCATCTTCTTGAGCATGTTCACCTTCTTCTATCTTAGGTACTGGCCTTGCATACTCTTCTACAGCATCATTCTTCACTCCCTGTTCTTGATTGAATTTAACACATCTTACTCGCTTTACGTTGTCTTGTTCTGGAATATATACAAGGTAGGCTGGACTCTGAGTATCATATCCAACAAATATTCCTCGTTCACATCTTGCATCCAGTTTCTTCTTTTCTTGAACATAAGCATAACATAGACTCCCCAAAATTTTCATATTCTTAAGGTTGGGTTTCTCTCCAGTCATCATCTCAAATGGCGTCTTTCCTGTCCGAGGGTTGTAACACCGATTTCTGATATATGCGGCAGTCTTCAGCGCATATGTCCACAGCTTCTTCGGTAATTTGGCTTCTAGTAACGTGCATCTGGCCATCTCAAATAGGGTTCTCCAGGAGCGTTCTGCAGTACCATTCTGATGGGGGGAATATGGTGCGGAAAACTCATGCTTGATACTGTTCTTCACCAAAAGAGACCTAAACTCAGCTGAGGTAAATTCTGTACCATTGTCAGTTCTCATTTTCATAACACGACCATACGGGGCGCTGTCAGCCAAAAATCTCTCAGTGGCCGCTACTGTGTCACTCTTATGCTTCAAAAAATACACCATAATAACACCTGAGTAGTCATCTACAAAAGAGATTGCGTACTTAAATCCTTCTTTGGCAGGGGGGTCAATGGGGCCAGCTAAATCACAATGAATTAATTCAAGTTTCTTAGTTGCTCTTTTATCTGGCTCTCTGTTCCTGTATTGTGTCATCTTCCCCATTGTGCATGCTTACAATCAAATGTCTTTTTACCAGACATTTTCATCCCTTCTACAACATTCTCCAACCTAATGACATCCTTTAAGTTACAATGACCTAGAATCTTATGCCATTCCTCAACATTGTGGGTACCTGTATTACCTTTCACATTTACATTATTTAGGAAATATAACTTCTGATGTGTCTCGATATCAAATTTTGTACCATCTGGGGATAACAACTCTGCATTCTTTGGGGTAAATGTGACAGATGCACCCCTCTTTGTAGCTGCTTTGACAGAAAAAATATCCTGTTTATATGTATGTATAATTCGTTCATCAACTCAACATTATGATCATTGCCATTAGTGTCACATAGCTTAACACTTGCTACACCTCTGCCTAACACTACACCTGAAGTTCTACTACCATCAGCAAGTTCAATAGTATGGTTCATAGCTTCAAAATCCTCATCAAATTTTACAAATTTGGATTTGTCAATGATAATGTGGGATGTTGCACCACAGTCAACCAATAACTTACCACAATCATCATTAATACCTAGGTTAGGCTTAGTGCAAGTTACCTCAAATGCAAAACTATGATTAAAATTTACATCCTCTGTTACTGCTTCATCTGACTGACTCACAACTTTTGCATGATTTTTCTTCCTACAACTATTAGTGTCATGTGTATGGGATCTACAAATATCACACCAACGGTTAGGTCTTGGTTTTCTACTAAATTTAGGTTCACTGTCTTTCTTCTTCTTCTCATTACACTGGAAAGCTTTATGACCTGGTCTTCCACACACAAAACATTTTAGGTTACTGGTGCTCTCCCTAAAATTTGCTTTCATGACAGTATGATCATTATTTTCACTTGTCTTATGTGGCCTACAGGCTTTTTCTGATTCCTCAAAGCTTCTCAGTTGCACCTTGAAATCCACAAAAGTCCACTCTTTATCCCTTTGTGTAACAACTGTTGCAAACGTCTTATAACTAGGGGGTAGACCTTTTAGTACCATTGCCACAAGTAAACTGTCACTAATAACCTCATTAGCATTCTTCAGGGAGGTCGCTGCTTTCTCTGCCCTAATTAGGTAGTCAGTCACACTCTCGTTTCCTTCCATCTTCAGTGACGTCAGTTCAGTGTACAAAGATATTATCCTAGGCTTGCTTGTCCCCATGTAATACTCACGAAGGATCTTCATCGCCTTCTTCCCATTATCCTTGGCTTCTCTCATTACCAAAGAAAGGCTTGTGTCATCGAGGAGTTGAACTAATTCAGCGTACACTCTGGCGTTTTTCTCGGCGTCTGGAGTTGTGGCCGTCAGGACATCGTGGAGCTTCCGTAACCTTAGGTGGCCCATAAACTTAACTTCCCACAACTTGTACTTTTCCTCATCACCATCGAAGAGTAGGCGATTCCTGGGCCCATAACCTGTTGAGTCAAGGTCCGTCATAATGGTGGATAACAAGTACAAGGTGCGGGGAAGAGGGAAAAACGTGGTCTTCCTCCGTCAACCGTTTATTCAGCAAGCTTCAAGTACACACGAATACCGACAGGGGGCAGGCGGCAACACAAACAAAAATGTTAAGAGAGACATGGGTTAAACTTAAATTTATATCACTCAATAATGACTTATTTCTTTACCAAGGTCTTAAGAAACAATGATAATAATAATAATAAATTTCATATTCAATAATCCTGTAATACCTAAATAATAATAACCCGTAACTTACTTGAGTTTACTAATACAGTTTAATACACATCTTAACACTGTGCCACTGATGATGAGGATGGTGGTGGATTTGGTTGAAGCAATTATCAACATGTTGACCTTGACCCATGCCTGATGTGTAAAAGAAATCTTATGCCTGGGCTTGGGACCGTCTCAAATCCGACTTCCAAGTATGACTCAAGCCCCGTTCTCTGTGACACAATAACAACAGGTCAAGATTTCTCACTCCACTTCCTTCATCATCAGCCCCACTGCATATATCCTTATCAACACTCCTGCTTCACTGCAAACCAAATTCATAATTCTGCAGTCAACTTGCCTCCCTTCTTATTTTACTGTACCTGGCTGTCTGGGTGCCTTATATATGGAGTGACCTTGCTGGCAATGTAAACACAGGGATGTTTGGTTCGTGACAGCGACCCTCATCCTTTACTGTATTACTTAGGTAACATTTTTCAGCGCTGGAATGTTATCCTTCTAACCTTTACTGTCGGCTTATTCAGGAGGGACTGTTTGTTGGTGGAAGAAAGGAGGGGATATAGGGATGGAGTGTCCATTAATATCGTTCAGAAATTTGTCGCACGTAATTTTATCAATGAACTTATTTTATACCCTTCCCTTAACCACCCACAACACTTGATACCCTTCCCCTTACCACCCACAACACTTGATACCCTTCCCCTAACCACCCACAACACTTGATACCCTTCCCCTAACCACCCACAACACTTGATACCCTTCCCCTTACCACCCACAACACTTGATACCCTTCCCCTAACCACCCACAACACTTGATACCCTTCCCCTAACCACCCACAACACTTGATACCCTTCCCCTAACCACCCACAACACTTGATACCCTTCCCCTAACCACCCACAACACTTGCTACTCTTCTCCTCTGCTGAGGAAAAGCAGGAAAGGCAGAAAACAGCACAGCCGAGGAAGAAGGGTCTGCTCCGTTTGAACATGAAGACGATTGATAGGGCATCAGATCTGAGAATCTTTAAGTTTGTCACCCAGAAGTCGAAACACCTCTTCCAGTGTTTGAAGCTGCATACTCCGAAAAGCATCAATGACCTCTGCCCCATTCCTGATGTCATGGCCCACCTCAAAGTGGTCAATGGCGCTGCTGAGCGGGCAGTCCAACGGGCAATGGACTACAACAGTGGTCTGATGCAGAATGAAGAAGAACGGCAGCTGACCTTCCATGTTGTGCAGCACCACAGAGCCCTCTACGACTCGACCAAAAAATCCCACATGTAATAAACTGGTTATGCTAGTAGTATAGCTCAACAATATTGTTTCTTTTTATACCATATTGTTTACTTTTACCTTTCTTCACCTAACCTTTAACGTACTCAGATCAGTTAGATTTATAGAATGCAAGGGTAGTGAGGCACGACTTTGCATTGATAAAAAAACATAAACTTTTGCTTGAATGTGTTGCTTGTACAGTGGAATCGATTACATACTTTGCCCACCAAAATATCCAATTTTGATTTTTCCCCCTATAAATGCTGGACACCCTAATATATATATATATATATATATATATATATATATATATATATATATATATATATATATATATATATATATATATATATATATATATATATATATGGATGGGGTGATGAGAGAAGTAAAAACACGAGGAATGGAGAGAGGGATGGCGTTGGTAATGAATGGTGATGGATGGAATATCTGAAATTTGTTGTATGCTGATGATGCAGTGCTAAATGTAAATACCGGACAAGAGCTTGGTAGACTAGTACAGAGTTTTGCTGATGTGTGTGAGCGTCGTGGCTTGACAGTAAATGTAAAAAAGAGTAAAGTGATGATAAAGAGAGAGAAGGTGACTCCCAGCGTGATGCTACAGTGAATGGAGAGAGACTGGAATTTTTTTTTTTTTTTTTTTTATGCGAGGAAGAAGGAACCAAAGGCCATGAGCCCGCAGTAACAGTTCCCTCCAAGAGAAAAACAAAATATAATAGAGAGCCAAATTCAAGATCCGTTCATTTTGAGATGCCTGGACACACTACGTTTGAAAGACTGGAGATCATAGGCAGAAGGAAATACAGAGGGAGACAGTTCCAGAGCTGACCTGTTGCATAAATGAAAGACTGGGAGTAACGGTTAACTCTTGCATTAGAGAGTTGGACAGAAAAGGGATGAGAGTTTGCTGCCAGACGGGTGCAACGCGCCCGTCGTAGAGGTGGAGGAATGCAAGCAGACAGTTCAGAGGAGCAGTGACCATTAAACTAGCGATAGAAAAGAGATAAAGATGCAACAGTGCGGCGAAGAGACAGAGGTTGAAGGGAGTCAGTAAGAGGAGGAGAGTTAATGAGACGAAAAGCCTTTGACTCCACCCTATTGAGAAGAGCTGTATGTGGGGAGCCTCCCCACACATGAGAGTTGTACTCCACACAGGGGCGGATAAAACCCCTGTATAGAGTCAACAATTGTGCAGGGGTAAAGAAAGAGCGGAGTCGGCTTAGCACACCCAATCTCTTGGAAGCAGATTTTACAAGAGATGTAATATGATCTTTCCAAGATAAGTCCCGAGTAAATGAAACCCCAAACATGTTCAAGGATGATGCAGGATTAATCTGAATATTATTAAACATTAGTGGGTATACCTGTGGAAGATTTTGTCGGGTTGATAGGTGTAAGAACTGAGTCTTAGATGCATTAAAGACAACCATATTATTTTTACCCCAGTCAGAGATATGGTGAGAGGGCTCAAATACCTGGGTAGTTACAGTGATAGAAAAGAGAGGAAAATGTGCAAAGACGTGGAAAGTAGAGTGACACAAGGAAGGCAAATAGCTGGTGCTATGAAGGCCTTCATGAGAAACAGAGGCTTGAGTGTTGCAGATGCGCGAGGCTTACATGAAGAAATGTTAGTGCCAACTTCAGCTTATGGATATGAGATTATGGTACTGCATGAAAATGAAAAGTCAAGAGTGAGAGCAGTGGAGATGGGACTGCCGAGGAATGTATGTGGAGTTCAGAGAATGGATAGGATACAAAATACTGTGATTCGTGAAAGATGCCGAGTGAGGAAGTCTGTCGACACCAGAATCGCAGAGAGTATATTGAGATGGTATGGTCATGTGGAGAGAATGGATAACAACAGTGGTGAAAAAGGTATATCTGAGCTAATGTAAAGGGGGGAGGAGGCGAGGTAGACCAAGGAGAAGGTGGAGGGATATGTTGGATGAGTGTGTGAGGAAGAGTGTGTATTGAAGTTGGTAAAGCTAGGGTACTGACAAGAGATCGTGCTGGCTGGATGAATGTTGTGAGAAGTGCGTGATCAGGGATTTGGCACCCGTTTTTAACTTGACCGCGTTCGGACTGACTGTCGGATACGATTATGTGAAGCCACAGAATGTGGTGAAAGTTTTTTGGCTTTTCAGATAGAGCCAGGATTCCGTGGGCTTAAATGATGAGTGAATGGAAGTGTGGCCCACTGGACTGGGTGAACTTGGGTTGTCTGGACGTTGCTACTCCTCACCCTGCCCTAGGGTGGGATAGGAGGTCCGGATGATGATGATGATGATGATACATAAGAATCTTAACGATTGTAGACGCTGTCATGCCTTCCCAGTGCACAGATTACGGCAACATTAAAGGTAATTCTATAAACTCACATCATAATTTGTTCAAAGGTTTCACGTTTATTACCTAACAGGCGAGATAAGAATATAGGTAGTAAATTCGCAGGATAACATCACTGTTGAATGAAAACGGGCTATGTTGTTCAAGGAAAACACTGCGTAAAATGCTGAAACCAACATTCCAACCTTCATGGCGTGCGACTTTACCTCATTATCACCAACAGTCATCTCTATCATAAACTGCCCCTCTCTTCAACCACCACCATCTCAATTAACCACCTCAACCAATGTCATCTACCACTTCCACCATCAACCACTGTCAAGACCTCTGCCATCACCATCCCCCCCATACCCAGTGCGTTATACCACCACAGTATTTCCTATCAACAAAACCATCAGTCACGACTATTACCAATATTACCAACATCACCCACTCTACCATTGCGACGTGAACATGCTTCCACAGACACTAGCCTCCCTCAGTCCACCACCATCACCATCATCATCAGTCTACCCCACCACCGTCACACCCACCATTTTCAGAACTGCATGCCCTTGTAAAAACTAATCCCCACCACCCACAGTCCACTACTTTCATCACTACCACCCAGCCTGCATTGCAATCAACTGTCCTACCTCCCTGCAGGATATGAGTCAAGCTTGCGTCCGAATTATTATTATGCCTGCCATTTTACTTTTTGTCCACCAGCGTTTTTACCTCCAGCCCTCTTGTCATTCTCTCTACCTCCTTCCCTGTATTCCTGCCTCTATGCATGCCTGCCTGTGTGCGTTGTTGGGTGCTTTCTGTTTGTAGTGGCCTTGGTAGGAATGTTAACATAAACAAGGTCGGTGCATGGGCAGCGACTCCTCTGCTGCCACGTACACAGGTTAGGATGGAGGTTGGGTTGAGGAGGAAGCCACACAGTGCATGGCACATGACTCCATGTGATACTTGTCTTACCCCTCATTCTGCAGTAGTAACTCTGTCCAGTCTTAATCCCAAAAATCCGAGGACGTACTCGTATTTCTGATTTTTTAGTGAGTTCTCCGTACAATTTTACTCAGGTTAGAAGAGCACTGTAATAGTAAATGAGTTTTTAAAAGTTGAATTTAACACTTCCAGTTTGAATATATCTCTTAAGCTGAACAAAACCTTCTGGAAATAGGAAAATATAATGTAAGAAACATTCCCGGTCATGACATGCTAAGGATGCACTTCTCCCTTGTCTACCTGTGTGTTAGTATGTCTGTCTTGATGGGTGCTGTGTGTCTAGCACTACTATGAAGTTACTCTAGCAAAGTTACTCTGTCTGGTCCGTTTACCCGTCTATTTCATGCCTTTAAAATTTGTCTCTTCATCAGACAGTGTAAGTTCCTTCTTGCGTCCGTGTTAGTGTATTTTGTACACACACACACACACACACACACACACACACACACACACACACACACACACACACACACACACACACACACACACACACACACACACACACACACACACACACACACACACACACACACACACACACACACACACACACACACACACACACACACACACACGACTGTTCATCTTGAGGAATGTGTGAAAGTAACCTTATTCTGTCTAGTACTAATATCTTTATCTATCTGTTTCTCAGCCAATCGTATCGACATCACATCTCCAGCAGCATCTTAGGACATATACCCCCTATGCCTGTCAGCATACTGTACCACCTGCCATGCAGTATGTCACCTCACCCCATCACTAGTACTTACCTTCAGTGATGAACAAACTGACACACCACCACACACAGTGCTGTCTTCATGCCATACCTCTGTCCAGGCAGGGGCATACTGGGTAGAGCAGGTCAGGGTTGGACAGTGCGAGGCAGGATTCTTCGAGACTAGACATATACAGATTAGACTGGTTTGACTGAGCGAAGTTGACTTGAATTGGGTGGGGAATGTTAAGGCAGAGGGTGTAGCGAGAATGGATATGATTAAGCTGGACTGGAGTGGATCTGGCGGGACTGGATTGTGAAAGGCAAGTTTATATTCGTTTCACTGTCTGCAACACCCACCACCACAGCAGCACTGGCGGGTGAATGGAATGTGGACTGGTGCCGGGACCTGCCCACGGCGCGGGGTGGACAGGGTGGACAGGGTGGAGAGGGGGCGGGAAAGGTAGAGAAGTGGAGGTAGCAAGGGAAGGGGGGGGCAGGGAGGAGGAGTAGGCAGGAAGAGGAAGAGAAGAAAGGATGACATTAAGATTGAGGTCGGCAGTGAAATGCAGTAGAAGGTTAGTCATAAAAATGCTCACTTAAATATTAAAGCTAGTTACTAGACTAAATGACTTTTAAATGTTACTGCTCTGTCAAAGTTGGCCACATTACAAGGCAGTATCATCGTTTGTAAGAGGAAATGCATTGTTTTATTTAACTGGAAACAATTGCCAGTAGTTTTATAGCAATGATCCGTTGTGTAATTCGACGGGTTTGTTGCAAAATATTTATAAGTTGTCATCGTGATCTTTGAAAATTCTGTATACCTGATCCATTCGCATTCTGCTCTTTGTTTAACAGATTACTTTTTCTAAATGTTTCACTTATGGTTTGCTTCTCAGTGTATGTATCAATTTTGTCACCGATAGATGTTCTCTGGGCTGAGGGAGACTGTGGGTATGTAAGTGGGCATCACCTACTTAGTCTCCCTCCACCCAAATGATCCCGCTTCTGATGTTGAATTGGCGATAATTCATCCATCCTCACCCATTCTTATATGTCCCTTTTATCGACTTTCTACCTCTTTTTTTTTCTCCCATGCATTTTAGATAGCTACAGCTATAAAGGAGAGCAAAAAGAGACGATGTAAGATATAGTGCTCTTTTGACCACAGAACACACATGTGTTTTCAAAGGGCTGTTGACAACGACATATGTGATGGTGAACAGTAACCTATCAGATCAGACGGCCATAAAGGTGTCACTTGAGTATAAGAATGTGTAGCCTCAAAAACAGTATTAGTGTGATGTGCTTATCTTCGGTATGGATTAAGATTCGTTTGAGAAACCAGGTGTTCATACTCACCTGCCCGTTGGTAGCTGCTACCCTCAGCATATTCGGTGACTTTACAAAGGAGAGAGAGCATCATAGGACTGAGAGTCGCCGTCAGTACAGGCACAATGGAGTGAGTTCTTGTACCGTCCATTACCTATTGGTTAATTGTTTCAGTATGAATTACAAACCACAGTTGACGTGATGGAGTGACTGACGATGACGTTGTAAAGGAGATATAGACGACAACGCGAGATGATAATTTTCGCTGCCCACAGTAAAGCTGTCACTAGGTAATTACTACTTCCAAATTATCTGTACGGAGGCTCATAAACCACCAAGCAACAAATTTTCCTACTGATCTTGACCTGAGTATATACATTAAGTAGATAATATCAGTCTTTTTTGAAGATAGAGTCAGTTTCGGTGCTGTGGATATCAGGACTGGCAGAGTCTGTTCTCCCTTACCATTGCATTATTCCGACGTGCCGTCGATAACTGCAACAGATGGTGACATTTACTGCCATCATCCTGACAAAGGAGAAACCAGCTAGGTGTCGTAGCCAAGTCGATCTCATTTACAGCTCTGAGATCCCTCTGTGCAGGCGGAGTTATGAGAGTCACCAATCTGTCTTTCAAGAGTCACAGTTTCTTCCATCATGATGCTATCATGATGAGAATGAAACGTCTTTTATGGGCGCTAAAAGGATTAGGAGCTCAGTGCATCGTGTGAGATGGGAGGTTCCCCTGCAGTACCACTACTGTTGTGTTGCATATTGGCCACAACTCAGGTGCCAAGGGTCGGGAGGGAAGATATGGTGTGGGTGGTGGTCTCTGCACAGGTCACCCTCACACTTCCTCCATATGGGTGACTGGCGGGGAAATTGCTTTGTGTTGAATGTATGAGTGGAATCATGGTAAAGGCTAAGTGGACTGCTGGAAAATGCTGATAAGAGATAAGATAAAATTAGGAGTCCAAGAAAAGATCCTTACCAGGGAAAACGATTTAGACACGGGCTAAAAGAAGCAAGCCGAGTGAGTTATGATTAGTGCTGAGGTTGAGGCACATTCGCTGTCTCAAATTGGGTTTAGTACGCTCGTTTGGGCTGGGCATGTGAATTTACCTATTTGTATTTACCTGATTGTGATATACAGGAAATAAGCTACGCTCGTGGGGTCCCGTCTCTGTTTCTCAGTAATTCAAATTTTACTTTAAACTCGTTTAAGTTTTTAGACTGGACGATCTCTTTGTCCAGGGTATTCCACAGGTCTGTGCATCTGTAAGGAAAACTATATTTCTTAATATCCTTCAAGCAGCTTGGCCTTCGTTTCATTCCGTGTCCTCTTGTTATTCTATTAACCCATACAAACAGATCTTCTCTGTCAGTTCTATCTACTCCCATTATGGTCCTGAACACTGCAATCATGTCGCCCCTCTCTCTCTCTCGTTTCCTTTAAGGAAGGCAAATCCAGCTTTTCCAGTCTCTCGCTGTACGACAGATCTCTCAAACTGGGGACCATCTAGGTTGCTGTTTTTTGTATTCTCTCAATCTTGTTTATATCTTTCTTTTTGTGTGGGAACCACACTACCTGCATATTCTAACCTGGGGTGGATCATGGCCACTGTCAGTTTTTTCATCATCTCCTCATCCATGTAATGAATTGCTGCTCTTATGTTAGTCAAGAGTTTATACGTCTCTCTAACTGCCTTGTTAATATGTTCTTCAGGTGACAAACTATGCTGGACCAGCACTCCCAAATCAGTCTCTTCTTTCGCTTTTGTGATTGGTTCATTACCCATCAAATAATCCAGTGATGGCCTCTTGGTGCTTTTACCTATTTCAGTATTTTACATTATTTTGCGTTGAATTTCATTTCTCACATCCGGCTCCAATCATGTATCCTATCCAGATCCTCCTGCATCATTTTACAGTCCTCCTCAGCCTCCATCTTCCTCAAGGTCTTTGCATCATCAACAAACAAACTTGCATAACAGTTCACTCCATCTACCGTATCATTTACGTAAATCAGGAACATAAGTGGCACCAACACCGAGCCCTGTGGAATTCCACTTGTTACTTCCCTCCATCCAGACATCCTATCCTTTATTACTGTCCTTATTTCTCTGTCTCTCAAAAAGTCTCTCATCCATTCCAGGAGGTTTCTCGTCAGTCCTCCTATATGCTCTAGTTTCCACATTAGTCTCTTATGAGATACCTTGTCGAAGGCGTTCTCCAAATCTAAATACACACAATCCACCCAACTGTCTCCTGCAGCACGTCATTCGCTCTTGAGTAAAAGCTCAACTGGTTGGAAACATATGACCTTCCACTGCGTCATCACATTATTCATTGTTCTGTGTAACAATATAATCCCCCACTAATCTTCACTTCCTCCTGTGTGTGTGTGTGTGTGTGTGTGTGTGTGTGTGTGTGTGTGTGTGTGTGTGTGTGTGTGTGTATGTGTTTCCGTCACTAAATATTGCATGAACTAGTGGAGAGGGGTGGTGAATTGTAGATGTGTGGAAACTGAATGAAAACAGTGGAAGGGGGGCAGGGATATGACTGTGATGGGGGAGCAGGCTCGTGAAAATGGTGAATATAAAGAGTGATTATAATGGTGTGTTTATGAGGCCAGAGTTTTATGGTGGTGGAGAAACACCCCGGGGAACTTTAGCAATATTAAGGCAAGCATTAAATGTCCTTGTGTAATAAGAGAAATACATGGTAGGGCAGTGGATGTTGGAGAGTCGTTGGTAAAAGAAGGTAGTGTTTGGAAATTGTCTGTAGCTACTATTTGCTGATGATGCCGTATTGTTAAGATGAATGATAGTTGCATGGAATGATGAATAAGTTTCGAAAGGTGTATCAGAAACGAAATAGGACTGTGATTAGAAAAGTGTAAAGTTATGGTTTTTGGTAAAGTAATAGAGTGCATAGTAAGATCGCATGGTCAGGAAATGGAAAATGTGAGTACCTTCAAAATATTCAGCCAGCGTGATGAGAATGGACGGAATTTTAAAGGATGAAGTGCATATAAGGACACAGAACGCATTAAAGGTTGCAGGTTCACTGATAACAACGATAAGGAACAGGAAAGTGAGCATGAAAGTAAAAATTGCTGTATGACAGTGTTGTGATCCCCACTCTAACGAATGGAAGTGAAGTTTGGACCATGTTGGAAAGACAAAAGTCAAGAGTGAGAGGAATGAAAATGAGTTACCTGAGAGGAGCATGTGGAGATCTGATAGGAGCATGTAGAGATACGTGGAGGGATACACATACATTATGAGGAAGTGAAGGAGCTTTGTGGTGTTGCTGTGGATGTATTGGGAAGCATTCGAGGAAGTAGCCTACCATGAGATGATTTGGCCATGTGAGGAGAATGGAGAATGAGAAATTGAATAGGAGAGTGTATATGCGTGAAGCAGAGGGGGAAAGGGGAAGGAAGACCGACGATGAGATGGGGGGATTAGATGATATGAGTGACGGGTGTGTAAACTGAGTTGGGGATTGGACAATCACGTGGCGAAGACAGAATTACATGTAGGCTTTTCGTTTGTAACCATCCCCTCCAGGATAAAGGCGTCTGGCTGTAAACAGGTAGATAGCAAATGAAGGGACATTAACAGCCCCCAAGCCTTTATCTGCTTCTATTTTACCGATTTAGAAAGAATGGAAGCTTGTGAGCTGGGGGCTTTGACTGGGATGTTGGTTGTGTTGGGAGGGACTTGGGTGTTGTCTAGATATTGGGGTGAGCGTGTGGGTAATGGCTGGGGCGTTGATTGTGTTAGGAGGGACTTGGGTGTTGTGTAGGTCTTGGGGTGAGAGTGTGGCTGGTGGCTGGGGCGATGGTTGTGTTGGGAGGGCCGTGGGTGTTGTGTAGGTATTGGGGTAAGGGTGTAAATGATGGCTGGGATGTTGGTTGTGTTGGGAGGGACTTCGGTGTTGTGTAGGTATTGGAGTGAGGGCGTGGGTGGTGGCTTGGGTGTTGGATGTGTTGGAAGGGACTTGGGTATTATATAAATACTGAAGTGTGAGTGTGGGTGGTGATGGACAGAGAGTGGGTGTGGACAGGAATCAACTTCCTAGTAGAAACTAACAGATGATGGTGAAAGAAGATGACAGGAAGAGACAACACACTCAGCACCAGCCCGTGATGTCTCTCACCGTATCCCACAATCAGGTCTTCATCCATCATTCTTTCTTCTCCTATCGATACCTCTGTAGTTAACCCTCATATCCCCTTCCATTAAAGAATCAAACAGTCATTAATTTCTCAGCCCATTCTTCTTTCTCCTGCTCCTCCTCCTTCCTGAATATTTTGTCTTTTAACCATTCATCAGCTGTACATTTGTTTTCTTTTCCTTCACTCACTTCTCTTACTAAGCCATTGTTTGTTAGCAACTTTTTTGTTATTCTTTATGCATGTTTATCCCACCTCTCTCTCTCTCTCTCTCTCTCTCACACACACACACACACACACACACACACACACACACACACACACACACACACACACATACACACACACACACATACACACACACACACACACACACACACACACACACACACACACACACACACACACTGTCGACTACTGTATAATTTCTTCCCAGCAGACAAGCCTTTATATTTAGAATCTTGTGCTTTTCTATCTATCTATCTATCTATAGCCCGACGCCCTAATCCCGCAAAGGGTGGCCGCAGACAAAACGCCTCCAAGTCACTCTGTAACCCACCATTTGACTCCCTTCCCCCCAACTCACCCCCCCCTCCCTCATATACCTCTCAACTCCATCCCTCCACCTCATCCTCGATCTACCCCTCCCTCTCCCTCCCTCCACCTCACCTACATACACCCTCTTAGTCAGTCTTTCATTCTCCATTCTCTCCACATGTCCAAACCACCTCAGTGTATTTCTCCTAATCTTTTCAACCACATCCACATCTACCCCACAACGTTCCTTCACTTCTTCATTCGTCAACCTGTCCCTCCACGTCACTCCACATGCTCCTCTCAAGTAACTCATTTCCACTGCTCTCACTCTTGACTTGTTCCCCTCTTGCAAGGTCCACGCCTCGCTTCCATACGTCAGGGTAGGGATCACAATACCATCATGCAGTGACTTCTTAACTTCCATACTCACCTCCCTATTTCTCATCACTGCTTTCAGTGTACCAACAACCTTTCTTCCCTGCTGTACCCTTTCACGTACTTCATCCCCCAAAGTTCCATCCTTACTCATCACACTACCCAAGTACTTGAATGCACTCACATTCTCCATATCCTCACCATCCAACCTCACTGCACACTCTGTGACTTCATTCCTCTCAAACACCATAACTTTACTTTTGTTTACATTAACTTTCAGCTTCCTCCTACACACTGTCCCAAATTCATTCACCAAACCTTGCAACTCCCATTCATCTTCACTCAACAATACTGTATCATCAGCAAACAGCAACACCGGAAGCTTCCAAATCTCACCCTCATTCATTAGGGCCATCCCCACATCCACTGCCCTACCTTGCACCTCCTTTACAACCCCATCCATATATATATTAAACAGCCATGGAGACATCACACACCCCTGTTTCAGTCCCACATTGAGATCAAAGAACTCACTCAGCTCACCATCCACTCGCACCGTAGCCCTAGCTCCCTCGTACATACTCTTCACAGCACTCAACAATTTCCCCTCCACTCCATATATTCTTAATACCTTCCACATACCTTGCCTATCTACTCTGTCATAAGCTTTCTCCAAGTCCATGAAGGCAGCATACACTTTCCTTCTCTTCTCTAGATACTTCTCCACTAAACATCTTAGAACAAATATCTGATCTACACACCCTTTTCCCTTCCTAAATCCCCCTTGTTTTTCTCCAACTAGCTCCTCTGTCATATGCCTAACCCTATCAATGAGTATTCTACCATATATTTTACCAGTCACACTAAGAAGGCAAATACCCCTATGGTTACCACATACTTCTCTCTCCCCTTTTCCTTTGTACAGAGGAACAATTATACCTGATTTCCAGTCCTCTGGAACCCTTCCCTCTTCCCAAGCCAATCTACACAATTTCCATATCCACTCCACAACAATCTCACCCCCATACCTAAGCATTTCACCACACACTCCATCAATTCCTGGGGCCTTTCCCAGCTTAATCTTCATCGCTTCCACTACTTCCGACCTACTGATCTCATCCTCCCTCCTCTCATCTCTTCTTCTCCCCGCCATTCCCCTACCACTTATACTCACACTGCTCTCACTCTCTACATTCAGCAAATCCTCAAAGTGCTCCTTCCATCTCCTATATTTCTCTCTCTTCTCCACCAACAATCTATTATTCCTATCTTTCACTCCCCTACTATTTCCCCTTTCACACTGCCTTACTTTCTTTACCTCCATCCAAAACAATTTCTTACTCTCCCTCCATTTCACATTCAGATTCCTCCCAAACTCTTCATCCACTTTCTTCTTACTCTCCTTCACCAGTCTCTTAACCTCCCTTCTCCTGCTCACATATACCTCTCTCTTCTCTCTCTCATCTTCTCCCCTACCTCTACTCGCCAACCATTCACCATATGCCTTCTTCTTTTGTTCCACAGCTCGTTTCACCTCATCATTCCACCACGCTGTCCCTTGCACACCCTTGCATCTCCTCCTCACTCCACAAACCGCCTCACACGCTGCGCTTATATCTTCGGTGAATATCTTACATACGTCTTCCACCTCTTCCATCTGTTCTAGCTCATACCTTCCCAATCTTTCTTCCACTATGCTCTTATACTCTGTCATTTTCTCACTATCTTGCAATTTCTCCGCTCTTCTCACAGGAGCTGCTTCCTCCTGTCTTCCCCTTCGTTTCCTCAACCACTTTCTTTGCAGCTCCACCTTGGCCATCACTAAGTGATGGTCCGAGACTCCATTCCCCCACCCTCTCCACACCCTTGCATCCAACACTTGTCTTCTCATTCGCTCATCCACACACACGTAGTCTATCATTGCCTTTCGTTCAACAAGTTCACCATCCATCCTCCTCATTACTCTCCATGTATACCGGTGGATCATCTTATGACGAAAGTAGGTGTTGGCTATTGCCAACCCCTTACCAGCACAGATGTCCACCAAAGCACTACCATTCCCATCTACTTCAGCTGGCACACCCCACTGACCAACCACTCCATCCACTCGTACATTCCCAACTTTGCCATTCATGTCTCCAATCAACAGCACTCTCTCGCTCCTCTCAAACTTGTCCATACATGCTTCTACTCTTGCCCAAAACTCATCTTTCACTCTTGCCACTCGATCCTCACTACTTAATTTTCTTTCCCATACAGGAACCGGTTCCATCAAACATGCATTCAGATTCATATTACATTTTGATTGCTCTTATCCATCGTTTCTAGCTCTGGTTTTTAATGTTCAGGACACTTGGGATAATATGTAACAGTTGTCTGTAAAGGATATGTGTGTGTGACAGATAATGAGGCGTTGGTAAGAGTAGGTAGAAGTGTGAAGCAACACTTCACCCTTCCTAACTCTACGCCACCATCAACCTCCAACCTCACGCCTTGCGCTTCACCACCCTCTCATCCCACTCCTACCTCTCCACTTCATCCTCATCCTGTGGTATCCTCACACCAACCCATCACCTTACTCACTTCATCTCTCTCATCTCACTCCTAGGCATCTTCAACCCTGATTGAGATCCCTACAATTTATGGATGCTAACAAACTGGAAAGAAATGTCTGGAGAATAATACCTTTTTCCCTGCATTGGATATGTCCCCTGTCTTTGTGTGGCCTATTTCTTCCATCCTGTTATAAGTCTAAGTTGGCATGTGCTGCTGCCCATCTTTTTTCCCATTCTGTTCATTCATTAAGCTGTTAGTCTTCATTCTATTTTTCATTGGGTCATTTATACCTCTACCGCACCTTTTACTTAACTTGTTTTCCTTTATATCTTCCTCCTCCTCCCATCCCTTAAACTCTCATCTTATTCGTCAAGCGTGAATATCTTTGCCAACTCTCTGCCAACACTCGTCTCCCGTCCCTCCTTCTCTTATATATTCTGCCTCTCTCAGACCTACCCTCCACCCCATATAACCCCTTCCTCCTCCTCCAACTCCTATACTCCACACCCGTCCTCCCAAACCATCCAGCTGTCCACCATTCTACATCACCCTCTTCTACCCGTACAGTCAGCTCTCCACCATCCCTTCTATGCAACCTCTTCCACTCCATCTGAACTCCCACCCCTCTACCCTATTCCTTCCACCCTCACTTCCCCCTTAACTAGATCTTTGCAGTTGTTCTCTCCCCTCCCCTGCCTTCCCTCCTACCTACGATCCTCTCTAACCTCTCCCCTCCCCTCTCTTTCCTCCTACATGTTATCCTCCCTAACCTCTCCTACCACCTACCTATTGTCCTACTTAACCTCTCCTCCCTCCTACCTCCTTTCCCTACCTCATCCCCAACAGACCTGGGACAAGTGGAGGGACTGCCCATATAAGGTTATAAAACCGGTTTGTCTAGGAAGGTCCGTGGTTCGTAATTGTAAAAGACTTTAACAATTTTTGTACGGCAAACGAGTCTTGCTAGCAGTGAAAGATTACATTGAATAATTATATTTTTCGTATTTCTCACGTAAATGTACTCTAGTTTGGTTAAGTGTTTGGTGGCGATGTAAGTGAAGGGAAAAAATAAACAAACCAATACCATGTACACTCAAGGGAGGTATATGAAATACGACTCCTGGGATTGCTTTCACAAAGCGTCTAAGCCCCGGCTCATATTCTCGCTGGTTAAATAAGCTACCTAACGCCACATCCTTAGCGACTTATTTTTCGATATAGCAGGTTAATATCCTTATTTACGTAATTTGTGGAATTTTGGCGTATCAGATAGATCCAGGATTCCGGGGGCTTGAATGACGAGTGAATGGAAGCGTGGCCCATTGGATTGGGCAAACTTGGGCTGTCTGGACGTTGCTACTCCTCACCCTGCCATAGGGTGGGAAAGGAGGTCCGGATGATGATAATGAAGTATTTTATGCTGAGTATGGCGGTATCGGAAGGATATATGTAACAAAAGTGGACAGTAAGGCGTAATAAACAAAATAAATCGCTTAGGAAAATGTGTCAGGAGCTTCTTTAACCGACGAGAATACGGGCCTTTGTGTTTCACATAAACAAGTATCCATGACAGCTCAAATTTATCGCGAATCATTTAGGTTTGTTCAATTTCTGGTGTTATTATTCTTTCTATTTTTGTGGTAGTGTATTCAGTAGCTGTGAGAGTTACCATTAAGGCATAAACAGATGATCTTGAACAGGACCGTATTCTCGTCGATTGAAGAAGCTCCCTAACACCTTGTCCTCGCCGATTTATTTTGTTTCTTACACCATTTAGTACTCTCCTCTTCTGTGTTAATCAAATCCTTCGAGCATCGTCATACTTTGCATAGACAACGTACAAAAAGATATCAACCACCCTTATCTAAAAATAAATCGCTATGGAAGAGGTGTTTGGGAGCTTCCCTACCCGACGAGGATAGGGCTTTAGTTCGCTGGTGGGCATGTCAGGTTCTGCACCTCACCGTAGCCAGTAACCATCTCAATGTATTTGGCAAACATTCAGCAGTTTCCCTCCCTCTTGCTTCATATTTTGTAAGACTGGCTTCACGGTGTACATTTACGGTGATGGGATGGGGCGTGGAGGTCGTGGGTGGGGAAGGTGGGGTAGGTTTGGGGGGTGTGGTGAGTGAGGAGGGTGGGTTTGGGTGACGTGGGTGGGGTGAGTGAAGAGGGTAGCTTTAAGTGAGGTGGGTGGGGTGAGTAAGGAACGTGGGTTTGAGTGAGGTGGGTGGGGTGAGTGAGGAGGGTGGGTTTGAGTGGGGTGGGTGGTTAATACAGTGAGAGGATGAGCTGGATGGAATGTGGGTGGGTGTCAGTGATGTTAGGTTGGATGGTGGGTGAAATTTGATGGTCATTGGTGGGGTGGGTGAGTGTTGGCGTTTGTTGAGGTTGTGGGTGGACGTTTTAGTTGTCCATAGTTTCGACAGGTTGTTATTACTCTCCTAGTCAGTCTCTCATTCACTATCCTGGCCATGTAGATAGGATGAAGAATGACAGTTTGACTAGAAGTGTGTATGTAAATGAGATGAAGGGGAAAAGAAGGGAAGACCAAAGAAGAGATGGCGGGATGGAGTGGATGGATATATGAGAGAAAGGGTGTGTGTGTTGGAGGGAAGGCAGCAAAATGGTCATCTCTGAGTTGCAACTTTAGATTAACAGGAGAATATGATGCTAGTCATGAGGAAGTTTTATGGAAAGGACGCAGAGTCGTAGTACTGTCTTTTTCTGCCTCTGAGGTTAAGGTTAAGGTGAAAAGAGTTTAGTTATATACCTTGATAAAGGTATGTTTGTTTACCTTTAAAGAAATCCGTGCCAGAGTGAAATAGTACAAGATGCTCCATTATCCTGGGACACCATTAGAGTGACGTGTGGGGGAAGGAGGGTAGGGGTGCGAGGGATGGAAGGCAGGGGTAGGAGGGTCAGCACTCAGATGGTATCAAAGCACTACCACACGCTGGGTAATGTACCAGATCACACCACCACTTATACCACATAGCTCTTTTGCCGCGGGAACAATGAAAACAAACGTGTTGGAGAGGGGAAACGGTGGGGGGGAGGGAAGGATGTTGCTAGGGTCTGGGCTTTGTTGCTTCAGGATTTGTGGACTGGTAGTGTTAAGGGAATGAGGAGATGAAAGGATTTAGTTAATAGAGATGAAAGGATTTAGTTAACAGAGATGAAAGGATTTAGTTAATAAAGGTGAAAGGATTTGGTTAATAGAGGTGAAAGGGTTTGGTTAGTAGAGGTGAAAGGATTTTGTTGGTAGTGATTAAAGGATTTGGTTAATAGAAGTGAAAGGATGTTGTTAACAGTACCGGTACATGCTGTTCTCATTTACCGGTGTTATGACGAAGATGGAGGAAAATATGAACAGTGAAAAGGTATTATGTTGGTAGGAATTGCTTTGTTATTTTTGTCACTGTTAGAGTTCCATTGGGTTGCATTACGAAGGTATCTTAGAATATGAAAGCCTTTTAAACTGAACAGTTACCGACAGTACAGCCTCGCTGATATCGTGATCTAAGTGTGCGCAAGGTGTTGAACAGGCCCGTATTCCCGTCGGGTAGGCTAAGGAGGCTCCCAGCATCTCTTCCTTAGCGATTTTCCAAGCTGTCCATTAATATTCCTTTTTTGGCGTCTTATACCTTCTTAATATCGACATAGATGTGCATGAATAACGCACAAGAATATAGTAACAGAGCAGACTCAGAAATATACTGGTAAAGAAGAGGTGTTAGTGAGATTCCTCTCCGCACGAGAATACCGCCCTAGTTTTGCATTCCTAAACGTGACTGACATTTAAAGTTGTTGGTGGTAGTATGCCCTTTCAAATGCTGGTGTATTCTCGCACCTGTCTTTCATCCACACTGACTCACACAAACGGCTAGTACAACATTTAAGTATTCACAGGAAGCGCTCTCACTGCAAATATCTTATCTCTATTCGTACTTCGCCAGCATGGGAAAGGGTAAATTCTAGCTACTACTATCCCTACTAGCAGGTCTGGTGTTGCAGTGAACTTGATAACAGAATGTCGTAGTTCTAGTTACGGCCATAAAAATTTGGTATCACAGAGGTGGATCGATGGGATTTGAGACGTAGAGTGATTGTGCAAGCAACAGACAACAAAGTAGTAAAAGAAGAATGAGAGAGGAAATGGTAGTAATTATAGCGAAAGAAACAGATAAAACTCGCAATATAACCACATTATGGTGGTTGTTGGAAGTAAAGTATGATGATGGATACACACAAACACAGATCACAAAATTGTCAATGAAGTACGAGTGCAAAAAATAAAAATGCTTACCATAAAGAACATAAACAAATACTAATGAACTAGATGGGTACGGAACCAAGAGGACCGTAATATGGGGCGTCGCTAATCTCTGCGGGAATGAAGCATCTTACATCCGAAAAACCTTAGTGTGTGACTGACTGAATGGGCTGCTTCAAGCATTACTGTACAACAATTAATGAGAGTTAAAGAAGTACTGAGTAATTCTACAGTACATTATAAACGGAGATAGAAAAAGAGTTGAGGCAGAAAGAGAAACCAATTAAGTATACACAAAAAAGAATTAAGGGAAATAGGAAAGAGAGAAGCAGCGTTTGCAGAGAGAGAGAGAGAGAGAGAGAGAGAGAGAGAGAGAGAGAATGATAAACGGAAAGGCAAATAAACGTGTGGCAACAGTTTGCAAGCACCAAAATAACGCAAAGAGAAGGGGTATATGCATATGACTATATGTCTATGCGGAAAATACGAGAGAGAGAGAGAGAGAGAGAGAGAGAGAGAGAGAGAGAGAGAGAGAGAGAGGCGTCTTAACATTTCGTGCTTCTAACAAGATGACCCCAGATGGGGTGGGTTAACAGATAAAAAGGAACACCATCGAGGAGAGATAAGAGCCACAAGTAAACACACAGAAAGGATAAAGGGACAGATAAACAACCCAGAGAAACAGAAAGGAATATAAATGGACATAAAGAAGCACAGATAAAGAGGATACGAGTCAATGTGTGTGTGTGTGTGTGTGTGTGTGTGTGTGTGTGTGTGTGTGTGTGTGTGTGTGTGTGTGTGTGTGTGTGTGTGTGTGTGTGTGTTTTATCCACTCGTATATTTTAGTTTCATCTTTTTCTCCTTTTGTCTTTCTCCTCCCTTGGTATTCCTTTTTCCCTTCGTCCATCTCTCTCTCTCTCTCTCTCTCTCACACACACACACACACACACACACACACACACACACACACACACACACACACACGGTAGTGTTGGTGGTCTTTATATCTGATGTAAGACTCACGCAGCCAATCTTTATGTTCAGATTTATAGTGAAGAATGTGGCCAGATATCACACACCCTCCCCATCCTCTTCCATCCTTGTCTCCTTCCCCATCCACCTTTCCTCTTCCCCTTCTTCCCTTTCACTTCCTTCTTATTCCTTATTCTCATTCCCGTTTTTCCTGCACTTCCTCCTTCCTCTTCCCCCCCCTTCTTCTCCTCCTCCTTCCACTCCTTGTATCAACTCCTATCCCTTCCTTTCCTCTTCTCTCTCTTCTCCTTTCGTTCTCGCTTTCCTTTATCCCTCCACTGCTCTTCCATTTTTCTCTTCTATCCCTTGTTCCCTCCCCTCCCCTCTCCTCCTGCATCACATTACCCCTTCTGCGATTACACACACACAGAGTCTGCTAGCGGCCTCAGACTCTTGGAAAATAGCCTAATCAGGTGAGAGAGAGAGAGAGAGAGAGAGAGAGAGAGAGAGAGAGAGAGAGAGAGAGAGAGAGAGAGAGAGAGAGAGAGAGAGAGAGAGAGAGAGAAACACATGAGGGAGGATGGCGTGTTATGGGTGGGGAAGGGGAGGTCCGTGCTGGATGGAAACAGATGTATTCTAAAATATTTTTGTCGTGGTCTCACCCCTCAAAGGATGCGGCTTCAGGTTAAAGATATGAAAGAAGGACCGAACGGAGACTTGGGTGATTCCATCTCGTGTCCTGATCTGCGACTCTGTATCACACAGGACAGGAGATTAGAGAAAAGGAGGGTTTATAGAGCAGGTGAAAGAGAAACAGTGAATAGTGATGGTGGTGGTGGTGGTGAGATATTGGTGGAGATCAGGGTGGACAGGGGACGAATGGTGGTGGTGGTGTTGCTGCACAGATGGAGATGAAGATAAATAGGCCACAGGTAGTGACGGTGATGGTGGTGGTGAGTGGTGGTGGTTGTGGAGATGAGGTTGGATACGTAAAGGATGGTGGTGTCAGTGGTGGTGGTGATGTAAGGGTGATGAGGGTGGATGGGTAGGGAATGGTGGCGATGATGGTGATGGTGGGATAAGGGTGATTTTTTTTTTATGTGTCCAACTCTGGGCATAGGCTTCACAGCCTGCTGTCAAGGCCCAGTAGTCCTCATACATACCATATACCTCTCCATGTCACCACTTCGGCGCTAACACTCACCGTCCATACTGAATAAATGATAGGGCTGTCTCATACAGGACTGGTGTATTGGTATTAAAGGGGATATTTTTACGACATGTCGGCGGGTCTTCTGGTAGATCAGAAAGTCTGACTTCAGGAAATTCAAATCCTTAAACTGTTCCCTGCCCCAGCGAGGATTTGAACCTGGGTCCGGTAGGACTGCAGGCCACCTCTCTACCGATTGGGCCACCGCCTCCTGGTGATGGTGGTGGAGGAGATGAGAGTGGATAGGTATCGATTGGTGGGGAGAGGTAAAGGTTGGGATGAAGGTGGGTAAGGAACGGATGGTGGTGATGAAGACTGAAGGGGAGGTGTGGGAGGTGTGGGAGGCGTGGGATAGTTGTTGAGAATGATGAATGAATGTAAATGTGTGAGGTTGGAGGGGTAGAGGAAAGGTTCCTGGGAAAAGGAAAGATGAGTGATTTAGAAGGGGTTGGGACAAGAGAATTTCATTCTGAATTGAAGGTGATGCTGAAATGAAGCAACAAGAGGGGGAGGGTAGAGAGCCATGGATAAGGGAGCAAGGTGAGGATGTGAGACTGGTGGATAAGGTGTGGATATGAAATGGGCAAAGAAATGTGAGGAATGAAAGGAAAGGGGGGGGAGTGAGAACAGAGTAAAAGAGGAGGGACAAATTGGATAGATTGCTGAAAACCTAGGAGAGCTAACACCAGGCCAAAGATTTTTTACAATCATGAATATTCTTAACACAGCTGTCTCGCTCACCGCAGCAGTAGGTTGTTCGAGAGATATATGAATAATGACAAAAGTAAATGTCACTAGCAGATTAGGTGGGTGCTGACCCCAAGCTGTGTCAGCCATTAAAAGTGCTGCTCAGTCACTAGGATCATCCTAAATATATTCTCAAGTATCTTGAATTCCCAGGCTTATTTGTGCTAACTGAACTTAAGTATGATTGTCATTCTTTTTAAGTGTTGTAAAGCCACTGATCACACCGTTCGGCATTAAGAAATAGAAGACTCCTTCATGCTGTAAGCTGTTTCAACAAACTCACCAAAACCAGATCTCATTCATTTTTTTTAAATTTACAAATACGAGATCTCTGACCAAGTCGCCCCCGCATCCATTTTCGGCTGCAGATTCTTTTACACGATAGCCAAGAACTTGATCACTTATACCCGCATCTTTAATTTAATTTGTTTTGGCCGTCAACCCGATGGATATTACGTAAACACAAATCCTGTTACCATAAAGGCGACTGTATCGGAGAAATCGGCATTAGTACGACTATATGCCATAGATATTGGGTTCACCATTACCCAAGGGACGAACAGATTATAAACCGAAGGCTGTGATGAATCTGCATCCTGAAAAACATACGAAGCCTGACCTAAACTCCTTGATCCAAGATTCACTGATGCCATTGATTACTCAGGATCCATTAGCGCTTTTGATATCTCAGGATCTTACGCCTCGTCATTTTTTATTTTATTTTATTTAATTTTTCCCAAAGCAGCAGAAACTTGCGATATCTGTCTGTGGATCGTATTCATGTTCATTAAAGAATCTCTCTATTACCTCTTCCTTACCGATTTATTTTTGGACATGGCCAGCTAATATCGTTTTGTAATCTATTTATGCAAAGTATGGTGATATTGGAATGATTTACGCAACGCGGTAGAGGATGGCAAGTTGTATTAAGCAAATACCTCTTAGGGAACTTCCTTAACAGACGAGAATACGGGCCAAAGAGAAACACGCTTTCATCGCTCTATATGGCTTCATCCCAGCCCCCTTGTGTTCACTTTTGTTGTTCGCCACAACTCTTAGTCAGCTTCAGTCGTTCAGATGAAACAGAAAGAACAACAAATGCAACACGAGAACTACAAAACACAGTAGCTACCGTGAGACTTGTAGTATTGCTCAGACTGGCAATCACGTACCATACATTTTCTTTAACTCCTCAGGCAATTGATACAATAAAATATCCACAGATAGATGAGATACAAAGAAATTGAGCATTATTAGTACGTGGTAGGTGACAGTACTGACAAAAGAAAAACGAAAAAAGCATGAGTGAGAATTAGTGTTGTGGGTAATGTCTTGTTATCAAATAGACAATTTTTAATAATCATGATGGCTACGAGTAAATGGTTAGTTTAGGTCATCAGAAATAAAGGGGACAAAGTGGAGAAGCTCACGAGGGCGGGTTGAGACTGGCTGGAAGGCGTGACTATAGTTCGTTCACTTTAACGTGACTCAAATTTTCATCCTTATTCACTTTATTTCACGATCTCTGTGGTAGAAGAAGACAATACTGTGGCTCTGCATACAGTACTGTCTGTAGCACTTCGTAACCGACATCCTAATCTAATGTAAATCTCCTGTTGCAGGTTAGCATTTAGAATGGAAGAAGGGCAGTTTTAGGCCAGGGTAAAGTGAAGAGAGTAAAGCTGTGATAGAGGGGCGTGGAGGCGATTCAGACCCAGCCACATTACATGAAGTCTGGGTTTAGGCATCAGGCAGCATATAAAGGAAAGATAGCTTATTAATTTTCTACTCAATTTTCAAGATGAGATAATCGGAAAATTGCAATTTTTGACGTTGGCGTGAGATGTGTGGCTTAATGAGGGGAGTAATGATAACTAATTATGGCAATAAGGCAGCGGTACGGTCAATACGGGCGATATCCTGTGGCTTATCTCTCCAGGTAGGCATAATGAAGAGGATGGCCGTTAGGGTTGGGTGACGGTGAGGGTGAAATAAGAAAAGGCTGACGGTTTTTGACAACCGTGCTGTTTCCCTTTGGAACCCGCTTCCACAGATTAGATTCTCCCCAAACTTCTGCCTACAGCAGTTAAAGTCCAACTGTTACAGATTGTTTATGAATGCAGGACACCTGTAATCTTGCGTACGGATTATTTTATTTTTTTTTCTTCCTCGTTTCATCTACTGTGAAAAAAGGAACAAACAGACTTCTGTACACTTCGATCCACTAGTTTTCCATATTGTTGCTGAGACAGTCAGACAGACGGACTGGGAAACGAAGCCAGAAACATACCAGCAACCTTAGTAATAATCGCCAATATTATTGGAACTATCATAGCCATTACTATGATTTTGTTTTCTTCCTTTTCCTACCATCTTCCCATTCCTGTCTCTCGTTTTCTTCCTTTGGGAATACTCTCGCTATCTTGATCTGGGTTCAGCCCCGCCAGAGAACGGAGACTGAAAAGGTGCCTTAGTATGTCACACCAGTTAGTCCCCTGTCGAGGTTCCCTTTATGACAACGTGTACAGACTCACATTCACAAACACAGCCATACCAGCTCATTTTCCACATGCATTTCTAACTCAACAAAAATTTTCTGCAGTATTACCAGCGTGTGTGAAGCACAGAATGAGGGTTAGTTACAGTCAAGTCCCAGTATTTCCCAAGTGACAAGTTCGTGTTCCTCGGTTCAAAGCTATAGCTGTGTAGGAGATTGCTTGTATATACACTTTTCTCCACACCACACCACACCTGCCATACGCATTACTACGAAACCTGAGCCACATTAAAGCGACAAAAAACTTTCTGTGGCAATAGCTGCCTGTTAGGATTTTTTTCTCGTAATTCTTTAGGATCCGTCAAAAATGCGGCCCCAAGACCCATAAAATATGACCTGAACGTGTATGGTAGAGCTGCATACCTGTGTCAGACTTGTGAAAACACGCCTTGCAACACATACATACATATATACGTATATACATTCAAACATACATATACAAATGCTTTATTCACTCTATTTTTTCTGCCTCTCTGCTCTCAGTTTCACTCTTCTCTCCCTGATTCATTCTCTTTGTATCCCTGTTTCTCTCTCCTTCCGTTTGCATGGTCTGTCTGTCTGTCTGTCTGTCTGTCTGTCTGTCTGTCTGTCTGTCTCTCTCTCTCTCTCTGTCTTCTTTCCACTTCTAATACCTTATTTTCCCCTTCATCTGTCATTCTCTGCTCCTTTCTACCTTTTTTTTTTTTTTTTGCATCTTCCTGCTCCGTCTTAAATGGCACCTGGAAGCCATCTGTATTTTTCTCACCCTTTTCCCCAGTGCTCTACTTTGTGAAATAAGAGACCCAGCACTGACACTTGGGTCAGGTAATGAAGCATTTTTACTTCTATGAATTCATTTTCAGTGAGTTTTTTTTAAATGCAAAAAAGAAGGAACCAAAGGCCAGGAGCCGCGAATTACTTCCCTCCAAGTTTCAGTAAGTTTTCTGGCTCACGATTCTATTTGACCAAGCCGCCTGGCGCGGGAGCGCGCGCGCGGCAAATTTGGGCGAATGAAACACATTCTTGCCTTATTTTCGCCACCCAAAAATCCATTTATTCCCATCAAACCTTTCTCAAGGTAGGCAGAGATGTTTGTTCTATCTGATAAATAGGACCAAAACACAGGAAAAAAAAAAAAAAAGTTATTAGGCCTGGAAGCATGGTGGAGTGAACTGTTTTTCACTTCCCAACATCGCCGTTTGAATGTTTTCCATCACACAGGAAAATGATCTAATAAGTTTTTATAAAGAATTTCATCAGCTTTCTAATGAAACAAATCCGGTTGTGATACGATGTATACTTTTCGAGAAAATGGCCAAAAACTGAAAGCCATTTTCGGAAAAAATTCACTGACCTCTGATAGCTAAATTTTCCCAGACACCTTATGTTTTTATTACATAGTAATATGCCCAAATTCACCAGCTCTCCCCATCTCAAAGAAGAACCCCATACTCCTCATAGTTCTCGAGTAAATCGAAAGAAAGTACTAGGCACTCCGTCCGTGATTGACTTTCGTGATGCGCACACGGCATACGCAATGTTCCCGCCTACGTAACAACGAATTCTTATCATAAATATTACATAGTTATGTATTGTACATACGTAGAATTTACGGCTCTTTATCATGGTTCAAACGTGAAATCGATACGTCCAATAGTTTTCGAGTGATTGGCCGACAAAGTGAGAGTATTACTACGAGCGTTAATCAATGGTAACAGCCGCGAAGAGACACTCATTTCCACCACCTTTTCTCGCACAAAACGTAACATAATGCTTACATTTTGGTATTGATCATACGTAGAATTTAGTGGTATAGATCATGGTTGTTACAGAAAATCGATAAGTCTAATAGTTTTCGGGTAATTAGCCGACAAAGTGAGGTTAGTACTCCGAGCACTTGTCACTGATAACAAACGCAAGGAAAAAAAAAAAAAAAAAAAAACTCGCCTTTTATCCCCCAAAACGCTACCAAAGGCTTACATTCTGGTATTGATTATACGTAGAATTTAGTGGCATTGATGATGGTTGTAACAGAAAATCGATAAGTCTAATAGTTTTCGAGTAATTGGCCGACAAAGTGAGGTTATTACTCCGAGCGAATGTCACTGATAGCAAACGCGAGGAAAAAAAACATTTCCCTCGCCTTTTACCCCCCAAAACGCTACCAAAGGCTTACATTTTGGTATTGATTATACGTAGAATTTAGTGGTATTGATGATGGTTGTAACAGAAAATCGATGTCTAATAGTTTTCGAGTAATTGGCCGACAAAGTGAGGTTATTACTCCGAGCGAATGTCACTGATAACAAACGCGAGGGGAAAAAACATTTCCCTCGCCTTTTATCCCCCAAAACGCTACCAAAGGCTTACATTTTGGTACTGATCATTCGTAGAATTTAGTGGTATTGATGATGGTTGTAACAGAAAATCGATAAGTCTAATAGTTTTCGAGTAACTGGCCGACAAAATGATGTTATTACTCCGAGGGCTTGTCACACAACAGCCGCTAGGAACAAAAACATTTCTCTCGCCTTTTACCCCCCAAAACGCTACCAAAGGCTTACATTCTGGTATTGATCTTCCGTAGAATTTAGTGGTATTGATGATGGTTGTAACAGGAAATCGATAAGTCTAATAGTTTTCGAGTAATTGGCCGACAAAGTGAGGTTACTCTTCCGATCGCTACCAACTTTTACACACACTGTTTTTTCCTTGCACACCTGCCTGAAGACTATGCTACCAATGTATCCTTACATAAAGTCGCATCCAAACAGCACTCGTTATTGTAGATCTGTATAATTTAAGTCACCCCCTGCCTATTCCGCATTGTCTATAAAGGCAATTAAATTCACAGTATAAGCCAGCTATACTGTGGAGTCCTTGCGCCATTATTTTCAAATGCCCTTTGTGATTCCCACGGATAGAGTAAATGAATATGCTATTTTGCCCCCTTGTTTATGGCAGGTATCTTGGTGAATATTAGACTAAGCCAAATATGGAGTAAACTGGATTGTGGAAAAAATCTACTTTATGCTTTAGGAGGGAGTTTAAAAGACACACAGTCAGATTAGCGTGGTCTAGATATGTCGATATTGCATTGTATCGTTGTTGGGGGTTAGTCTGTTTTATGCACATTAGCTGGCTTGAGCTCTAATGATGTAAGAAAAAATACCTGCTTGTCGGGGACAAGTTTTTGTATCCCTTGTTGCTGTCGCTTTATAACTCACTTTTCTACACTTCCTTTCGTGCCACCCCCCTCTTGACTTTGCTCTCTGTTTCTCCTCTCACTCTCCACCTACCGCCTCTTCACGTTTTCTGTTCCCTTCACATAACCTTCTCACTTAGCCCCTCTGAAACCTTTTTATCTTCTTAACTTTCATTTTATCTTTCTTTCATCTCTTTCTCCCACTCTGTCGTCTCATTCTCTTTCCTTTCATTCATAATCTCCCTTCCCACACCCCTCGTCCTCCCGTCTCTGACACCTCCTCTTACCTTCATAGTGCCCCGGGAACTCTTTGTAACTTCCTTCTTATACTGCATTGAAAAAGACCTAAGAGAAGAAAAGAAGAGTGGGTAGATAAAGTGAAGGGGAAACTCTGAGAAAGGAGTAAATGAGGAGCAGAGAGGAAGACGAAGAGATGGAGTAGGGAAGTGGTGAGTGAAAGAGAATGGAGTTCTTATTGATGTAGAATGGGAAGAGAGGGTGAGGAGTGTGGAAGAGTGGAAAAGAATAAAGGACAGAGAGGTGAAAGAAGGTAAGCAAAGAATGCAGAGTTAAAAGATCAGTACAAATGGGTCAGGAATAAAAGTTACTCTAAAAACAGAGATTTGTCTGAGAGAGAGAGAGAGAGAGAGAGAGAGAGAGAGAGAGAGAGAGAGAGAGAGAGAGAGAGAGAGAGAGAGAGAGAGAGATTTACAAACACACACCACACAGACCTTACGGTCCATACGAGGCGGTCCGGTCTGAACACTAATAAAATACTCAAGTTACAGAAGTATGAAAAAGGACAGCACAGCAGATGGGTCACTCCCCCACCCTCCAGATCCTCCTGTTTTTACACTACAGGAAAAAAGTGAGAAGTAGCACCATGCAAAGTTTAACAAGCCTGAAGGACACTTCATATGATCGGCAGAAAGTAGAATACAATTGAAATGAAAAAGCTGAATATACAGCCACATGTCAGGCTAATCTTAATATATTGCATGCATTTTTTTAATGTTTATTATTTTTGTTTATAAAGAGAGAAGGAAATTTGAACTATGTACTTAATAGCTATGTCAGTATGCAAAACTCTGTACACCCATGCATGTGCACATAACGCATAAGCTTCAGCATGTCTGTATCAGTACATGGATACATACCGGTATATAAACATATGCATATACACCCATATACCATATTTATCCGTGAGTCATGTCCCGAGAGAATAGACAAGGATAAGAATATCCTAGTGAAGGCAACGGCCTCAACTGGTATGGCCTCACCTTGTACGGCATAATGGTCAAGTCAGGTCGAGTCAGATCAGAGAGAGAGGTGAAATGGAAGAACCATGAATAACAAGTTGATTAAAAACCAGCCTACATATAGTTTATGAGAGCGAGGGGGGGGGGGAGGGGATATAGGAACCAAATCGGTAGTGTGAGCCTCATGGAACCAAAATTACTAATATTTGTGGACTTAAGGGAACGGAATGAGATAACGGTCTGACACATTATTGAGAAGGGATGTGGTGAAGGGGTAACTGAACTGCAGCACAGCTCTGGCTTCATTACTTAGTCCATAAGTTGATAGAGTGGCTTGGTACTTTTCTGGGACTGCCACCCTGTCTGAATATTGGTTTGGGTGACTGTCCTCCTGTGATGAAGTGAAGGTGTAGTGTAACAGCAACAACAGGATCCACACAGTCCTCCAGCCTCCTCCAGCCTCTGTCTTTATCAGACTTTATTACACTTTATCACAATGGTTAGGATGACTTTCCTCGTGTGATGAAGTAGGGTGTAGTGCAACAGCATCGACAGGAGCCAGACAGTCAGACAACCACTCCCAGCATCTTTCTTTATCACTCTTTTTCAGGAAGCCAAATGTGACCGCTCTGTCTTTTAAGTGCCATGGACAAAGGAGTAAGCAGCGTAAACCGACACGCAGGAGACGAAATAAAACTCATTTGTGTCTGGGATGATTTCAAGCCCGTGCCTATGAATCAGGGATGGATGAAGAGGCTTGATTACCAGTGACCGCCGCGTGGAACCACCAAAGTATTTATAGGAACGCTTAGATCACTTCTGACTCCTGAATATTACAATATTTTTCTGGGTGTGGTTTTGGTGTGAGTGATTTGTGAGGAATGTATATCAGAGGCGAGCAGTCAGGGTTGGGTGTTGACGGTATGAGTAAATGTTCAGCTCACAATTTCTGATGGATATTTCACATGGGCGGGATGGAGACTGTCAGAGTTGGCCTCGTAATATATGTTCATGTTCTTGTTCTTCTTGTTGTTCTTGTTACACGTATGTGGTGACGCAAACATGTCATTGGTTTACAAGTATTCACTTGAAATGTTATATGTTTAGTAATTGTTATGCAAACTTGCCTACACTCACCCTTATTGATGTAGATGCACTTACTGTCTACACCTAAACTATTAAATCACAGTCATTTGCCCTTCTTGCATTTTACACACACACACACACACACACACACACACACACACACACACACACACACACACACACACACACACACACACACACACACACACACACACACACACACATACACACACACACACGAAAGTAAAAAAAATAATCACCCCAAAAGCTGGACGTGAGTCGGAGGTATCTTTGTGACCCGGAGCGACCCTTTTGTTGACACTTTGACGTCACTAAACCAACTCAGGATCGGACCAAACCACTCTCTGGGTTTGAGGAAGAGGTGAAGGAAAAGAGGAGGATTTGGAGGTAGGGGATGGGGGAAGTGGCGCGAATTTTTTCGTGGTAGAGTTGTGGAGAGGAAGGCAGGTTGCTGTGTGTTATTTGATGTGCTTCTCGCTGTTTGATTTGGAACAGTATCAATAGCTATTTTCCTTTTTTCGATCAAGATATGTGTAGGGGGAATGGGGTGTGTGGAGGAGGGAGGGAGCATATGCTTTGAATATTGTGTCTTTGTATATGTGTCTTTGTCTGGGATACAGGAAAGTTTGTACGTTCTTCAGTTTTGTTTGTGTATTTATATATGATTATTTTTGTAAAAGTTACTTTATTTTCATAGGAAGTGACGGTAATGATATTTCAAACAGAGTGATGAGTAAAAATTTATTTTAAGATACTGGTGATGCATATTATATCCTATAGAGAAAACACCAAGTGTAGAACACACTTAACGTTTCGCCAATGCTTGCTGTTCAGGAAGAAACCAGCTTTGGTGAAACGTTGAATAAGCTTGGCCCTTGTTCTGCTCTTGGTGTTTTTTCTATATAAACTGTCACAGCCAACGTTGGATTCATAATCGTATGGTCTCGTAGGAATTTATTTCATTTTCCTTGAGGATTGCGTGAGTAAATAATTCATGAAAATTAAGATGTACAGTGATGACTTTGGCTAGGCAGAAATATAATGGTGTGTGATATTTACATCTTGGAGTGAACCACCGGCGACTTTCCCAGTTCGAATAACATTTAGTTTGCCTTGTCATTGTTGGTAAATACTGACCCGGGCTGACTCAGGGATCACGGCACAAACATCACACTGCCGGCATTTTTCTTCTTTTATTGTATTTGACATTGATCACAGACTCGACAGCCGTTCCCTTAGATCCAACCATCCAGTTATGCGTATCAGATGGCTCCACAAACCTTCACATCTCGCAGCCTGATCATTAATACTTAACGTTCATACTTAATATGTGATATGGCTCTTTCATTCAGTACTGGTGTGATGCCATCAGCAGGGGTGTTTTTGTGACGACTGGTGGACTCTGTGAAAGGCAGCGGGATCTGTACGTACAGTAGATTATACTTATCCTTTTGTGGATTCTCATAGGTTCTTCATACAGAAAGTTCAATCAACAGGTTTGGAGTAATTATTTTATTTTCAGGAACTGTGATATAGGATGCCACAGCTAAATGTAAGCTCCACTAATTGAGCTTTTTTTTTCTTTCTTTTTATGAGAGCAGTACTTATGAATGGTGCACACAAAAATCCGCCCTATACTCAAGATAGTTAAAGTTGTGAAAGAGTAGTGTTCTTTCCTTCCCGCTTTACCAAACTACAGACCCAAGAATTCATTAGTTTTCCGCCCGTAATTAACCCAATTCAGTTTATCCACTTATTACACACTTGTTGTTCATCTAGTGCTTTGGTGGAAATTAGGATACTACTGCTGCCACCACCGCCGGGGCCCACCGACAACAACGACGCTGCACTTCGCCTTTTCCTTCCTCTGCTCTTTCCATTATCTTTTCCTTTATCGCGGCAGCATTGGAGAAGTATTGTGGATGATCCGTTTTACTGGATACTCTGTTGATATTCTTCTGCTTTTGTGCTCTCATGTTTCTGTTTCTGGATCCTACTCTTCTTCCCTATCCCAGGTTTGGAGAAAGAGAAATCGCCAGAAGTGAAGGGACATGGCTAGGGAGTCTATGAGGGAAGGGGGGTGTACTGTTAAAGGCAGAGTTGTAATTGCGGAGGAACAGAAATGTATTAAGGTACTTTTTATTAAGGCCACTCCTCACTGGATCAGAATAAGAGAAAAACTAGAAAGATATTAGTGGATAGACTGACTGACAGAATGATAGATTAAACATAGCATCATTAGTACCTGCCACCATGCTTAGTCGTGCATTAAGCAGACACTTTGGTGAAGGGTGTGTGCAAGTTGCTGTGAATGCTAGAAGTGTCTGGGTAAAGAAGCATAAAACAATATTACCTTTCTAGGGGAGGTTGATGTTACAGTATTATGATCAGCAGGCCATCAAAAACCTTTTTCTCCCTCATAACATAATTGCTTCCATAAACAATCTCCATATTAGCATTTTTCCCCTAAGGCAGAATCTGCCATAAGACAAGAAGCGAGGTGGTTGGGGACTGAGTAGGGAGTTTTTCTCGTGTATGTGCGAAAGGCCGGAGCAGCAGGGGGTGAGAGGGAATTATACAGTGTCCCAGGAAGTTTCCGCCGAACTACAGGAGGTGATTCCAGGGCTGATTCTGAGTAAAAAATGCTATATCAACATGGGTTCAATTCACAGTCGTTACCCAGCTACAGTTACTGATAACCTTATGAGTGAAAATGGTCTCCCCCTAATTCACCCTCAAGGATATCAGTAATTGTAGCTTCATAACATCCTGAAGTTTGGCAGACATATCGCAGGACACCCTACATACTGGCACCCTACAGTATACGTCATTTTTTGACCCACCATTAACATTACTGTCATACCAAAATACACACCATTAACAAAGGCCTGAGCAACATTATGCAGGGAGTGATGCATCGACTCACTCTTATTTTTAATACATAGAGTGGGTCGCCGTTATTGCTGGTCAATCACCTCTAACCTAAGCTGAGTGGGACTGACCGTGTGAATTTGACTCTGGCTGGGTGGAGAGAAGAAGGCGTGTATTCGGAGGGAGAAAGGGATAAGGTAGAGCAAGGAGACAGGGAGAGCCAAGTAAAAAGGGAGAGGCAGGATAGGGAAGTAAACGTAGAAGTTGAAGGAAGAGAGGGACTAAGGGAGAGGGCAAACAGTCCGCCAAGGAAGGGATAGGGGAGGAAGGGAGAGAATGAGTCAGGGAGGAGGGAAGAATGGGAGAGAGGGAGATACAGTGATAGATCCCCATGCAGATAGTTGAGATAAGGGAGTGGAGAAGAGACGAGACATAAGGAGGAATACAAGGAGACAGACTCACTTGGAAGAAGGGATAAAGGAATGAGGGAGATGTTAGGACTCCATTTTATAATTACAAATCATAATAGATAGATAGATAGAGAGACAGATAGAAGCAGGGAGTCAGATGATAAGGTATTGTGTCTGCGAGAATCGAGCAATGCTAAACATGCGTACACACTCTTAACTCAAGGAATGCTTTATAGGCACACGACAGCGCCTAGTGACCATACACACATACTCACACACAGGCTTCTAGAACTTTCCACTCACAAGGAACACACGTGATACGTCTCCTGTTTCACCAGAATTTAGGAAAGAGAAGTCAGAAGGAAGCTAGCCATAGAACAGACAGGTCGCAGGGAGAAGGGCTTAGCAACTTGAGAGACAGAGAGAGCGAGACAGAGAGATAGCTGGCGGGACTCTACTTTATACTTCGCTCTGTGTGAGAGACTGGTTAATATTTCCAAGACAAATAAAAATAGTCCCATACTATTCTTTACCTCTCCTGTCACTACATGACAAATGGGAAAGAAGATTATCTACTCACGAAGCTACTCAAGTATAACAACCGCTCGTCCACAAGTCTAATATATATATAACTCAACTACAAGTAACCACAAAGGAGTTACAAAGTCTTTTTATGACCTTTGGTAGCAGCAAACGCATACGAACCTCGTCTACGAATCAACAGTGAATTCCTACAAAATATCAAGATTGAAAACAAAAAAATACCTCTCACAACCAACAACTCGACCAGCTCCTGACAATATTCTCTCCAACCAGCCCCCTCCGTCTCCCCGATCATCACGCTGATGCAGAGGTGAAGAGATCACACGACGTCTTGCAAGTAGTTTAACGAAGTACTGATACAAACAATCTTGCAATTTCTACGACGAACCAACGAACTACAACCATCTACAATCAACTACAGGTAACAACTCTAAGAGTCGTCTGTATAATCTTCTACACGCACCTACAAGTAGCGGCAGTCTTCATCCTACAACGAGTAAATCACAAGAAAAAAGGACCACGAATACCTCGAGGAAGAAAAACGGAACAAACAAACAAAGAGTGAGACACGACTCATAACTCATCCTACTCACTCATCTTCACTCAAGTTACTCATCGCTACTCATTCACTCACCACAGCTACCAGTGTGGGAAGTCGACGTCATCATGCGTGCTTGCTGAAAAGACGCCACGTCAGTCAACTCACCACCTGCACCATCACTAACACCATTCCCACCACGGTAAAAATTAGTGAGTTACATAGTTAATTCATTTATACAATACACAGTGATAGACAATATGCTTCTGCACAAACATATAAAACGTGCTATATAGTTACAGCTTAAATACACATACCTACTTCAATTATCTGCATAACTCAAACACTAAATATTCACCAACAATAAATATTCTACACTGTATATATTCATTCATTTATTATAACATTTATTTACTACCAACGAGTGTTACCATTTATACCTACATAAAATACGTGTTTCATACATACAACTATACATTATTACATCTACAAAGTAATAAAGAAAATATACCATCACAGTTACTCAGTGAACAATCAAAAGAACTGTATTTAACATTTATTATTTAAAGCTACCTAGTGGAAACAGATAAATTAAGTTACAAGGTAAACTAGAGAAAAAAAAATGGCCAACACAAATGACGTTAGCAAGAATGAACATCTTCAACATAATCGTGAAGACAAAGATTTCCACACAGTGCTGACACACTTATTACCCACGATAGGTACAAGTGAACAACAAATCAGTGTATATAGTTAATACTGTACAGTATATAGTGTATATATATTTTTTATATAAAATAACAAAATATGGGACTATATAATATCATTTTCAATAATATCTGTGCAATATAAACTAAACTTTAAAAAAGTATCCCAAGGAAATTAGCCAGTAATTATGCAACCATGAACAACATTAAAAAAGCGTACACAAGCGAATAAAAACAAACTATAGAAAATCAATACATACAAAAAAAAACAAAAAAAAACAGAAAAAGTAAGAAAGAAAAAAAGAGAGAAATAGAGTAAGATCACATAACAAACGATATGTAACAATTATGTAACTCCATATTATAATTATGTAACGACAAACGATTGCATTATGTTACACTTGCTACAATTATGTAACTACAAACGATATGTAACAATTATGTAACGACAAACGATTGCATTATGTTACACTTGCTACAATTATGTAACTACAAACGATATGTAACAATTATGTAACGACAAACGATTGCATTATGTTACACTTGCTACAATTATGTAACTACAAACGATATGTAACAATTATGTAACGACAAACGATTGCATTATGTTACACTTGCTACAATTATGTAACTACAAACAATATGTACCATTCATTTAACAGTTGCATTAACAAGATGTAACTTTTATGTAACTTTAACTACAATTATGTAACTACAAACGATATGTAACAATTATGTAACGACAAACGATTGCATTATGTTACACTTTGCCAATTGACAGTTGCATTAACAAGATGTAACTTTTATGTAACTTTAACTACAATTATGTACCTACAAACGATATGTAACAATTATGTAACGACAAACGATTGCATTACGTTACACTTTGCCAATTATGTAACAGTTGCATTAACAAGATGTAACTTTTATGTAACTTTAACTACAATTATGTAACTACAAACAATATGTACCATTTATGTAACAGTTGCATTAACAAGATGTAACTTTTATGTAACTTTAACTACAATTATAAGGCCAAGACACTTATGTAACAGTTGCATTAACAAAATGTAACTACAATTATAAGGCCAACACAGTTATGCATTTCACTACAATAACCCAAGTACATACTGTATTACAGTTAAATAAATTACTTTTAATGCATTTATTCAAATATGTATACAAATTGTTTAAAATGTAATATTACTGAATAATTGCTATTTACTGTGAATATTATATGTATACAATATTCATACAATTATGTTACTTTTACAATATTATGTATTTCACTTAATTAGCTTATAAGTTCATTATAATGTGTATATAATATGTATTAATATGTTATGACTATTAACTGTCGATGGTACGCCATTTTCGCGTGACCGAGCAATATGTTAGGACTTCATATTATAATTACAAATCATAATAGATAGATAGATAGAGAGACAGATAGAAGCAGGGAGTCAGATGATGAGAAGGTATTGTGTCTGCGAGAATTGAGCAATGCTAAACATGCTTACACACTCTTAACTCAAGGAATGCTTTATAGGCACACGACAGCGCCTAGTGACCATACACACATACTCACACACAGGCTTCTAGAACTTTCCACTCACAAGGAACACACGTGATACGTCTCCTGTTTCACCAGAATTTAGGAAAGAGAGGGCAGAAAGAAGCTAACCATAGAACAGACAGGTCGCAGGGAGAAGGGCTTAGCAACTTGAGAGAGAGACAGAGAGAGCGAGACAGAGAGATAGCTGGCGGGACTCTACTTTATACTTCGCTCTGTGTGAGAGACTGGTTAATATTTCCAAGACAAATAAAAATAGTCCCATACTATTCTTTACCTCTCCTGTCACTACATGACAAATGGGAAAGAAGATTATCTACTCACGAAGCTACTCAAGTATAACAACCGCTCGTCCACAAGTCTAATATATATATAACTCAACTACAAGTAACCACAAAGGAGTTACAAAGTCTTTATGACAGAGAGACAAAGCAGAAAGGGAGTAAGATGGAAGAGAAAATGAGACTGGGTGCAGCAAAGGAAGGACCCTGACTTGAAAAAAGAAAAACATTGTGAAAGAAAGCCCACATTTCTTTCGAGAACACCGTGCTGTATCATAAACCATAATCCTGCGTCACACTCCCATGTTCCAGTCTAAGAAAGAAAATCACACTTTCGAGGACACACGAATTGTACAAGTCTCAGAATATCCTGAAACTGATAGCGTGGAGTAAGAAAACCGACCTGAACATAAAGGGAATTGATGTGCGTGAAGAAGTATAAATGGTGATTTCGTGGCGAGTGTGATAAATTACGACTTCTATGTTGGAAAAAAGAAATGGAGACAAAAACACGTAAATCTGTGGTGAATGTGAAATTTTCTGGCTATTTTTACTGTTTAACTTGGTGGAATTACAAAGAATACTCGCAAAAGTCTATGATATATTTGAACTTAATTAGACTACATGTACGAAATAATAAAAGAAAAGACAAATGAATATAAGGAAATGATAAATTCACACGTTTGAATAGGCATAACATAATTAAATTCACTTTGTGGCCTTGAAACTATCGTTATTTATTAGATTTATGGTTAGATCTAGAAATATTTTCTTTTCTATGCATTAGTCATAATAGATCAAGCAGGTGCGTACCTCTTCTATCACTTATCTACGTCTCTGTCGATACCAGATGCCATATCACGTCCATTGTGTGCAAATGTCGTATTGGTTTCTGATGAGGCTTGACTGTGAGGGAGTTCTGGGTGTGACTGATAAAGCACAAAGCAAGAAGTAGTGTTGTCACCTTGACCGTCGCTAAGGAGGGTCCACTTACTGTAGTGTTTGTACTGTACACCACAAATCAGCCTCTGTCTCATCTCCAGCTGCCGCAAAGGCTGTTGTCAAATTTTGGAAGTCTTGAATGATTAGTTAAAGGATATGGTCTCTTTCACAGGGCACTTTGCGTGATGAATCTTCTAGTATTGTTACTGCCTTTTCCTATCTCTAGTTCCTGCTCACCCGATGAACTGGTGGAAATTAGGAAACTACTGCTGCCACCACCGCCAGAGACCACCGACAACAACGACGCTGCACTTCGCCTTTTCCTTCCTCTGCTCTTTCCATAATCTTTTCCTTTATCGCGGCAGCATTGGAGAAGTATTGTGGAAGATTCATAATTAGGAAATGGATGCACATAACTGAAGCTGTGACTATGATGTACGAAATTCTCAACTCGATTGTATAGTCAGCAGTTGCAGTAGTTCATTCACTTTAAGTTAGCCCAGATATTTTTTCCTTTTGCAGCTTTTTTTTTTTTTTTTTTTTCCACGTACTTCAGTTTGAGAAACTAATAGCAGTATGACTGTGCGCCCTTTCCATAGCACTTCTTCATGATAACACCGTTTTTTAGTGTTAATATCTTGTTACAGTTCAGCATTAATAGAGAGATGGCAGTTTTAGGCCAAGTTAAAGTGAACAGAGTATAGCAGTTGGCTCCTCAGATTAAAGCCTCATCCATCTCACTCTTGCTTCACGATACCATCTCCCTATAAGTAGTTCATGATCAGAGGTACAAATTGGAAAGGGATGGCTGAACATGTTAACGAGAGCAGCTTGAGTGATGGTGAGTAGTGTCTTTGGCCGGGATAAAACAGTGATCATCCCTCACTAAAACAAACAGCGCCTTGATATATGAACTGATCAGATATTGTGGCCCTTGGCACTTCTGGGGAACATTAGAGGCCCCGAAATGCCAGATTGTAGGCTGATGTTGCCTTCTTTGTGATGCTTCCCACCGAGCAAAATTACTTGTTTTTTGTCAGGGCACCTCCATTGCCGGCGTACCCAATGACAGGTTGACTATGACGGGGCAGGCCAACACAGGTGTGTTTAGAGCGACATTACCGGGATATCGCCCACCAAACACTGGGGTTGGGAGGGTGGGATACAGGGAAATTAAGTCTGTAATGAATCCCCTCTTACACCCAAACCAACAGTGATACGTACATCAAGCCTTTCATCTGTTACCTGACGCCCTCTCCCAGAGTTTATCAAGAACTGAGTGGCAAAAACTCGTAATAATCTGATCAAGCTCTTCATTACTTTTTATCTACTTCCAGACGTCCAATCCCGGAGTTCGTCTAGAATGACAGATCATCCTCCAGACCTCTCTATCACAACTCATCATCACTGTCATCCTCAATTTAAGCCGCCCGCTTTCATGTACTATATTACAGTATATAAAGAATGATACTGTTTGCCACCCAACTGCCAAACAATTGTAGTGCATAGGGAACCCGCCACACTAATAAACAGGGGATGAAGGTTAGATTAAGAAGATGTAATTGAAACTCTTGTCACTCAGTTTATTTATCCCCGGGTGTAAAATTGAGGGTCCAACAACACGTCAGGATAGGACTGCCTCAGGTGAGTGTCGGCAAGAATGATCATGGTGTTTAAATAAGCACTACTGAATCATCAATTATAAGAACTGTACTGATGTGGTGAAGGAGTCAGAAACTATCTTCATGAAGACCTTTCGTATTATGATTTTCCATTGCTAATGTCAAATACGGTTTTATACATTCTAGGACAGACCTCTCGTAAAGATGGGGTTCAGACAGCTAGATTATTTTGTGTGTGTCTGTCGCTGGGAATAGACTTGATAGCCTGTTCCCTAAGGTCCAGCAGTCATCCATCGTGTCACACACTATCACATGTCACCACTTCGGCACTATTAACCAGTGTCCATGCTAAATACATGCTAGGGTTGTCTCATTCAGAAATTGTGTGATGGTAATAGCGAGGATGTCGTTTGGTTGAGATCAGTAGTGTCTTAGCTAAATTTAGATAGTCATATTGTTCCCTATCCCAGGGTGAACTACTGTACAACTCGCGTCCTTTCAAGCAACATACTACTTCTATCACCATTTGGCCACCACCCTGCCCCCCCCCCCCCCACGGGCCACACCTGCTTTATCCTGCTGCACTTCACTGTGCAGCCACCTGGGGCATTAAGCAAATATGGCAGTCCTTATTAACTCCTCTTTCTTTCTTTTTTTACACTTTTTCTGTCACTTCATTGCCCTTTACCTTTTATGTTCAGTTTTCACCCTACACACGTCTTTCTGTTTAAATGAAACGTTCTTTGTACCTTTCGTTATTGACACAACTCTTAAACGAAATTAACAAAAAGTCACCTTTTGAAGTGGACAGAAAGGCATGTTTAACCCATTCATTTCCGGGTATGATGATTCTTTTATATATTCTCTTCTCACTGCCACCAATTGAATATATTCAGCTTTGAGGAGATCTATCGTAGTGAATGGACTAATCCAACGTGATAAACCCGGTGTAGACGCTGTTAAGGCAGTTGTTTTTGTTGCTACTTAACCTTGGTCTCTCCGGCCGAGTAAACCCGTCGACCACAGGTAAGCAAATACTTCTGTGGGGTCGTCCTGCAGGTACGATATAATAATACATATACCATGCAGGGAACCGGCGCCCCCTCGTGGTAGGTAACGCGTCACCAGGGTCGCTCCAGGGTCCTTTCCCACGTCGTGTGGTGCAGGGAACTACGACGAAGTTTGGTTCTTAGGTGAGCCCACGCAGGGCACACAGCTCCACCATATGTAGGCTCCTTCTCAGAGCCTGGTGAGACAGGAAAATAGTATATATGCAATGGTGGTGGGGGGGCTATGAGATGAAGATTACCCACTGTGATATACTCTTCAAGATCACGACAGAAGAGTGACGAAGATTGATTGCTGTAGTAGGAGGGGAAAGACTAGTGAGATGCAGAATGAACCAGAAAGTACTCAGAGAGCTCATACCTCCGCCAGTGCCATTGCAGGATCCGAATCCAGCCCAAAATGTTAACAATTCTTTCTTGGCCCATGGCCCACCCTTCCACAAAATTTCATTGAAATGCTTTGAGAACTTTTGGAGATATCTTCTGGACAAACAGACAGATAGATACCGTAAACATAGGTGAATACATAATCTCCAACTTCGTTGTCGGAGGTAAAAACTGATGTGGAATGCTAGAGGGACTGATGGAATGATGTGGAGAGTATGAAGCCATGGTGGAGGAGATGAAAAAGTGATGCAAGGGAAATGAAAGTGGAGTGTAATACTGTGTGATGCAGAAGCAACTAGAAAGCACTCAGAGAGCGCATTCCCCCGCCAATGCCATTGCCATTATGAAGGATCCGGATCCGTGGAGATATTGTGTGGAATATATAGAATTCGGTCCGCCCTCTCATTTAAACAATTGTTCTTTAATCCATGGTCCACTCTTCCACAAAAATATATTGAAATCCATTGAGAATTTTTGGAGATATTATACATAGGATCACTTCTTTTTTGCCCCATGGCCCACCAGTCCACTAAATGTCATTGAAATTCATTGAGATCTTTTGGATATATCGTCTGGACAAACAGCCAGACAAACAAACGTAAGTGAATACACATCCTATTCCAGCTTCGTTTGCGGAGGTAATGGGGGATTGCTGAACTGCTGTAGATGGAATGGAGGGATGACGATACAGGAGAAAATTATTGTAGATCGAGAGAGAGAGAGAGAGAGAGAGAGAGAGAGAGAGAGAGAGAGAGAGAGAGAGAGAGAGAGAGAGAGAGATTCACGGTTACATACTGTAGATTACACTGACTTACCATATAAGTGCAGTGAAGCCATCCGACCATTGGCCCTTGAGTAACTAGGGGTTCTCTATTCAAAGTAAAATTATCTGGAAACAACTAAAATATTATTAACATCATCATCATCATCATCATCATCATCATCAACCAGTCCTCTTTTCCCAGTTACAGATGGACTGAGGCAGGATCCAGAGAACAAGGAAGCACATCATAGAATGAGAACTAACTAATGCCTCCAATTTAAATGGGTCATACTCTCATTCACTCACCATTCAAGCCCCCGGAATCTTGGCTTCACCGCACAGGCGCACTTTCCACACATATGCGCTTCATAACTACCTATGTGCATTGTATTAACTGCCACTGATTTATAATGCCAGACAAAAACGTTTACCCAGTAATTACAAAGGATAGGAAATGGATAGTGCGTCACACACACACACACACACACACACACACACACACACACACACACACACACACACACACACACACACACACACACACACACACACACAGAAAGGGGGGCTGATAACCAAATGCCGTCACCATCACAATGCCAAGTGATGGTGGGATCGTCTTCCTGAATCAACTGCCTCTTGTGCTTTTGTATCTTGGGGTCAGGAGGTGGCCAGGTATTCAAGGAACCCCATTGACTTGGGTTTTAAGTATGAATACGGATCTCTCTCTCTCTCTTGGCTGTTCATGAAAGATCTGATGGCGAGGATTCAGTTGTCTGCTTTGGTACTGTCGTTTTCGTTTTCTTGATTTTATTCTCTCTTCTTCCAATACACCCAATTTTTTGTACTCAGACTCACCAAGCTGTCTTCCCCGAAGCTTATAATTCAGCAGGATCAGACTGTCCTTAAACGAGGTGTGATATGTCTTAACGGTAATGAAAGATGGGTTTCAGAATCAAATTGTTAGCTGTGAGCAAGGAGGGAGTGTCCACATATATTACTTCTTTCAGGATACGATGGGACTACACCTCACTATAGTCGCGGTTGTTATTATCGTGCCGTGGAAACCTACCATTCAAAAGTGCGTCCGATTTCGTGTATGAGACACATGTGATTCGTGTATAATATGTTCGTGTATAATAATATTCGTGTATAATATATTCGTGTATAATATTATGATTCATTATAATATGATACGAAATTGAACGCACTTTTGAATGGCAGGTTGCCGGGGTACGATAATGACAACCTCAGAGTTGTGCACCGCGACTATAGTGCACTGTTGATGGGAAATGTCTGGATTGTCGGAAGGTGTGGGTAAAGGGTCGACCGCGTTTTAACGGCTTTATTGTGAGCAGGCATAGTACAGGTAACGCCCGTCGTGAGCTCCACTTCTCAACTGCCTGAAAGGCCCGGCGTGCTCCTCTCTTGTATCTCCCGAGACACAAGGTTAGCAAAACCATGGTGGTGGCACTACTTAAGTCAACGATGTCAGCATGCATTCCATCACGTTTACCACTCATGGCTACGCATTGCTATACATACATTAATGTACAATGAGGAACGCAAAAATATAATTCAATGCCTAATTTATAACAAATCATCTGAAACATAACTTTGCTAATCTACTTTGGCTTCACCTTCACCAAGCGTGGAAATTACGTACTCATGACGCAATAAGGCCCATTTGATTGTCGGTCAGAAAGATATCAGAAGTCCTAGGGAGTGATGATCAGAGTGGCTTTAGGAGTGGCAGAGGATGTGTGGATCAAATATCTGCAGTGAGACAGATAGTGGAGAAGGCTTGGGAGGACGACTGCAAGGTGTTTATGGCATTTATGGATCTGGAAAAAGCATACGACAGTGTTGACAAAAATGAAGTGTGGAAGGTTTTGTGCATGTACGGTGTATGTGGTATGCTGTTAGATGTCGTCAAGGGATTTTATGATGGTAGTGAGTCATAGAGAGTAGGCCAGCATGTTCTCCAATAAAAGATTCTCTGTCAACACCAATCTACATCCACAGTACACAGTACACTTCCTTTTCAAAATTTACAAGAAAAAAGGAAAATGGCACACCCATACAATGCCTCCGAGTCCCCGGGGGGGGGGGGACCATAAAAGCCACCACCATCCGCCCTTCTCCTGGTGACGACTCTTTGAACTGCCTGGATCCACTGTCTGATTCACATTTTCTTCATTTCTACAACATTCGCTGTCTTTCCTCTAACTTTCTGTTGAGCACCACTCTCCTCTAAACCTCACCTTCTAATTATTACTGAGACTCAGCTGTCTGAGGCAACTGACAGCAAACCCTTTTCTGTATCCTCCTACTTTCACTATACTCATTTCAAAGCCAAAGGTGGCTGTTGTGTATATGTATGCAACGAAATATCTTGCTCTCATGTTCCTGAACTTGATTCTTCTGAATTCTCTACTCTCTGGCTTCGGATTTCCTGTCACTCTCTGACTAAATATATCTGCGCTGTTTACTTATCTCCTAATTCTACTGTCTCTCAAAAATTCTTCAGCTATCTTACTTCTACAATGGAACATATTCTATCCAATTCTCCTTTCTCTGAAATCTCCATTCTAGGAGATTTCAATGTTCACCACCACCTTTGGCTCTCCTCTCGTTTCACTGATCCACCTGGTGAACAAGCCTACATCTTTTCTATCCTTAATGACCTAGAGCAGCTTGTACAGCACCCTACCTGTATCCCTGACCACCTTGGAGAGAGCTTCAACTTACTTGACCTCTTCCTTACAACTAATCCTTCTCCTTACACTGTTAATCTTTTCTTTCCGTTGGGCTCCTCCAATCACAACCTTATTACCTTAACCTGTCCTATCACTCCAGCACGGCCTCCAAAGAAACGTTGTCTGTGGCATTTTGGAGCTGCGGATTGGGAGGCCTTCAGGCAGTACTTCTATGATTTTCCCTGGAATGATTATTGCTTCCAAGGCTGGGAGCCATCTGAGTGTGCCTTGCGCTTTATGGAGGTTATTTTCCTGGGCATGGAAGCATACATTCCTTTTAAATATCCTTTAACTAATGCAAGAAAGCATTGGTTTAATCATACTTGTTCTAATGCTGTCCGCAACAAGGAGAGAACTTATAAAAGGTACTGGAGGCAACCCATCCCTGAATTACATCTTTTTGTATGTTTCTGTCCGGAAATGTGCTAAGTTTGTTCTTCGCTCTGCCAAAAAAAAATTCATCCATAATAAATGCTCTCAACTCTCCAACTCGAATTCTTCCCACTCCTTCTGGCACCTTGCCAAAAACCTTTCTAACAACTGTACCTCATCATCCTTCCCTCCTCTTTTCTGCTCTGATAGCTCTGTAGCTATTTCTTCTACAGGTAAAGCAGGTCTCTTCCCTCAGACTTTCTCCTCCAATTCCACCTTAGACGATTTTTTTGCTGTTCCTTCTTCACTTCCCCCCTCTGACTTCCTCATGGCTGACATTAAAATTTCTTCAGCTGACGTATTTTTTGCCATCACTGGCCTCAATACTAATATGGCATATGGGCCTGATGGAGTCCCTCCTATTGTTCTCAAGAACTGTGCTTCTGTGCTTACACCCTGCCTAGGTAAACTCTTTTGTCTTTGTCTGTCAACTTGTACCTATCGTTCTTGCTGGAAGTTTGCTATCATTCAACCAGTCCCAAAGAAGGGTGACCATTCCCAACCCTCTAACTATCGTCCAATTGCTTCAAGATCCTGTGTCTCAAAAGTTTTCGAGACTGTTCTCAACATAAAAATTTAAAGCATCTTTCCTGTCACAACCTTCTTTCTGATCGCCAGCATGGGTTCCGTCGGGGAAGTTCCACTGGCGATCTTCTCATCTACCTTTCAGAATCCTGGTCATCCTCCTTTCGGGACTTTGACGAAAGCTTTCCCATTGCACTTGACATCTCAAAGGCATTCGATCGAGTCTGGCATAAATCTTTAATTTCCAAACTGCCCTCTTACGGTTTCCAGTCTTCTATCTGTGCCTTCATCTACAGCTTCCTCTCTGGTCGTTCTATAGCTGCTGTTGTAGATGGCCATCGTTCTTCTGGATCTATCAACAGTGGTGTTCCTTAGGGCTCTGTCCTATCACAAACTCTCTTCCTTTTATTCACCAATGATCTTCTAAAGCTGTACATCTAACCCTGTCCACTCGTTCGCAGATGATTCCACCCTTCAGTTTTCCATTCGGTTTCCGCAATGTCCATGTCAGCAGTTACTTCAACAAAAAAGGGATGAGGCTATGGCACACCTAATATCAAACTTGGCTCGTATCTCTGACCAAGGTAAAAATAATCTTGTTGTTTTTAATGCATCAAAGACTCAGTTTTTACACCTGTCAACAGGTCAAAATCTTCCACAGGCATACCCACTAATAATATCTAGCTCAATCCTGCATCATCCTTGAACATGCTTGGGATTTCATTCACACGGGATTTATCTTGGAAAGATCATATTGCATCTCTTGTAAAATCTGCTTCCAAAGAGATTAGGTATGCTAAGCCGACTCCATGCTTTCTTTACCCCCTGCATAGTTGTTGACTTTATACACGGGTTTTATTCGCCCCTGTTTAAAATACGATTCTCATGTGTGTGGAGGCTCCCCACATGCAGCTCTTCTCAATAGGGTGGAGTCAAAGGCTATTCGTCTCACCAATTCTCCTCCTCTTACTGGCTTCCTTCAACCTCTGTCTCTTCTCCACACTGTTGCCTCTTTATCTCTTTTCTATCGTTACTTTAATGGTCACTGCTCCTCTGAACTGTCTGCTTGCATCCTTCCACCTCTACGACGGGCGCGTAGCACCCGTCTAGCAACAAACTCTCATCCCTTTTCTACCCAACTCTCTAATGCAAGAGTTGATCGCTACTCCCAGTCCTTTATTTATGCAACAGGTCAGTTCTTGAACTGTCTCCCTCTGTCTGTATTTCCTACATCCTATGATCTCCAGTCTTTTAAATGCAGTATTTCCAGGCATCTCGAAATGAATGTATCTTGAATTTGGCTCTCTCTCTCTTTTTTTTTTTTTTTTTTTTTTTTCTGGGGAGGAATGTTTTGCGGGCTCAGCCTTTGTTTCCTTCTTCCTCGCGTTAAAAAAAAAAAAACAATATGTGAATGGGTAAAAGGCCATCTAAATGAATGGTTTACGATCATTGTGGGCGTGCGACAAGGTTGTGTGATGTTCCCATGGCTGTGCAATATATATATGCATGGGGTGATGAGAGAATTAAAAACACGAGTAATGGAGAGAGGGATGGCGTTGGTAATGAACGGTGATGAATGAAGTATCTCAGTTTTGTTGCATGCTGATGATGCAGTGCCACTTGCAAATACCGGACAAGAACTTGGCAGACTAGGGCAGAGTTTTGCTTATGTCTGTGAGCGTCGTGCCTTGAGAGCAAATGTAGAAAAGAGTGATGATAATCGAGAGAAAAGGTGACTCCCAGTGTGATGTTACAGTGAATGGAGAGGGACTGGAATTGGTAAGAGAGTTCAAATACCTGGGTACAGTGATAGAGAACAGAGGAAAACGTGCAAATGAAGTGGAAAGTAGAGTGACACAAGGTAGGAAATTAGCTGGTGCTATGGAGGCCTTCATATGAAACAGAGGCTTGGGTGTTGCAGCTGTGCGAGACTTAAGTGAAGAAGTGTTAATGCCAACTTTAACATATGGATGTGAGACTATGGTGTGGCATGAAAATGAAAAGTCAAGAGTGAGAGTAGTGGAGATGGGACTGCTGAGGAATGTATATGGAGTGCAGAGAGGTGATAGGATACGAAATAATGTGATTCGTGAAAGATGTGGAGTGAGGAAGTCTTTGGACACCAGAATCGAAGAGAGTGTATTGAGATGGTATAGTCATGTGGAAAGAATGGATATCATTAGAGTGGTGAAAACGGTATATCTGAACGAATTTGAAGAAGGGAGGAGGCGAGGTAGGCCAAGGAGAAGCTGGAGGGATATGGTGGATGATTGTGTGAGAAAGAGAGGTATGGAAGTCGGTGAGGCTAGGGGACTGAAAAGAGATAGAGCTGGCTGGATGAATATTGTGAAAAGTGCATGATCAGAGATTTAGCACCCCTTTTTGACGTGACAGCGTTCAGACTGACTCTATCGGTTACGTGTATGTTAAGCTACAGTATATGGTGAAAGTTTTTGGCGCATCAGATAAAGCCAGTATTCCGGGGGCTTGAATGATGAGTGAATTTAAGTATGGCCCTTTGAGTGGCAAACTTGGGCTGTCTGGACATTGCTACTCCTCACCCTGTACTAGGGTGGGAGAGAAGGCCCGGATGATAATGATGATGATGAATATGGTAATCTTGATCCATTGTTGCCGTCCATGATGATAAGAACAGACGTTGCTCGTCAAGGCTAAGTTGTTCTGATGTCTGTGTAATATTTCACCCACTCCACTAGGTGGACCTCCTCGCCCCCTCCCGTCAATCCCTCTTTGTGACACTTGCCTAATAACCCGAACCTTCTAGACTGTCAGCAACTCATAAGAACCCTGTAGGTCTGTACCCCTATCATCTACATTTGTTAACGTTAGAGGTTAGGCACGATCCCTGTCAATATTGTTCCACCATAAATCGTTACATATAAACATCCATGAGGTAATTTCTTTCCAAACTGTCGTTACACAACACTGAGTTCTCATGATTATTATATTAAGCACTGGCTGGAACATCAAGTGCAAAGAAGAGCCCCGCACAGTTCAACGGTTTGCCATGCATTGCTTCTTCAGGTCATGGCTGATAATGCCTGTTTGGCAAAACACTAAATAAAACTGGTCCCTTCTTAGCACGTTGTGTTTTCTACATACTGTCTGTTCATGTTAGCACTGAACTTGATAACCTCCATGGGGGGGAGAGCTGATCAGGCAAACACCATGCTAAGCATTCCAGCAAAACATGCTACCCTGTGGGAAACGTCACCCGCAGCCAATTTTGATTTGTAAGGTGAGGTAATTAAGTAATGTGATCTTTGTGTTGAAAAAGATTTGTGGAGAAGATAACAGGACTTCCGTTTGTACAGATAAGTTAACAGGACAAAAATGCATAAATCTCATTCAAAAGGGTAAAGAAAAGAAAGAATCAACTGTTTAACATACTGACTACATCCTCATGTGTATAAATAGTTGTAATTCCAAGAATTCGTTGATCTCCTTTTAATCACAAATTTACTCTCATTCTGTGTCTTCAGTTCAAATCATGTAGCTTGACTCTGCAATCACTTCTGAGCCGCCATCTCCTTTTCGCTTTAACCCCTTGCACTTCGCGTCCCTTCGCGCTGGTCTGATAAAGAACCATTACTCCTTACCTTTGCATCTCCTGCTTCCAACCATTTTTTGCCTCATCTTTCCCCTTTCTGTGTCGTCGTCTTTCGCCCCTTCCTCAATCAGATACTCTCCCCGTTTCTCTTTTCTCGTCCTGCCCTTCTCCAGACAGTTCACTCCATTTTTTTTTTTTTTCATCTCTGTTCGACTTTTCTCTGCTTTGTGTTTCTGTCTCATGTTCTCAGGGATGCTTGAGGGTAAAATTTCCTAACTAACCTTGATAAATTGTTACGCATGGAGATACTTTTTGGACCTAAAAATGGCAGGATACAATACACAGCTGATTTGTTTGCTGTGAGTTTAGGAGTAGGTGGGTTACGGATATTATTTAGTTGTCTTCCCATAACAGTATGTGTGAAAGAAATTGGAACCATTATAGAATTATTTTTTCGTAAGAAAACTTAATTCTGAATGTAAAGTACAATAGGATGAACAAATATTACAAGCTCTGGTAATCAAGGTTGACACCGTATTACCTTTAAACTGAATTGGGATAGCTGAACTAAACTTCGTGGTTAATCCTGTGCATGCGGGTTTTACGGTATACTGAAGTGGTGAAGAATTTGTATTTTTTTTTTTTTTTAACTAGTATATCAAGGAAGGGAAGTCTGTTGTTATCTTCAATATCAGAGGTGACGTGAATGTTAGGATGCCTCGAGTTTAAATAGTTTATAAAGAGGGGGATGTGGTCTGGAGAACTAAACAATAAAAATGTATGATCAACATACCTGCGGTACAGGAGAGGTTTGAAATGGAAGGGACATTACTGGAGCCACTTTCACTCAGGGAAACACAAAAATGCGTTCGCTAAGCGGGGACCTAGGGGATTTTCAATCGCTACTCCATTAATCTGCTTATAAGTTTTTCCGTTGAAAAAGAAAACGCAATCTTTAAAAGCAAGAGACAGTAATTTACGGAACTGATTCATATTAAATCTATGAATTATGTTTTCATCTTCAAACACTTGATTGGTGCAAATTTCTGTAGTTCCATAAAGAGGGATATTAGTGAATAATGATTTTTATGTCGACAGAAGCCATTGTACAGTGGTTAACATCGTAGTTATAAATTTCCTTAGCAAAAGTAAATGAATCTTTAACTGTATAGCAGTTATTAGTAATGGAAGTAATCATAGGTACAAGAAATTTAGGTACGTTATAGCTAACAGTTCCAATGGGGAAGAGAATGGGTCAAACTGGACAGTTCTGTTTATATGGACTTGAGGAGCCCATACATGACTCCTGGTGTAGCGCCAGATACGTATAACTTGGAATACACGTCATTGTTAATTACTTTATCAGACTTTAGTTTCCTTACAAAATTGTTTACTTGATTTTCACATTTCAGTATTAAAGAAAAATCATCATTTACCATTTTGAATTTTGAACGATCATTAAGAATCTCAAACATTTTAGACAGATAATCAGTCCTGTCGAGAATTACGACACCATTTCCATTGTCTGGTATTTTTATGATTATAGAATTATCATCATTTAAACTTTTCAATACATTTATTTGTTCTCGTGTGACATTTTTGCAAGAATAATTTGAAGAGTAAAAACTCATAAAAGCAATGTGCTTCAAGCTTTTTGCTTTAAGCTTTAGGGTTTCCTCACTCTTCGCTCAGACCCTCCCTCTCCCCGGTCTCCACTTATCACCTCACGCCACCTTGTGCCTACACTCCTTTGTTAATATTAATAACTCACTCCCGCCCCTCACACTCTCGCAACCACCCAGCCGTGAAATTTAGACAACGCATCGGCCCGAAGCGTCACACATGATTAACACATGAGGTAGAGTAGTGGTGAGTGGCAGCCCAGGGGGAGGTGGTGGAGGGAGGGCGGTGGTGAGTGGCAGCCCAGAGGGAGGTGGTGGAGGGAGGGTGTTGGTGAGTGGCAGCCCAGGAAGAGGTGGTGGAGGGAGGGTGGTTGTGAGTGGTAGCCCAGGAGGAGATGGTGGAGGGAGGGTGGTGGTGAGTGGCAACCCAGGAGGAGGTGATGGAGGGAGGGCGATGATGAGTGGCAGCCCAGGGGGAGGTGGTGGCTTGTTGGTGGGATCTGATAATTACAAAATGGAATGCAAGGTGTCATAGGAAAATATCAGAGTGTATGAATTAACGAAACAACTTTACACGTTCTCCATAAGACCCACGATCACGTTCTAAAAGATGATGCTAATACCTGTGCACTGGTCCTGAATGAAAGTGTGTGGCCCATCTCTCGGCATGTGGATACTGGGCATTTTTGGTGACTCCATAGCCTAGATTTCTAGGAGGATGAGTGTCTGTACGCATCAGGATCCTATCTGTTGGAGAGGGGTGATTACGCGGAATCCCCCCACCCCGATTTTTTTTTTCCCCCGTGAAGTTCAGCAATTTAAATGTTATAATGATAAATGCTTAATGAATACCCTACTCCATTAACAGCTGCATAAGGGATGTAGTACTGTATAAACCTGTCTTTGTAGATTAATATTCTCTCAAACACAATAAGCATGGCGGAGGGAGGATTGAATTATCACAACCCCTCCTCCCCATCCACCTCCTTCGGTCTGGCTGACTGGAAAATAATATTCTTCCCGACAAATAAATTCTGGGTAAAATCTTGGTGCGTGTGTACATGTGTGCATGCATGCTCGTCTGTGTGCGTTTGTTGGCTGGGGTGTTGGGCGTGTGGACTCAGGTGAGGCTTCAAGATGTTAAGTGCGCTAAATACTGGACAAGAAAAGAGGCAACTCCTGGTTATGGTAAAGAGGGTCTGGGTCAACATTTGTGGACCTCCTCACTCCCTGGCACATTCTAAACTGCTCCACCAGTTTATTTTAACGTGTTCGCCAGACCCTTCACAACTGGACATACAGTATGCTGCGGCCAAGACTTTAACAAATAAGGACGCGTCAGCTGTATCTTTTTTCAGTATTAAGATAAGTTATTTTTTCATGTATAATTCCCATTGTTGCCAGCAGTCGTCATGAATGCTGAATGATACTCATTATGTTTTAACCATAGGTGTTTAACTGATTGTTGCTTGACTTATTAGCTCATAACTGCATCCTCCAAATAACGCTGTTCTAATACTGTACTGTTTGTGTCCTGCATTTCCTCCTACTCCCTCTCCCAGTATGTAACCCGCACTTCATGTACAGCCGTAGGTTTTTGCAGTTTAGTCATTGTTCCAGCTTTGACATCTAGTACCATCCATACCATGTGTTGCGTATCTCTTTGTGTCTTCCCAATCCATGCTATTATTATGCATTCATTTATCTATCTATTATATCAAATTTTACGTGTTCAAATTACCACATAACAAGAAGTGGTGACAAGGCACAGCAAACCCGTCCCTGGCAGTCATTTTAGTGCTGACTTATAAACACAACAGGATACTTAGTCAGAGATGACACATACCAGATTTGGAATAAATAGGGTGAAAATGAAGAACTTATGCACATTTGATATTTTAGGCCCGACCCCCCCAACATTGACCCCCCTACCGCTAGCTGGAGGGTGACCGCCCTAATGTAATGAGGCATGTTATAGGATGCAGATTTGAAAGATGCACCTTTAGGTTTTGGTTTCGTGTCGATATGACGAATTTGAAAGGAGTTATGGTGATTTTTTTTTTTTTTGGGGGGGGGGGCCTACAGCCTGGGCCTTGGCCCAATTTGGGCCAAAATTTAATCAGGTGATCAGATGGGGATAGCCCATCATCCCTGTAATTTTAGTCAAAAACACACCAGCAGTTTTGGCGTACAGCTGTTAACAAACAGGCAGACAGACAGACAAACCGAGTGAAATCAATACCCGTCCCCGAGCCCCTCCGGGGAGGTGAAAGGTAATAATTCTTTTAATAAATGTGATCTTATTGAGGCATACGTATTTGAAATTTACGTTCCCTGGCTTGGTGTTTTGGTACGCGTCAATTCTGATAATGTAGAAAAAGTAATAATAAAAAGAATGTTCACAAATCAGTCTCTCTGCTGCCGAATGTAATGGTCTACACAAAGCAATATTAATCAACCTGGAACGGGCCCACTGATTTATGGTTTACTCGGGTCGACTTCTTAAGTATATATTTTCTGTATATCACTGTTATTTTGATAACACTCGCTGTTCATCGTAGCTTCTTTACTGTTAACCCGTACCTTCTGATGATGTGTTTTTTTCTTCATGCTGCTGTCTTTAATTGCATTTGTATTTTCTCGATTTCTTGCATCAGTATGTGTTATTGGAGTTTGTTTATAATCTCCATATCATCAAACGTGTCTCGTAAGTAAAATCGTTCAGTAATAACAAGGATATGCCATCGAAGTGAAGGGATTGAAGTATTTCTTATTGCCACTTTCAATCAGTTTAAAGCTATAACTGAATTCACATGTGTTAGACAATTCTCTTGTCATTGTGTTATCATCTCATACCCTTTGACTCTCTATTCATCTCATCTGTATGATACGTATATTTGAACGTGGAGGGAAACTTGGAAATCATTTCTTTAGCCATAAAGCTGCATATAGGTACTGTGAACATAACTGAATATAGCTTGTAAAAAGAGTTTAACGGCACGACAGTGTGGATTTCAAGAATATAATTTTTCTACTATGTTTACCTTATCCTTTCTCCTCCATAGACATATACTGTCTTTGGCTGACGTTTAATGAATTAATGAGAAGTGTCCAAAGTCAGTGGGACCGCATTGTTACTCTGGCTAAGGTGCCATCCAATGTCTCACCTGGCCATTGTTGTGCCATTCAGTGTATTTATTAAGTATGGCGGCTAAAGGGAAGAACTTTATGTGTGTGTGTGTGTGTGTGTGTGTGTGTGTGTGTGTTTTGGTAAGGCTGAGACAGGACGTTTTTGAGCCTACGCTTCTCACCGCACTCGCCAACTCACCACTCACTCAGGCACCAGTGGTCTGTCTGATCTTCAAGCTTTTCTGTCCATACTCAGTAAAGACACCTCTTTCCACGACACACCATCTCATATATGCTCTTCTGCTTCATCTCCTTGCTTTTGTTCTTGGTCTTCTCTTCCTTCTTCCAACCATACCATTGTCTCTCTCTCTCTCTCTCTCTCTCTCTCTCTCTCTCTCTCTCTCTCTCAAACACACACACACACACACACACACACACACACACACACACACACACACACACACACACACACACACACACACACACACACACACACACACACACACACACACACACACACACACACGTCTCAAAACATCAACACCATTACAAATGTCAATATAAACCCATGTTAACTTCCATTATTTTCACCTTTTACAGCCAAATTTTACCATATGGGTAAACTATTTCTGAGTGATTATAGTTGACCTTACAGTTCCCTGGTCCGCGTTCTCGGCGGGTAAGGAAGCTCCCTAACACCGTTTCCTAAGAGATTAATTTTGCTTATTACACCTTACAGTCTAATTCTGAGTTATATAAATCCTTCAAGTTGTGCCATACTCTGCATAAATGACATACTAAAGAGTATTAATCAGCCATTCCCAGAAATAAGTCGCTTAGGAAGAGGTGTTGTGGAGCTTACATACCCGACGAGAATACGGGTCCCTGTGCTTATACGAAGAGGAAAGAATTATTACCCAATATTTATTCAATTACTAAAGGGCATTGTAAACAGTGAAGGATACCACAGCAGCCATATGGTACCCCACCTTCCCACAGGCATACACTCTGGCACTTATGTTGCATTTGTAATTTATCTGATTATATTTCCTACATCTAGCAGTGGATTTAGCTTTTTAGATATGATTTAGTAGCAATAGAAAAGGTTACGATGCATTAGAGGTGCATGAAACTGTAGACAGGAGTAGACTGTAGCACCAGTCGAGCAGGGCAATACTCCCAATGTGGATGGAAAGCTGATGACAGGAAGAACTGGAGCTCCTGTTTCATCAGCCCTCGGGACTAGTTCCTGATCATCCCCCTTTGCTGTACTTTTTCAGTGTTTCAGTAACACAGAGACTAGGCCAACATGCTCTCCAACACAAGTTTCTCTATCAACACCAAACTACATGCACATTACACGCTACACTTCCTGTTCAAAATTTTATCCATAATGGCGTTTAATAACCAAGCCTCGGAGTCCCAGGGTGGGGGGGCCAAATGCCCCCACCATCCGCCCCTGTCCCGGTGACGACTCACCGAGTTGCCTGGAACCACAGTCTGACTCACTTCTTCATTTCTGGAACATTCGCGGCCTTTCCTCTAACTTTCTCGCTGTTGAGCACTTACCTCTCCTCAAAGCCTCATCTTCTCTTCTTAACTGAGACTCAGCTGTCTGAGGCAACTGATAGCAAACCTTTCTCTGTATCCTCCTACTTTCTCTATACTCACTTCAAAGCCAAAGGTGGCTGTTGTGTATATATATGCAACGATGTTTCTTGGTCTCCTGTTCCTGAGCTTGATTCTTCTGAATTCTCTACTCTCTGGCATCAACTTTCCTGTCATTCTCTGACTAAATATATGTGCTGTGTACTTATCCCTAATTCTGCTAACTATGAAAAATTCATCGACTATTTTCCCTCTACAATGGAACACATCCTATCCATATCTTCCTTCTCAGATATCTCCATTCTAGGAGATTTCAATATTCACCACCACCTTTGGCTCTCCTCTCATTTCACTGATCCACCCGGCAAACAAGCCTGCCATACAGCAGGGCAATTGAGTCCAGATTTTCATTTTTTTTTTCCAGTAAAATGTCAATAAAACCAAACCTATACAATGGATCACTTTACTTTGAATAAGAGAAGTAGGTAGATCTTTGGAGAACATACCACAAAAAATTGAAGAAAAACAGTGAAAACCTAAGTTCAAAAGTTTTGAAAAAGTGGTATTAATTACCCCAGGCATGGGGCAATTTAGACCACAACTTAAAAAAACTTCTGTTTCAGGTAAAAGGGAGGTACCTTTCATCATCATATTTGCTGTACTGTACTATAACCTAAACACTTAAACTTAGCAAACAACAAGCCTATAACTAAAGACAATAAGTCCACCATTGATCTCACATTAAGCCTACCACTTATATAACATTAAAGAACTTCTTTGCCAAATAAAATTAAATATCCTTTCATCATCATATTTGCTGTGTTGTACTGTATTATTAACACTTAACCAAGTGCACATTACTTAGCCCACAAAACTTAGCGCACAGTAAATCACTCAAGTATATAATTTGTTACAACTTTATTCTTTATTTCATCATCAATTTTTACCCTCTGCACAATTCTGTCAACAGTTATAAGATCCTTATCTTCAGTCTCTGGCAACTTGAAGGCCACGCAACCCGGTTTACACGTATTTGTTTAGCATTGTCTGTTAAGTTTGTCTCATCATAATTGATGATATTGGCTGGAGAAACTCCATTGACACCGTCTTCCAGATTATGAAGTACTATTAAACTTCATTTTCTGAGACTGCTGCACGTTTCCTGCATATATTCTGACACATCCGGTGCGCCAGAATATATGAGTGCCTGCTAAGTAACCTACGTGCCTAGTCGTATCCCAGTAAACTGTTCTTAAACTGTTCGACAAGTCTGTGTTAACGATCCAAGTGGACTCTTACAAATTTCCGTAGGTGGAACATATGAGATGCAAGATCAAAATCCCCAAGGGCAGCAGTGATTTGCGCAATAGACTCCTCTTCAAACTGCAGCAGGGATAGCTTTTGTTTTACCCTCCCAGGTTCCTTAGATCTCCCTGACACGACTTGTTGTAATGATGTCTTGCGGATGCAACACTTCTTGGCTGCCTTACCCTGGCTCATTTCATTCTTTACTGCAGCAACAGCCCGTGTCATGGTCTCAGGAGTGTATTGGACCTTGGGGGATGTCACTTTTTTCTTATAATGACGCACCGTTCAGAAACAAACAGCAAATACATAAGTTAAGCAGTGGTCTGAATTACCCCGGTATGATGGTCTCAATTACCCCATGTTATATAAACACTAATACAGAGTAAACATTATTGTCGATCATTACCAAATTGGCTGTATACATACATAGGATATAAGACTACATATAACTTGAATATGGACTGGCTGAGGGATACAGCTTGGCTGCAGCACACCTTAGTGTTCACAGTTGAAATTTCGTGTCATGTTAATACAAAAACATTATTAGGATTTAGGGTTACTTCTGGGAACAGTGGAATAGTGTGCTTTACAAATATTAACAGTACATACCATACCTACAGAACCATACCAACAGTATCTTCTTAACCCGTCACATCTCGAGCTATTTCGCACCTCCGACACCCCCCAATCCTGAGGTATTTTCGATTTTTTTTTTTTTTTGGCTAAAACTTCCGCTTTTGGTGAGAAACATCAAAATTTCATAGAGAAATCTCTCACCTGAGGTTTAAAATACTCGATCCAGGTAGCAGTACCTCCTTACCTGACTGGGTTTTCTAACAGGCTGGCACCAAAGAAAACGAGTTCTATGTGAGGGTAACTATTTCACACCACTCATAAGCGGCATTTATTTATTTACTTGGTACGAATTTATATGTAGTACGAGAGTATATTGGTTTTCAAACGGTAATATAGGCATTATAAGCATTGTTTCACACACTAACTCATCACCATACCTGACCTTCTTTTGCCACATTACCTGATCATCATTTCTGACTGTTTCTTCCTCTAATGCTATGTAAACTTTGTCCTCCACATTGTCATCGATTGGGGAATCACTCTGGCCCTGAATGTCTTTATTGGCCAGGTCACTGGTAACAGGTGAATTGCCAAGACAATGGCGTGCGGGAAGGGGGGTAGGTTATGTGGTGTAAGGCATTGTCCCTGCTTGGCATCTTGTAGAGGAATAGAGGAATGTATCCCGTGTATACGTATGAAAAATTGCGCGAAAATTGAAAATTGTGCAAATTAGGGACCTTGCAATTGCACGACATACCAGTACGTCGTCGGGACTGGCAAATGCAAAATGTTGCAACGTACCCATACGTCGATGGGATGGGGCAGGTTAAATTTATTCGTTCTTCCTAGGAATCATCTTAAGTAAAACTGTCTTAAGATGGTTTCAGTTGCCATGGGTGGTCTCAATAACCCCTCTGTACGGTACATCTTTTCTATCCTTAATGACTTAGTGTAGCTTGTACAGCACCCTACCCATATCCCTGACTGCCATGGAAAGAGTTCCAACTTACTTGGCCTCTTCCTAACAACTAATCCTTCTGCTTACACTCTGTTGGGCTCCTCCAATCCCAACCTGATTACCTCAACCTGTCCTGTTCCTCCAGAACGGCCTGTGGACCCTCCAAAGAAACGTCAGTCGTGGTACTTTGGAGTTGCTGATTGGGAGGCCCTCAGGCAGTATTTTTTTTATTTTCCCTGGAATGATTATTGTTTCCATGGCCGGGAGCCAACTGAGTGTGCCTTGCGCATTACGGAGGTTATTCTCTCAGGCATGGAAACATCCATTACTTTCTCATATCTTGATTAATGCAAAAAAAACTTGGTTTAATCATGCTTATTTTAATGCTGTCCAAACAAGGAGAGGGCCTATAAAAGGTACCAGAGCCAACCCACCCCTTAATCACATCTTTTTAATGTTTCTGCCTGGAATCGTGCTCAGTCTGTTCTTCACTCTGCTAAAAATAATTTCATTTTGCACAAAATGCTCTCAGCTCTCCAACTCGAATTATTCACACTCCTTCTGGCACCTTATCAAAAACATTTCCAACAACACTACCTCCCCTTCCTTCCTTCCTCTTTTCTACTCTGATGATTCTGTAGCTATTTCTTCTACTGATAAAGCAGACCTCATCGCGCAGACTTTCCCCTCTAATTCCACCTTAGATGATTCTGCTGCTGTTCCTCCATCACTTCCCCCATCTGACTTCCTCATAGCTAACATTAAATATTCATCAACTGATGTATTTTCTGCCATCACTGGCCACAATACTAACAAGGCGTATGGGCCAGATGGGGTCCCTCCTGTTGTCCTCAAGAACTGTGCTTCTGTGCTCCACCCTGCCTAGGTAAACTCTCTTGCCTTTATCTATCAACTTGTAGGTACCTTTCCTTCTTGCTGGAAGTTTGCTCACAGTCAGCCAGTCCTAAAGAAGGATGACCATTCCCAACCCTCTGACTTTAACATCCAGTGTCTCAAAAGTTTTCTAGTATTCTTAACAGAAAAGTTTTAAAGCATCTTTCCTATCATAACCTTCTTTCTGATCATCAGTATGGGTTCCGTCAGGGACGCTCCACTGGCGATCTTCTTACCTACCTTTCAGACTCTTGGTCATCCTCCCTTCGGGACTTTGGGAAAAGCTTTGCCATTGCACTTGACATCTCAAGGGCTTTTGATCGAGTCTGGCACAAATTTTTAATTTCCAAGCTGCCCTTTTATGGTGTTTATTTCTATATCTGTGCCTCCATTTATAGCTTCCTTTTGGATCGTTCTATAGCTGCTGTTGTAGACAGCCACTGTTCTTCTCCTAGATCTATCAACAGTGGTCTTCCTCAGGGCTCTGTCCTATCACCAACGCTCATCCTTTTATTCATCAATGACCTAAGCCGTACATCGAACCCTATCCACTCGTACGCTGATGATTCCACCCTTCACTTTTGCATTCGGTTCTCACAACGTCCATCTCAGCAGTTACTTCAACAAACAAAGGATGAGGCAATGGCAGACCTAATGTCTGACTTGGCTTGTATCTCTGACTGGGGTAAAAGTAATCTTGTTTTTAATGCATCAAAGACGCAGTTCTTACACCTATCAACCCGACAAAATCTTCCACAGGAGTACAATACCTGCTTATGTTTAATATTATCCAACGCAATCCAGCATCATCTTTAAACATATTTGGGGTTTTATTCTCTCTGAACTTATCTTGGAAAGATCATATTACATCTTGGAAAGATCATATTACATCTCTTGTAAACACTGCTTCCAAGAGATTAGGTGTGCTAAGCCGACCCTGTACTTTCATTTCCTTTGCACACTTGTTGACTTTAGTCACGGGTCTTATTCGCCCCTGTGTAGAGTACAACTCTCATGTGTGGGAAGGCTCCCCATATACAGCTCTTTTCAACAAGGTGAAGTCAAAGGCTTTTCGTCTCATTAACTCTCCTCCTCTTACTGGCTCCCTTCAATCTTTGTCTCTTCACCGCACTGTTGCATCTTTATCTCTTTTCTATCGCTGTTTCAGTGGTCACTGCTTCTCTGAACTGTCTGCTTGCATCCCTCCTTCTCTACGACGGGCATCTAGCACCCGTCTAGCAACAAAATCTCATCCCTTTTCTGTCCAACTCCCTAATGCAAGAGCTAACCGTTACTCCCAGTCTTTCATTTATGCAAGAGGTCAACTCTGGAACTGTCTCCCTTTGTCTGTATATCCTACTTCCTATGATCTCCAGTCTTTCAAACGCAGTGTATCCATGCATCTCGAAATGAACGGATCTTGAATTTTTACTCTCTCTTGTATTGTTTGTGTTTTTCTTTGGAAGGAACGGTTTCCGGGCTCCTGGTCTTTGGTTCCTTCTTCCTTGCATCAAAAAATTAAAAAAATAAGATATGTAACCCCCTCCATTCTCTCTCAGGGGCCGTTCAGTCTGCGGTCGGTCGGTCCATCTATCGGTTGGGGTTTCATCAAGACCACCTCCCCCCCTGAAGGGGGGGAGGCAGCATGGGCGTCCGACATAGTAACAAGTGGGAAGAAGGAAAAAAGATGAGCAAGGGACAAAACACACCGGGACCAAACACCTAAGGCTGAAATTGCCCTCTCAAACCGCTCCAGGGAGGCCCAACCGTGTTAATTAATGTCCTAGAGCCATCAGTGGGGAGGACCCTCCGTGGGCAGAAAGCAAAGGTAATCTCAGTGTTTAGGAACAGACACTTACTGTTCCAAACTAATGGGGAAGGGAGGTAAATGAGTACTAATTACCCTACCGTCACCAGAAGGGTGAAAAAAAAAAAAAAAAGGCTAATGCTAGCGAGGCAGCCCTGCAAAGCTAGAGGAAAGTGCAGAGTGAAACATGTCTACACCCTCCGCGACCATGCATCAAAGTCCCACATAACTGATGGCGTGAGCCCGCCTCGGGGTTCGGAGGCTAACCACGATACCCAACCACACATTTGTAATCACAATATCAAAAGTGCTTGAAAATATAGAAAACAGAATCGTTTGTACTTAATGGGAAATATGTTTAGTAATAACTGCGTATTACATGGATTTATCAGCGCATCATTTTTGGAACGGTTGGCGGCCCTGATTTGCCACTCCGACTCTGGACAGCAAGTTAGACATCTTCAGTTTCTTATGCAGTTAATATGCGATGCACACCAACTTTTGCGTCATTAGGTGTACATCGCATACGACTGGCTATGGATCTTAATAGCTACTATGTTACTTAGAAGCAATTAAATGTGTTCAGAAAAATATCAGCAGGAATGAATATGGGCAACACCCAGAGATCAGTCATTTAAGAAGTGGCAGGGATTTAATACGGAACACGTTTAAATGGATAAATGATGCATTTTAAACATCCATACACATTGTATTTTCCACCACTTTCAGTTCCAAGCTGCTTGCCCTCTATTAGTGTGGTATTATATTTTCCGCTTTTCAAATTCGTTCAGTTAAACTACTTTTCATTGTGAAACAAAATCAATCAAAGACAGATACCATGCTCCTGTGTTCAAGTAGAGTCTTTAATATTCGATTTGTTTCCATTTGCTCTTTGTCCTCTTACTCTTTTGTCTCGAAAAAGCTACACCAGCATCCTCAATAGAAGTTGCTGGGCTGTACCGCTCTCCTCCTCTCTCTCTCTCTCTCTCTCATATTTACTGAGCGTCGGCATCTTATCTGTATAATTTTGCCTTTCGCATTATCTAAATTACATCCAGTAGGAATTACTGAAGAGGAATTTAAAATGAAGAGGGATTTAAAACGAAGTGATAAGGTTAGGTTAGGTTTAATTAGGTCAGAAATATGTTGTTAAAGCAATATACAGTATGATGAACGAAATATTCATCAGATTTTTATACAATATAAGTGGATGTGCTGATAGACCGCATAATACAGCATAACCATCCCAATTAACTACAAACTATAACTTGTGTAGTGACAAAATACTGTACCAGGATTTTATGGAGTGTTCTGTAAAATTATTTACGTACTCTCTGTACAATTGTTTGTCAACTGATGCAGATAATTTAAGAAACCTTTGTTCTTCATCCACCTCCTCTCGCTCTCTCCACCCTATCACGTTACTTCTCTCCGCCCCCTCACCCCCTCCGATCCTAATTGCCCCATTACCATCCCATGAATGAAGTAATTGGCTGGCTGTTGATGAGTCCTTTTTTTTTAATAGGTAAAAGAGATCATTAGTACCCAATACCCTGTAAACTGGAGGTGTGTGTGTGTGTGTGTGTGTGTGTGTGTGTGTGTGTGTGTGTGTGTGTGTGTGTGTGTGTGTGTGTGTGTGTCTTTCCTGGAGTCAACGGCAGAGTGGAATGTGTTTGGTTGTTTGGAGGGTGAAGGATAGTGATGATGTGTGTTTGTAACCACCCGTGTCTATCCAGTGATCATTTCCTCACATCAGCCTGAGATACAAGGATTATGATGACCCCAGTCGCCCACCACAAGTATATTCTCTACCCCATCGTATCTTGGCACATATTCATGGCAGTATTTATTAACATGCTTGTCCAGTGCAGGAAGGCTAGGGTGTGGCTGGGGTCAAGAGGGCGCAACCCATGAAGTTCTGTTTATATGCATTTTTTTCCCTTTAGATTCGTTATTTCTTTAAAGCTACGGATAAAACGATTAACTGCAGGTTTTCTTGTACGAAGTTGTATAATAGTTTCCTCTACGGTATTTGAAATTTGTTATTCATTCGAGTGCGTTTCCTCTTCTACCTAGCTAAATGTTTTGAAGTCTTAAGTAGGAAATTAATAGGAGAGATTTTCTCTGTCTCTTCCATACTCCTTTGTGGTCATCGTCATATATATATTTTTTTGTTTTTGTTTTGTTTTTTTAGAGTACACTTTACATTCGTTTATACCTGTCCTGACATTTAATGTCTTTTTTTTTTTTTTTTTTTCGTAGCCGTTTAACACTGGATACTTTTAAAGACATGGTTTGATCTCTTAACCCCTTTATGATCGAGGCAACTCTGCCTACATTATTTTTTCCAGCCAGACGATATTATTCAGTTGAGAGTATGGAAGCCGGAAAGTGCTATACTTGTTACCATTAACCTTTTCATGGTCAAAGCAACTCGCAGTGTTCCATCTAAGCTGATGCCAAACTATTTTGATCAGGTGTGTCAGTGGAGCCTGGGTATATTTGAGGAGTTAAAATGCAGTGCCTTACCTTTTTCACCCTGTTATAACTTCAAGTACACCATTGTTAGGACGGGACGGCTTTGCTTAACTCGATCTAGATATAAACATTTCTGAGCTTGTTTAGCAATGGCCAGACCGTAGTGCTTTTTGTTGAATATATTGCGATGATTTTAGTGCTTCAGTGGTTAGCATGATTTATGGGTACCTAAACAAGACCCTTCGTAGTTCTCTTGATTATAGTAGTTGCTGGCATATACAGTATATAGGCAGTATTATTTCTAGGCAGACAAACTATGGGTGAGGCACGTTTATCGCCGAACAAGATTTAAAGTTTGTTGTGTCAGAATGTCAGTACTTGAATAAATACAACAAGACGTAAAGTTCTTGATGGAAGTAGGTAAATCATCATCATCATCATCATCATCATCATCATCATCATCATCATCATCATCTTCATCATCATCATCATCATCATCATCAAATACCACTCATCTTTATCCTCCAGCTTCAGTTGTGGTCTTCCTCTCCTCCACCTCCCAACCATTTCACACACACACACACACACACACACACACACACACACACACACACACACACACACACACACACACAGTCATTAATTACTGGTGCTAAATTATTTATTGTATGTCAGCTTGAACACGGCTCACAGTCCACGCAACCATGGGAAGAGTAAGGAGTTAGGAGGGCCAGAGGAGAAAACTTGGGTAGCGAAAGAAGAGAGGGGAAAGGTACAGGGTAAAGGGCAGAGGGTAAAAACACGAGAGAGAGTAGGGGAGGCAGGTAGAGGTGGCAAGAAGAGAAAGGAAGGAAAAAACCGTGATAGTAATGAGAGAGAGAGAGAGGGGGGGGGGCAATGAATGGTGTTATAGTTTTGGTGTGTTGTAAGGGGTGGTCAGTAGTGGAGTTTACATTTTTACAAGGCCGTCTCAGTGCCTCGATACCTCTAAGTAAATGATGACAAAATGCAGTGCACTACAGTATATGATATGATGACAGGCACACAACAGCATAAGTACGAAGTGGTGATATTCTTAGCCGTCCAGAGGCTAAGTAACTGTGCAATCCTTCATTTTTGTAACAGAATAAGTCAGTAGGGAGTAACTGATCTTTGTGGCAACTGCTAGAGGCGTGAGAAGGACAGTAAGGAACAGAGAGATGTTGGCTCTAAATGGCGTGAGTGACCACACATGGCGAGGCTGAGAGAGGGACAATGGCTGGGATGACTATCACTGGCCACGCAACTCGACCCTCTAAAAGTTTCCATTCGCTCCCACAAATGGGCCTTTTTCACGTCAATAGCTACAGACAAACTAGTGCAGACGTGGCTGTAGCGAAAGGGGAATCTTCCGGACTAAAACATGAGGCTTGAATAAACACCTTATTTATAATGAAGCCTTTTTTTATTATATTTTTGTAGGGTTATGCAGCCCAGTTACTGAAAAAATGAGAAATACTTTCTGTTAACCCGTTCCAGTACGATGGTGTGTTGTCTTTGATAATATTCCTGCCACATGAGGATTGAAGTTATGTGTCTCATGAATATCTGTGGGGTACAACCTTTCCTTGATTACCTTGTGAACCTCTTCAATACGGTGGCATCACAGTTCCCCACCATACAGCGTGCGCAGGGAGTTGGATAAGGTGCATCCTTTTTCCAGTGGGGTGAGGAGAAGGAAGATAGATGAGGTTTGAAAGGAAAGCGTGGCATGGCGAGCGGAAGCATGCCGCTACAGAAGATTGTTGTGACGGTGTATATGTTATTCTTACAGACATCATTTAGGGCTGTTGTGATATCTTTTGCGTTTGCTGTGTGTTTGTATGTTTCAAAGAGTCGCCCGCTGTTGACTGGGGCAGCAAAGTTTTGCTGTTATTTTTACTTTATTCCTGCTACCATAATATTATTTTATTCTGCTTAATAAAGTCCCCTCGTAGTGTGTGTGTGTGTGTGTGGGGTGGGGGAGTTCAGTAAAGATTGTCTAACGCCTCCAGTTCGAAACATCTCCTTTTAGTTAGATAAAAGCGTGTGGTGTTAGAAGCCATTATCGCAGCGAAGGGGTTAAGGAGAGCATATCTTATACTGTGCATCTCCATACATAACGGATCCATCAATTTCTGTCCTTCGTCAGTTCGTTTGCTTCCTTTTATTCCATGTTTCGCTTTGTTACGCATTCGCCATATGCATATCTTGCATAACAATACAAGGATGCGCATGCAAATAAATTATAGTTCTTACAGAAAAATGATAATAGTGTAGAGCGCAGGAAATCGACCTTTTGAAAATGTAGTCAGAAATAGTCAGAAATGGTTACTTCCAGTTTACAGAGTATTGGGTATTAATGATCTCTTTTATCTATTAAAAAAACAAAAACATCAACAGCCAGCTAATTACTCCATTCATGGGATGGTAATGGGGCAATTAGGATCGGAGGGGGTGAGGGGGCGGAGAGAAGTAACGTGATAGGGTGGAGAGAGCGAGAGGAGGTGGATGAAGAGCAAAGGTTTCTTAAATTATCTGCATCAGTTGACAAACAATTGTATAGAGAGTAGGTATATAATTTTACAGAACACTCCATAAAATCCTGGTACAGTATTTTGTCACTACACAAGTTATAGTTTGTAGTTAATTGGGATGGTTATGCTGTATTATGCGGTCTATCAGCACATCCACTTATATTGTATAAAAATCTGATGAATATTTCGTTCATCATACTGTATATTGCTTTAACAACATATTTCTGACCTAATTAAACCTAACCTAACCTAATCACTTCGTTTTAAATCCCTCTTCATTTTAAATTCCTCTTCAGTAATTCCTACTGGATGTAATTCAGATAATGCGAAAGGCAAAATTATACAGATAAGATGCCGACGCTCAGTAAATATGAGAGAGAGAGAGAGAGAGAGAGAGAGGCGGAGAGCGGTACAGCCCAGCAACTTCTATTGAGGATGCTGGTGTAGCTTTTTCGAGACAAAAGAGTAAGAGAACAAAGAGCAAATGGAAACAAATCGAATATTGAAGACTCTACTTGAACACAGGAGCATGGTATCTGTCTTTGATTGATTTTGTTTCACAATGAAAAGTAGTTTAACTGAACGAATTTGAAAAGCGGAAAATATAATACCACACTAATAGAGGGCTAGCAGCTTGGAACTGAAAGTGGTGGAAAATACAATGTGTATGGATGTTTAAAATGCATCATTTATCCATTTAAACGTGTTCCATATTAAATCCCTGCCACTTCTTAAATGACTGATCTCTGGGTGTTGCCCATATTCATTCCTGCTGATATTTTTCTGAACACATTTAATTGCTTCTAAGTAACATAGTAGCTATTAAGATCCATAGCCAGTCGTATGCGATGTACACCTAATGACGCAAAAGTTGGTGTGCATCGCATATTAACTGCATAAGAAACTGAAGACGTCTAACTTGCTGTCCAGCGTCGGAGTGGCAGATCAGGGCCGCCAACCGTTCCAAAAATGATGCGCTGATAAATCCATGTAATACGCAGTTATTACTAAACATATTTCCCATTAAGTACAATACGTCCGCTAGTTACCTAATAGGCTTGTTTTAATCGTACGTGACGGATGTGAGGCGTGGAGCTACAGGAAGAACAGAGATGAAGACAAACAAAGGAAGGGAGTGAGAATTGATAAATCTTAATGAAATCGCACTTAAAAAAAAAAAAAAAATAGCCTGATGATTTCCAAATTGGTTGTTACTGTTTGAGTATGAGCAGGCGAACGAGAAGGAATGTATTTATCTCCTCTCTGTCTACTACCAGACTCCAAATTATCCAATTCAATCAGAGTGGCAACGATAAAATCTCCTCCAAGACTCCCCATCACAACTCATTATCTACCCACCCAAGTCACCCTCCCACATGTCCTCTTCCATACTCATTAGCACCTCAGGGCCATCATCAGCGCCGGTACCTGTTTGGTGCAACGTTATGCCACAGTGTTAGGTGTATCACGGGTGAGATCAGTGACTATATATGAAGCTATATGGCCAACCTTATTGTGGCGAGGGTGTGAGGGTGGTGATAGACACAGACGGAGGTACAGGAACGCAGGGAAGGGTGGAGGAGAGAGTTAGGTGGGGAAGGCGTAGGATGATGAGTTGGGAAAGGTGTAGGCTGAAGGGTGGGGGAGGATGTAGGTGGGAAGGTAGGAAATGTGTAGGTTGCAGGGGTGTTGGTGGTTAGGCAGTGAAGGTGTAAGTTGGGAGGCGTATAGCTAGGTAGTTAGGGAAGGTGTGCGTTGTGGAGGTGTAGTTAAGGAGGTTGCGAAGGTGTACGTTAGAGAGTTAGTAAAAGTGTGAGGTGGGGGGGTGTAGTTAGAGAGGCAGGGAAGGTGTGGTTTAGCAGGGGTGTAGGTGGGGAGCTAGAGAAGTTGCAGGTTGGGAGGGATGTAGGTGGAGAGGTAGAGTAGTTGTAGGCTGGGAGGGTTGTATGTGGGGAGGTGGGGAAGGCACAGGTTGGGAGATGTGTGTTGGGATGTACGAAAACGGTTGTATGGTAACCCCTGCAGGATGTGGATAATTGTAGCCACTGCAGTTGGCGGGAAAAGGCTGCTGTGAGGGATGATGTGAGGGAAGAATGTACCACGTACAAAGTAGAAGTAGACAAAGGCAAGTAGATAAAAATGTACAGATAAAGAAACTATTTAAAAAAATATTTAAAAAAATACCATTTTAACTTATGTGAGGATGCATAAGCATGGGTATACAGTATAACCAGAAATGTAATTTGAACTTTACTGCGTCTATGCAGCAGCCTATACATAAATATGTCAACTGCGATGTAGAGACAAGAGCATGTCTACAGGAATTCCGGATACTTGCAAGGCATGACTGAAAAACGTTTAGTGATACTGAGATGAGATGGAAATAACAAAAAATTCCAAGAAGGATGACACGTTCATATTGTTACATAGTCTATGATTTCATCATCCTTTGTGTAATTTTAACGCACAGTTGCTGCATGTTTGATCACGAGCGTGTTCTGCCTCAGTCCCCCCCTTCTACCGTTATAGTAGAGTAAGTCGACATCTCTGTTATACTTTGCGGGATTGCATCTCTTTGTCCCCATGGCTTCATTTGCGCGTCCTCATTACAAGTTGTATCAAGCTCTCCTGGCCCCTATATAATGAGCTCAGTCTCTGCATCATTGCCACTTAGATCTGCTCCTCATTTTGTTCACATCTCTGTCCTCCCCTGTACAGATATTATTATTGTGAGTGCTCAAGAAGTCTCCAACCATCTAGCAGCTGTGTGTAATTTGAGTATAACTGTTGTTGCATTTTTTCTTGTACTGTGTAGCATAGGTTTAATTTGTAGGCCTAGTGAAGTTTTTGTGATTCGTGTGGGGTTCTTTATGTCAGTCATTTTTGATAATAGTTTGAATCTGTAATTATTTATCTGGCATTCACTGAGTATTATCTGGTATCTCATTTTATCAGGGCTGACTTAGATAATTTATTCTTGCTAATTTCGTGTTAATAGAGGCTATTGCAGTTAACCATATATTTAACCTGTTTTTTGCCATTACATTATCCTTATGAGTTCTGAATGTTTTGTTCTTAGTTTGAGCATTAAACTTTAACTTGTAATTTTACCTAACTCTTTTGTTTTGAACCTGGAACTTTACGGGACAGTAGTGATTTTTAGCATTCTCACTTAAAGTGTACGTTATCTTTCTCCGTTCCGTAACATAAATTTGGCGACCTCATATCAGGATATTCAGGATATTATCATAAGGATATTGTTTGATATTTTGTGACTGTGATATATTCATGATGGCTACTATTTCTACACTTGATGAAGCCAAAGATTTTTTGTCAAATGTGCAAACAGTGTGTGCTATAGAAAACAGAACAAAGAATGAACTTAAGCTTGTTGCTCAACAATTGGGAATTGCAGTTCACTCTCATCATTCTAAAGATCAAATTGTTGGCATGATTAATAAAAGCTTGTTTAATGTAACTCCTCCAAATGAGCAAACGCAGATTGAATTAGCTAAGTTACAGCTAGCCCTGCAGGAGGCTCGTGTGAAGGAAGCTGAATTTCAAGCACGTGCTAAGGAGGCTGATGTTAAGGAGGCTGAGTTTCACGCACAAGTTGAACTTGCTAGGATTCAGGCAGACCATGAGTATCGCATGAAACAAGGTGGAACTGGATCATCTAGCTCTGATGATTTTGATGTGGCTAAAAATGTTAAACTTGTCCCTCCTTTTAATGAATCTGATTTAACAAAGTATTTTCAGTTGTTTGAGAGGGTAGCTACAGGTTTTAATTGGCCTAAGGAGTATTGGCCAGTACTCCTTCAAACTGTTCTCACCGGTAAAGCTCAAGTAACTTATGCATCTTTGCCTCAGGATCAATGTGATAATTATGATGTAGTTAAGAGCTTGATTCTTAAGGCCTATGAGCTTGTTCCTGAAGCCTATAGAGTAAAATTTAGGACAACTTTCAAGCAAGATAAGCAATCCCATGTTGAGTATGCAAAAATCAAAGAAGATTTGTTGGAGCAGTGGTTAAATTCTAAGAATGTGGATTCTGATTTTGACAAATTTAAGCAGATGATTTTGCTGGAGGACTTCAAAAGGTGTATTTATAAAGATGTAAGCCTATATCTTGATGAGAAAAGAATAGATAATTTGTCTGATGCTGCAGTTTTAGCTGATGAGTATGTTCTCACTCACAAGAGATATTCTAGAGAAAAAGGGAAAGCTGAGAGTAAGTACGTTGCCTCTACTCAGAGTACAGGTAACTGGAAAGAGAATAAGGATGATGTTTCTCAGGAAGTAAATACCAGCTTCACCTCTAGATTTCAGAAAAGTAAATGTACTTATTGTAGTAAGCTTGGTCATACTACGGAGAGATGTTTCAGGAGACAGCGTGATGTGAACAAAAAGGAGTCTTTAAATATTCAGTCAATTGGTCTAGTGTCCACTCTTGAGAGTTCCCAGAACTCTTTAACTGAGTTAACTGAACCTGCTTTGAGGGGTAACTTAAATTCTCATGATGGAGCTCCTCTTTTGAGCAGTAACGTGGGTGACACTCTCAAGAGTTCATGTGCTAATTTCCTGTCTGATGGTTTTATCAGTCCTCTGGACAGTAATGACAGGAAATCAGTTAAACTATATCGTGATACAGGTGCTTGCCAATCCCTTATGCTGACCAGTGTTCTAGGCTCTAATTTTAATTCCTCTGATGAAACTGTAATCTTACAAGGTGTAGGGAATAATTACTTCTCTGTCCCTCTGTGCAGAGTGAATTTAGAGTCTGGTTTAGTTAATGGTTCTGTTATGGTTGGGTTGGTTGAGACACTCCCAATGTCAGGTGTAACTTTCTTAATTGGAAATGATATTGGTGGAAGTCAAGTGTGTCCAGCTCCTCAGCTGTCTGGTGAGCCAGTGGCTGTGTCCCAGGATTGTGATGTCCCTGATGTGTTCCCTGCATGTGCTGTCACTAGGGCTAAGTCTAAAGTTACTGGTGATTTAGAGGATAATGATGATGATGATGTTATCCTAGCTGACACTTTTCTTGCTAATTTGGACCACTCACCAGATGAGGCAGTACCCCGTAGTGTTGATAATTTGTCTCGTCAAGAGTTGGTTGAGTTGCAGGTTGCTGACCCTGAGTTGAAAGGTCTAGCTAACTCTGCTTACAGTGAAGAAGAGTCAGCCGGTGCTTCTACTTGTTATTATGTAAAGTCAGGAGTACTTATGAGGAAGTGGAGACCCCCAACAGCATCAGCCGACTGTGAATGGGAGGTTGTACATCAAGTTGTCATCCCTCGTGTTTGTAGGCAGGATATCATTAGAGTGGCTCATGATTCCAGTTTGGCAGGACACCTTGGAGTGAGGAAGACTGTGGCACGCATTTTGAAACACTTCTACTGGCCAGGTATCTTCAGGGATGTTTCCTGGTATTGTAAGTCTTGTCACACCTGTCAAGTTGTGGGGAAGTGTAATCAGACCGAAAAGGTTGCACCTCTAGTTCCTATTCCTCCTTTTGAGGCGCCTTTCACCCGTGTGTTGGTGGATATTGTGGGCCCTCTTCCTAAGACTTCTTCAGGATTTTCTTATGTGTTGACCATGATTGATATGGCTACTCGTTATCCTGAAGCCATTCCACTTAGAAACATCTCAGCAAAGAACGTGGTTAAGGAAATGCTGGGGTTCTTCACAAAGTTTGGTCTGCCTAAGGAGGTACAGTCAGACCGGGGAAGTAATTTCATGTCAAACGTTTTCAAGCAGTCTCTGAAAGAGTTGGGCATCACCCAGATCACGTCTTCAGCTTACCATCCCCAGACCCAAGGAGCGTTGGAGAGATATCATCAAACACTCAAATCGATGCTCAAGAAATACTGTTTGGAACATCAGAAAGACTGGGATAAAGGTCTTCCATTCGTTGTGTTTGCCGCAAGAGAATCTCCAAATGAATCACTGGGCTTCTCACCTTTTGAACTACTGTTTGGCCATGAAGTAAGAGGACCCCTTAAGCTACTCAAGGAATGCTGGCTGTCGGAGGAAGATGACGTCAACCTGCTGGAGTATGTGATGAATTTCAAAGAACGGCTGTCCACTGCTTTACAGCTGGTGAGAGAGAATTTAGGAGCTGCTCAGGAGAAGATGAAGACTTGGTATGACAAGAAGTCCAGGTTACGCCACTTTCAGCCAGGAGATCAGGTTTTGATTCTGCTACCAGTTCATGGGCAACCTCTTCAAGCCAAGTTTAGTGGCCCTTATTTCGTGGAGAAGAAACTCAGTGATGTCAACTATGTCATCGCCACACCAGATCGTAGAAAGAGCAAGCAACTATGTCACATCAACATGCTAAAGTTATATCACAGGCGGGACGAAAATAATCCAGTCTGCACTGTAGCTGTTCCACCCGAGTCTGCAAGTGAAGCTCTCCCATGCAGTATGAGCCTGAGTGATAGTTTGGGGAAGAATCCTGATATCATGAATGATCTCCAGACTAAGCTTTCTCATCTACCACCCAAGGAAAGGCAGGAGTTTTCGGCATTACTGCAGGAGTACCCGCAAGTGTTCCGTGCTACTCCAGGAAGAACCACTGTGTTGATGCATGATGTCGATGTTGGAGACGCAAAGCCAATTAAATTGCCTCCTTACCGTGTGAACCCAGTGAAAGTTCCTCTCATGCAGAAGGAGCTTGGCTACCTGTTGGACCACAAGATGATTGAGCCCTGTCAGAGCGAGTGGAGTTCTCCTGTCACTCTAGTCCCTAAGCCAGGTGGGTCACAGAGGCTTTGCATTGACTACAGACGTGTTAATCAGATAACCAAAACAGACACTTACCCTCTCCCTCGTGTGGAAGATTGCATAGACAAGATCGGAAAGGCTAGGTACATAAGTAAGTTTGATTTGTTAAAGGGATACTGGCAAGTACCTATGACTGAACGTGCTAGGGAGATCTCATGTTTTGTAACACTAGGAAAGGCTTTTGCATGTTCTGTAATGCCGTATGGTATGAAGAATGCACCAGCCACATTTCAGAAGCTCATGAATGTTGTAACAGAGGGTTTGGCAGGGTGTGTTGTTTATATTGATGATGTATTAATCTTCAGTGACAACTGGAAAGATCACCTATGCCATGTCAGTAAATTTCTTGACCGTTTAGTTCATGCTAATCTTGTAGCTAATTTATCAAAGTGTGAGTTTGGTCAAGCTAAAGTTCAGTACCTTGGGTATGTAATTGGTGATGGACATGTTGCACCACCAGGAGCTAAGGTTCAGGTTATAAGTGATCTTCCCAGACCTAAAAGTAGGAAAGAGCTACAAAGATTTTTGGGAATGGTAGGTTATTACAGGAGATTTGTTCTTAACTTTTCTATTCTTGTATCACCACTTACAGATCTACTGAAAAAGGGAGTTAAATTTGTCTGGACCGATAACTGTGAATCCTCTTTCAACAAACTTAAAGCTATTCTATTAAGTCAGCCAGTGCTCGCTACTCCAAATTTTGCTAAGCCTTTTAAGATGGCTGTTGATGCAAGTGATACAGGAGCTGGGGCTGTTTTGCTGCAAGAGGATGATCAGGGTATTGAACATCCTGTATCTTATTACAGTAAGAAGTTCACTCCACCTCAAAAGAACTACTCCACTATTGAGAAAGAGCTTTTGGCCTTGATTTTGGGTTTACAGCAGTTTTCATTTTATTTGTGTTCTGGTTTTGACCCCATAGTCATTTATACCGATCACAACCCACTGAAATTCCTTAGTAAGTTTAAAGATAAAAATCAGAGATTGACAAGATGGAGTCTACTTCTTCAGGAGTATTCATTAGACATACAACATGTCAAGGGGAAAGAAAATGTTATTGCAGATTGCTTATCTAGACTTTAGACAGATTGTTTTAGAGTAATAAGAAATTTCCTTTGTAAATTTCTTTTTTCTTTGTGGGGAGGTGTTACATAGTCTATGATTTCATCATCCTTTGTGTAATTTTAACGCACAGTTGCTGCATGTTTGATCACGAGCGTGTTCTGCCTCAGTCCCCCCCTTCTACCGTTATAGTAGAGTAAGTCGACATCTCTGTTATACTTTGCGGGATTGTCATCTCTTTGTCCCCATGGCTTCATTTGCGCGTCCTCATTACAAGTTGTATCAAGCTCTCCTGGCCCCTATATAATGAGCTCAGTCTCTGCATCATTGCCACTTAGATCTGCTCCTCATTTTGTTCACATCTCTGTCCTCCCCTGTACAGATATTATTATTGTGAGTGCTCAAGAAGTCTCCAACCATCTAGCAGCTGTGTGTAATTTGAGTATAACTGTTGTTGCATTTTTTCTTGTACTGTGTAGCATAGGTTTAATTTGTAGGCCTAGTGAAGTTTTTGTGATTCGTGTGGGGTTCTTTATGTCAGTCATTTTTGATAATAGTTTGAATCTGTAATTATTTATCTGGCATTCACTGAGTATTATCTGGTATCTCATTTTATCAGGGCTGACTTAGATAATTTATTCTTGCTAATTTCGTGTTAATAGAGGCTATTGCAGTTAACCATATATTTAACCTGTTTTTTGCCATTACATTATCCTTATGAGTTCTGAATGTTTTGTTCTTAGTTTGAGCATTAAACTTTAACTTGTAATTTTACCTAACTCTTTTGTTTTGAACCTGGAACTTTACGGGACAGTAGTGATTTTTAGCATTCTCACTTAAAGTGTACGTTATCTTTCTCCGTTCCGTAACAATATGTATGTGCGAGGGGGTGGGGATCCCACAATTTCTTCACATTTCGCCATCATAAACAGGTGTAGGAGAGGACAGGGGCGGGAGTAGGAGGCACCCACTCATTCCTCATGTCATCTTGTCATCACTGCTTTCATCACAATGTCGTTCATTCGTACATCCTGGAGGCACACACCCATTCCTCATGTCGCCTTATCAGCACTGCCTACTGTGTCATCTTTATTTATTTATTTTTTTCATACTATTTTCCATGCTTCCTTCCCTCACGTATCTTTCTAGCTTCCTTATCCTTTCCTTCCCTGAGTCCTTTCTTCCCTTCAGGTTTCCTCAGATGCACGTATAGATCAGGCAGCCATAGCAAGCGTAAAGAAAATTGGAAAAAAATCAACGTCATGGTTCGGGGAGACCCAGCACCATACAACATACCATTCATAAAATTTACTATACTTCAGTCGTGCTCTACAATGAGGATTTTGTTGTGTACACATCACAGACACAGTTTATTATAAAACGGTCTGAAAAAATAGTAAAGCGATATTATATGCAGCTGTCTATGTATCTATCAGAGAACTTCATTCGGTTTTTACTCCCTTAACAAGCATAAAGTAGACTAGAGTATAAAATATAGTTAAATACTGTCAAAGTACTTAAGTGTATACCATTATAAAAGCTGGACCTAATGTTAGAAATATATTCAGAAGATTACGATTAGCACATAATTTAATTATGTACGTATCTTCCCTATTCCGGAAAGAGAATGAGTGACGGAGGGAAAGTGGGAAGTGTTAAAACTCTTCCCCATGCAGGTGCAGAACAAAAGGAGTTTCTTAAGAAATCTGGAGGTGTGAGAGTATGTGGGGGTGACAAATGAGGGAGCAGGGTGGTGTGTGGTGAGGGCAGGGTGGTGTGTGGTGAGGGCAAGGTGGTGTGTGGTGAGGGCAGGGTGGTGTGCGGTGAGGCCAAGGTGGTGTGTGTGGTGAGGGCAGGGTGGTGTGTGGTGAGGGCAGGGTGGTGTGTGGTGAGGGCAGGGTGGTGCATGGTGAGGGCTGGGTGATGTGTGGTGAGGGCAGGGTGGTGCTTGGTGAGGGCTGGGTGATGTGTGGTGAGGGCAGGGTGGTGTGTGGTGAGGGCAGAGTTGTGTGCGGTGAGGGCAAGGTGGTGTGTGTTGTGAGGGCAGGGTGTTGTGTGGTGAGGGCAGGGTGGTGTGTGGTGAGGGCAGAGTGGTGCGTGGTGAGGGCTGGGTGATGTGTGGTGAGGGTAGGGTGGTGTGTGGCGAGGGGGGTCAGGGTTGTGTGGTGTGTGATGAGGGCAGGGTGGTGTGTAATGATGGTAGGGTAATGTCTCGTGTGGAAAGGGTGGTGTGCGACAAGGGCGGAGTAGCCCGTAGGGAAGGTAAGGTGGTATGTGGTGAGGGCAGAGTGGTGTGTGGTGGTGGTGGGGGAGGGGGTGAGGGAAGGGTGGTATGTGGTGAAGTCGACCGCATGTAACCACAATAATGGGGCCGTCCCATATATCCACTACATCGTTTATGTTGTGTGTGCGTCACTGTTTGGCATCTGGTGTGCAGTGATCCAAAGGGTGTATTATGTCATGTGGGTGAGTCTGTTGTACAGTCCGGGCACGTGTCATCTGCAATTCCATCCATCCCGAATCTGAGCTGGTAACAGAAAGGCTGGGTGATGAATCTAAGCCTGAGTAGGTGAACTCAATCAGATGTATTTTAGGATAACTTTCATAGGTGGATGTTGGGGGGGGGGGACTACAATGTTGTGATTGAAGTGTTGCATTGCCCTGTACGTGAAATAAGTATGGAGGTGTTTCTTCACAGCTAGCTTTGGAATACCTAGAATATTAGGGTAATAAAGAGAAAGCACGAGAGACCGAAAATAGTGGACTGCAGCTGCTGTATAATAAAAGAAAATAAATTAATGAAGATAGAAAATAGAGTAATGGAAGGAAAAGAGGACGGGTGAGAGAACATCTATCTATCTATCTATCTATAGCCGGACGCCCTAATCCAGCAAAGGGTGGCCGCAGACAAAACGCCTCCAAGTCGCTCTGTCACCCACCATTTGACTCCCTCCCCCCAACTCACTCCTCCCTCCCTCAAACACCTCTCAACTCCATCCCTCCACCTCATCCTCGGTCTACTCCTCCCCCTCCCTCCCTCCACCTCACTTACATACACCCTCTTAGTCAGTCTTTCGTTCTCCATTCTCTCCACATGTCCAAACCACCTCAGTGTATTTCTCCTAATCTTCTCAACCACATTCACATCCACCCCACAACGTTCCTTCACTTCTTCATTCGTCAACCTGTCCCTCCATGTCACTCCACATGCTCCTCTCAAGTAACTCATTTCCACTGCTCTAACTCTTGACTTGTTCCCCTCTTGTAAGGTCCACGCCTCGCTTCCATACGTCAGGGTAGGGATCACAATACTATCATGCAGTGACTTCTTAACTTCCATACTCACCTCCCTATTTCTCATCTCTGCTTTCAGTGAACCAACAACCTTCCTTCCCTGCTGTACCCTTTCACGTACTTCATCCTCCAATGTTCCATCCTTACTCATCACATTACCCAAGTACTTGAATGCACTCACATTCTCCATATCCTCACCACCAACCTCACTATACATTCTGTGACTTCATTCCTCTCAAACACCATAACTTTATTCTTGTTTACTTTAACTTTCAGATTCCTCTTCCTACACACTCTTCCAAATTCATTCACCAAACCTTGCAACTCCCATTCATCTTCACTCAACAATACTGTATCATCCACAAACAGCAACACCGGAATCTTCCAAATCTCACCCTCATTCATTAGAGCCACCCCCACATCCACTGCCCTACCTTGAACCTCCTTTACAACCCCATCCACGTATATGTTAAACAGGCATGGAGACATCACACAACCCTGTTTCATTCCCACACTGAGATCAAAGAACTCACTCAGCTCACCATCCACTCGCACCGTAGCCCTAACTCCTTCGTACATACGCTTCACAGCACTCAACAATTTCCCCTCCACTCCATAATTCTTAATACTTTCCACATACCTTGCCTATCTATTCTGTCATAAGCTTTCGCCAAGTCCATGAAGGCAGCATACACTTTCTTTCCCTTCTCTAGATACTTCTCCACTAAACATCTTAAAACAAATATCTGATCTACACACTCTTTTCCCTTCCTAAATCCCCCTTGTTCTTCTCCAATTAGCTCCTCTGTCATATGCTTAACCCTGTCAATGAGTATTCTACCATATATTTTTCCAGTCACACTAAGAAGGCAAATACCCCTATGGCTACCACATACTTCTCTCTCTCCTTTTCCTTTGTATAAAGGAACAGTTATACCTGATTTCCAGTCCTCTGGAACCCTTTCCTCTTCCCAAGCCAATCTACACAACTTCCACATCCACTCCACTACAATCTCACCCCTATACTTCAGCATTTCACCACACACTTCATCAATTCCTGGGACCTTTCCCATCTTTATCTTCTTCATTGCTTCCACTACTTCCGCCCTACTGATCTCTTCCTCCCTCCTCTCATCTCTTCTTCTCCCAGCCATTCCCCAACCACTTATACTCGCACTGTTCTCACTCTACATGCAACAAATCCTCAAAGTGCTCCTTCCATCTCCTCAATTTGTCTCCCTTCTCCACCAACAATCTATTATTCCTATCTTTCACTCCTCTACTATTTCCCCTTTCACACTGCCTTACTTTCTTTACCTCCTTCCCAAACAGTTTTTTACTCTCCCTCCATTTCGCACTCAGATTCCTCCTAAATTCTTCATCCACTTTCGTCTTACTCTCCTTCACCAGTCTCTTCATCTCCCTTCTCCTGCTCACATATACCTCTCTCTTCTCTCTCTCATCTTCTTCCCTACCTCTTCTCGCTAGCCATTCACTTTATGTCTTCTTTTGTTCCACAGCTCGTTTCACCTCATCATTCCACCATGCTGTCCCTTGCACACCCCTGCATCTCCTCCTCACTCCACAGACCACCTCACACGCTGTGCCCATCTCTTCCGTAAATATCTTACATACGTCTTCCACCCCTTCCATCCGCTCTAACTCATAACTTCCCAATCTTTCTTCCACTATGCTCTTATACTCTGCCATTTTCTTACTATCTTGCAACTTCTCCACTCTTCTCACAAGAGCTGTTTCCTCCTGTCTTCCCCTTCCTCTCTTGAACCATTTTCTTTGCAGCTTTACCTTGGCCATCAGTAAGTGATGGTCTGAAACTCCATTCCCCAACCCTCTCCACACTCTTGCATCCAACACTTGTCTTCTCATTCCTCATCCAGACACACGTAGTCTATCATTGCCTTTCGTTCAACAAGTTCACCATCCATCCTCCTCATTACTCTCCAAGTATACCTGTGGATTATCTTATGCCGAAAGCAGGTGTTAGCTATTGCCAACCCCTTACCAGCACAGATGTGAGATGAAAATGACATGAGACAAAACAAACACATCGTACCATAAGGATCTCAGGGGAAGGCCAAATCTTTTGGGAAAATAATTTGTATAAATTTATCTCTCTATCTAGCTCTCTATCTACCTATATATATATATATATATATATATATATATATATATATATATATATATATATATATATTGTTACATAGCCTATGATTTCATCATCCTTTGTGTAATTTTAACGCACAGTATGCTGTATGTTTGATCACGAGCGTGTTCTGCCTCAGTCCCCCCATTCTACCGTTATAGTAAAGTCGTCCTTTCTGTTGTTCAGAGCGGGATTGTCAGCTCTTTGTCCCCATGGCTTCATTTGCGCGTCCTTCTTACAAGTTGTATCAAGCTCTGCTGGCCCCTATATAATGAGCTCAGTCTCTGCATCATTGCCACTTAGATCTACTCCTCATTTTGCTCATCTCTGTCCTCCCCTGTACAGTTATTATTATTGTGAGTTTCTCAGGAAGTCTCCAGCCATCTAACTGCTGTGTAATTTGAGTATGAGTGTTATTACATTTTGTTCTTGTACTGTATAACATAAGGTATTAATTTGTAGACCTAGTGAGGTTTTTGTGCTTAGTGTAAAGTTTTACTATCAGCCATCATTAATATTATTTTGTATCTGTAATAATTTATCTTGCATTAACTGAGCATTACCCAGTGTATTCTCATTTTAACAGGGCTGACTTAGATAAATTTACTCATGCTAATTTCGTGTTAATAGAGGCTATTGCAGTTAACCATATATTTAACCTGTTTTTTGCCATTACATTATCCTTATGAGTCCTGAATGTTTTGTTGTTAGTTTGAGCATTAAACTTTAACTTGTAATTTTACCTAACTCTTTTATTTTGAACCTGGACCTTTACGGGACAGTAGTGATTATTAGTATTCTCACTTAAAATGTACATTATCTTTCTCTGTTCCGTAACATAAATTTGGCGACCTCTTATCAGGATATTCAGGATATTATCATAAGGATATTGCTTGATATTTTGTGACTGTTACTTATTCATGATGTCTACTATTACTACACTTGATGAAGCCAAAGATTTTTTTGTCAAATGTGCAAACAGTGTGTGATGTAGAAAACAGAACAAAGAATGAACTTAAGCTTGTTGCTCAACAATTGGGAATTGCTGTTCGCTCTCATCATTCTAAAGATCAAATTGTTGACATGATTAATGAAAGCTTGTTTAATGTAACTCCTCCAAACGAGCAAACGCAGATTGAATTAGCTAAGTTACAGCTAGCCCTGCAGGAGGCTCAGGCTAAGGAGGCGGAGTCTCGTGCTAAGGAGGCTGAATTTCAGGTCCGTTCTAAGGAGGCTGAGGCACAAGTTGAACTTGCTAGGATTCAGGCAGACCATGAGTATCGCATGAACCAATGTGGAACTGGATCATCTAGCTCTGATGATTTTGATGTGGCTAAAAATGTTAAACTTGTCCCTCCTTTTAATGAATCTGATTTAACAAAGTATTTTCAGTTGTTTGAGAGGGTAGCTACAGGTTTTAATTGGCCCAAAAAGTATTGGCCAGTACTCCTTCAAACTGTTCTCACCGGTAAAGCTCAAGTAACTTATGCATCTTTGCCTCAGGATCAATCTGATAATTATGATGTAGTTAAGAGCTTGATTCTTAAGGCCTATGAGCTTGTTCCTGAAGCCTATAGAGTAAAATTTAGGACAACTTACAAGCAAGATAAGCAATCCCATGTTGAGTATGCAAAAATCAAAGAAGATCTGTTAGAGCAGTGGTTAAATTCTAACAATGTGGATTCTGATTTTGACAAATTCAAGCAGATGATTTTGCTGGAGGACTTCAAAAGGTGCATTAATAAAGATGTAAGCCTATATCTTGATGAGAAAAGAATAGATAATTTGTCTGATGCTGCAGTTTTAGCTGATATGTTCTCACTCACAAGAGATATTCTAGAAAAAGAAGGAAAGCTGAGAGTAAGTACGTTGCCTCTACTCAGAGTACAGGTAACAGGAAAGAGAATAAAGATGATGTTTCTCAGGAAGTAAATACCAGCTCCACCTCTAGATTTCAGAAAAGTAAATGTACTTATTGTAGTAAGCTTGGTCATACTACGGAGAAATGTTTCAGGAGATAGCGTGATGTGAACAAAAAGGAGTCTTTAAATATTCAGTCAATTGGTCTAGTGTCCACTCTTGAGAGTTCCCAGAATTCTTTAACTGAGTTAACTGAACCTGCTTTGAGGGGTAACTTAAATTCTCATGATGGAGCTCCTCTTTTGAGCAGTAACGTGGGTGACACTCTCAAGAGTTCATGTGCTAATTTCCTGTCTGATGGTTTTGTCAGTCCTCTGGACAATAATGACAGGAAATCAGTTAAAATATATCGTGATACAGGTGCTTGCCAATCCCTTATGCTGACCAGTGTTCTAGGCTCTAATGTTAATTCCTCTGATGAAACTGTAATCTTACAAGGTGTAGGGAATAATTACTTCTCTGTCCCTCTGTGCAGAGTGAATTTAGAGTCTGGTTTTGTTAATGGTTCCGTTATGGTTGGGTTGGTTGAGACACTCCCAATGTCAGGTGTAACTTTCTTACTTGGAAATGATATTGGTGGAAGTCAAGTGTGTCCAGCTCCTCAGTTGTCTAGTGAGCCGGTGGCTGCGTCCCAGGATTGTGATGTCCCTGATGTGTTCCCTGCATGTGCTGTCACTAGGGGGAAGTCTAAAGTTACTGGTGATTTAGAGGATAATGATGATGATGATGTTATCCTAGCTGACACTTTTCTTGCTAATTTGGACCACTCACCAGATGAGGCAGTACCCTGTAGTGTTGATAATTTGTCTCGTCAAGAGTTGGTTGAGTTGCAGGTTGCTGACCCTGAGTTGAAAGGTCTAGCTAACTCTGCTTACAATGAAGAAGAGTCAGCCGGTGCTTCTACTTATTATTATGTAAAGTCAGGAGTACTTATGAGGAAGTGGAGACCCCCAGCAGTATCAGCCGACTGTGAATGGGAGGTCGTACATCAAGTTGTCATCCCTCGTGTTTGTAGGCAGGATATCATTAGAGTGGCTCATGATTCCAGTTTGGCAGGACACCTTGGAGTGAGGAAGACTGTGGCACGCATTTTGAAACACTTCTACTGGCCAGGTATCTTCAGGGATGTTTCCTGGTATTGTAAGTCTTGTCACACCTGTCAAGTTGTGGGGAAGTGTAATCAGACCGAAAAGGTTGCACCTCTAGTTCCCATTCCTCCTTTTGAGGCGCCTTTCACCCGTGTGTTGGTGGATATTGTGGGCCCTCTTCCTAAGACTTCTTCAGGATTTTCTTATGTGTTGACCCTGATTGATATGGCTACTCGTTATCCTGAAGCCATTCCACTTAGAAATATCTCAGCAAAGAACGTGGTTAAGGAAATGCTAGGGTTCTTCACAAAGTTTGGTCTGCCCAAGGAGGTACAGTCCGACCGGGGAAGTAATTTCATGTCAAATGTTTTCAAGCAGTCTCTGAAAGAGTTGGGCATCACCCAGATCGTCTTCAGCTTACCATCCCCAGACCCAAGGAGCGTTGGAGAGATATCATCAAACACTCAAATCGATGCTCAAGAAATACTGTTTGGAACATCAGAAAGACTGGGATAAAGGTCTTCCATTCGTTGTGTTTGCCGCAAGAGAATCTCCAAATGAATCACTTGGCTTCTCACCTTTTGAACTACTGTTTGGCCATGAAGTAAGAGGACACCTTAAGCTACTCAAGGAATGCTGGCTGTCGGAGGAAGATGACGTCAACCTGCTGGAGTATGTGATGAAGTTCAAAGAACGGCTGTCCACTGCTTTACAGCTGGCGAGAGAGAATTTAGGAGCTGCTCAGGAGAAGATGAAGACTTGGTATGATAAGAAGTCCAGGTTACGCCACTTTCAGCCAGGAGATCAGGTTTTGATTCTGCTACCAGTGCATGGGCAACCTCTTCAAGCCAAGTTTAGTGGTCCTTATTTCGTGGAGAAGAAACTCAGTGATGTCAACTATGTCATCGCCACACCAGATTGTAGAAAGAACAAGCAACTTTGTCACATCAACATGCTAAAGTTATATCACAGGCGGGACGAAAATAATCCAGTCTGCACTGTAGCTGTTCCACCCGAGTCTGCAAGTGAAGCTCTCCCATGTAGTATGAGCCTGAGTGATAGTTTGGGGAAGAATCCTGATATCATGAATGATCTCCAGACTAAGCTTTCTCATCTACCTCCCGAGGAAAGGCAGGAGTTTTCGGCATTACTGCAGGAGTACCCGCAAGTGTTCCGTGCCACTCCAGGAAGAACCACTGTGTTGATGCATGATGTCGATGTTGGAGACGCAAAGCCAATTAAACTGCCTCCTTACCGTGTGAACCCAGTGAAAGTTCCTCTCATCCAGAAGGAGCTTGGCTACCTGTTGGACCACAAGATGATTGAGCCCTGTCAGAGCGAGTGGAGTTCTCTTGTCACTCTAGTCCCTAAGCCAGGTGGGTCACAGCGGCTTTGCATCGACTACAGACGTGTTAATCAGATAACCAAAACAGACACTTACCCTCTCCCTCGCGTGGAAGATTGCATAGACAAGATCGGAAAGGCTAGGTACATAAGTAAGTTTGATTTGTTAACCCCTACACCGCGGGCTTGTTTACCAATGACTTGCGAGTGCCACGGGGTTATTTGGGCTCCGACAGACTCTCAAAAAATATTTGCCAAAAATCAGTTATTAGTCCTAGAATAATAAAATTACATATGCTTATGGCACATACCTTCAGCTTTCTCCTGGAATGATTGTTGAGCCTTCGTCGTTACCGTAGGACTTGTGGAGACCTCTGAAGTAGGGTAACGAAGTCTCCACTTTACACTTCCCGACAACCCGTAATATGATTACCACAGCCAGATACAAACACTATAAACACTATTCTACAATTTTCAAGTGGTTTGGGATCCATACTAAAAAAAAAAACACTGTGAAAGCAATGGAAATTACCAGCGCGTCTGATCGTCGCACTGGCACTAGTTCGCTTTTGTTACTCTGTCATTTATTATTCATAAAACGCCTCACACTTTATATTTCTATTACTATATAACACTTATATATATCTACAGTCTTTATCCATAAGTTTCCTTCAGTAGTATTAGTTTATTGTCACTGTAGGGATTCAATTTCTTTCAGTAAAATACGTAGCATTCACTTTCTCGTCCTGTATACTGGCATTGAGAGTGAATGCCACTTTCATCTTCACTCTCATAACTCATAGCATTCAGACATGCTAGAGTGAAACTTTCACTTTCATTACTCCTAGGGTATAGACTCGTATTCTTATAATACTACTCATTTACATTTCTATTTACGTTCTCTATTTTATTTACGTTATTTACATTTCTATTTTATTTACACTGTGTTGTGCACTGTCACTTGAAATAACTTATAAAACTATTTTCCATTGTTCACGTATATTTACATTCATTACTTTCACTTGCTGTTTACTCATTATTTACACATTATTTACAATTCCACTTGCACTGTTTTACTCAATAGAAAGATCATAGTCACTCTTTTATCAGTTGTCAGCCCTTTACCTCTTTCCACACGAGGTTTAGTAGGGGGTAAAGGTCACAGGGCCATTTGCATGGGGGTGAAGAAAGGCCTTGAAGTCAGCAAGAAGAAACATACGTACCCTCGCTTCGGAAGATGAGAGTAAACTGATAACGGAGGGCCAGCGTGGAGGCCTGCTTAGGGGTTATTCAGAGTTACCAATATTGGTTCTTGAAACAGCTAAGTCTAGCACTGATATGATTGGCAGGAAATCTAGACAATACATTATAAATTTGGTAGTTCCAGGTGAATGTAAATATCACTTAGGCTTCTCCCTTCCCTCCTTACATGTATATTTATTACGAAAATAGATTAGAGGCCTACTTAGGAGATATATATTCAGAGCTACCAATGTTAGATCTTGAAACAGCTTTGTCTAGCACTGATATGATTGGCAGGAAATCTAGACAATACATTATAAATTAGGTAGTTCCAGGTGAATGTAAATATCACTTAGGCTTCTCCCTTCCCTCCTTACATGTATATTTATTACGAAAATAGATTATACGGCATATTTCAAGGGGAAAAAAACAGCGAAAATTAGCGAACGAGTGCACGTGAGGTGTTGTCAGGTGATAATTAGCCAATTCCAGGTGTATGGCACTCTCACTTACCTTATTTCTTTCTTGTATATATTATTTGGTATAAGAATAGGACATAGGGCTTATTTCAATGGATGAAATCAGTGAAAAATTCCAGGGAAGATTTACTTAGAGTAGCACAGCCGGGCAGGTGAGAGGATAGGGTAATGGAGGGGGGGTAGGGAGGGGAGTCAAGAACGGGGAGAAATGGCTAAATTGTCAACAATGGATGGGAGTACAGATGAGATTAGGAGTGCTGACTAGTGTTGGACATTGGCAGTACTGATAGATGATACAAGCCCCCACTTGGAAGCCTGGGTGAATTCAAAATAACACAGAATCACAAAAGCGACGCCCCGCGGTATGATCCCTTGCTCCCAAGCGTCACGAAAGTGACGCCCCGTGGTTAAGGGGTTAAAGGGATACTGGCAAATACCTATGACTGAAGGTGCTAGGGAGATCTCATGTTTTGTAACACTAGGAAAGAAAATGTTATTCCAGATTGTTTTTCTAGACTTTAGACAGATTATTTTAGAGTAATAAGAAATTTCCTTAGTAAATTTCTTTTTCTTTGTGGGGAGGTGTTACATAGCCTATGATTTCATCATCCTTTGTGTAATTTTAACGCACAGTATGCTGCATGTTTGATCACGAGCATGTTCTGCCTCAGTCCCCCCCTTCTACCGTTATAGTAAAGTCGTCCTTTCTGTTGTTCAGAGCGGGATTGTCAGCTCTTTGTCCCCATGGCTTCATTTGCGCGTCCTTCTTACAAGTTGTATCAAGCTCTGCTGGCCCCTATATAATGAGCTCAGTCTCTGCATCATTGCCACTTAGATCTACTCATTTTGCTCACATCTCTGTCCTCCCCTGTACAGTTATTATTATTGTGAGTTTCTCAGGAAGTCTCCAGCCATCTAACTGCTGTGTAATTTGAGTATGAGTGTTATTACATTTTGTTCTTGTACTGTATAACATAAGGTGTTAATTTGTAGGCCTAGTGAGGTTTTTGTGCTTAGTGTAAAGTTTTACTATCAACCATCATTAATAATATTTTGTATCTGTAATAATTTATCTTGCATTAACTGAGCATTACCCAGTGTATTCTCATTTTAACAGGGCTGACTTAGATAAATTTACTCATGCTAATTTCGTGTTAATAGAGGCTATTGCAGTTAACCATATATTTAACCTGTTTTTTGCCATTACATTATCCTTATGAGTCCTGAATGTTTTGTTGTTAGTTTGAGCATTAAACTTTAACTTGTAATTTTACCTAACTCTTTTATTTTGAACCTGGACCTTTACGGGACAGTAGTGATTATTAGTATTCGCTCTTAAAGTGTACATTATCTTTCTCTGTTCCGTAACAATATATATATATATATATATATATATATATATATATATATATATATATATATATATATATATATATATATATATATATATATATGTGTGTGTGTGTGTGTGTGTGTGTGTGTGTGTGTGTGTGTGTACTGTACATGTTGATTACTATGGAAAGGATTAATGAGTAACCAAAAATTGACATTTTATGAAGTTTGAATGAGAGAGAGAGAGAGAGAGAGAGAGAGAGAGAGAGAGAGAGAGAGAGAGAGAGAGAGAGAGAGAGAGAGAGAGAGAGAGAGAATAAAAGGGGAGAGGAAGAGATGCAAGAAAGAGAATAATAATAAAGACTGTACCTCTTCATGTCCAATTATATTCTTTTCTGTTCGTTTGGGTTGTTTATATAGCCATCTATCCTTCTTGAGTATGTATTTAAGCATATCTCTCGCTTCTCTTTCTTGTTTTTTTTTTTTTTTATATCTGTTTACTTACCCTATCTAAGGTCATCTTGCCTGAAGCATCTCTCTCTCTCTCTCTCTGTATATATACATTTAGCGTCCAATTCTCCCTTTCTGCGATCACTCTCTGCCAGCCTAGTCTATCCTGGGTAGTAATAAACTTTTACCTCTGTATATTATCTTCCTAATTAATTTACCTCGTCCATCCTGAGTAAAGTATATATCGCTGGGAATTGATGCAACCTGTAATGCATCACAAATGGCCATGAATTCCTCAATCTCCACCATCACCAGCCTGAATGCCTTGATTAAGTGGCCATTATGAATCAGGGTGATAAACTTAGGAGATGAATCCTCCATTGGGCTCATGCCAGTCCTCCATTTCTCACCTCCTGAAGTTTCATATATTTCCTCCATGGCGTGAATCTGGCTCTTCAATCACGGCAATCGAAACGGTACAACTAAACAAAGTCGTAATATATGAAATGTTTACAGAGTGTTCAGGTAGGAATGGACATAATTCTAGGAAATGATAGATGAGGGAATTGTAAGCAAAAAATGCTATATCAACATGGGTCCAAATCTCAACTGTTACGGAGCTACAGTTACTTATGACCTAATCGGTAATTTATGAGGGAGATCATTCTCGCTCATAAGGACATCAATTACTTGTAGCTCCTGATCGGCTGGTATTTGGACCCATGTTGATATTGCATGTTTTACTTAGAATTCCCCCATCTATTATTTTCTAAAGTTATGTCCATTCCTCCCGGGACACCCTGTATGTAGGAAGTAGGTAACTGGACAAAAGAGATTCTGATCAATATAAAACTCATAGCGGTGACAATGGACAACACTCACAAGATACGGCATCGGAATTAGGATGCCCCATATAGAACCGTGCTTGTGTCCGTTCTGTTTGTAATGATGATCCTGGGTTTCGACAGGGATGTAAGAAAGAAAGAATTTTAAGATCTGTTGCGGATGATGCCATGGTGAACAAATGAGCCTTGACACTGAACAGCTATATTATGTTAACAAGATAATTGGCCACTGCTGAACAAGGGAAAATCTATTGGGATTTAGTGAGTATGAATTCTAGTAACTGAGCCACAGGGCAGCAGAAAAGTCTGAGACATGCAGATACCTGGTTTAACTACTCATTTTGTTACTATGATGACAAATGGGTGAGAGGAAACCGGAAACATCTATTAAACATTGATGACTGGAAAAAGAAATGCAATGATAAAGCTATACAATTCCAGCATAAAATGCGACAGTGACTCCGGGTATGTATTTTAATTTGGTCACCCACTATAAGCCCGGAGAAGGAATACCGGTATCATCGAAATAATCCAGTGTGGAATTTGAGGTAGAGATGTGAGCATAGCAGTCGGCTTCATCTGAGTGAGGAAAAGACAGCAAAAGCCCCGTGGGAAGGAAAAGGAGGGAAAGAAGGAAGGACGTAATATTCTAGGATACATCTGATTAGATGAACAATAATGAAAATTGTTTAGTTTCTGCGACAAGAAATGGTAAGATCCAAGTAAGACTCCAGCATATACGAGTAGACTGCCACTGATCGATCTAAGAAACTTTCCAGGGTGTGAAAATGCGTTGGCCTGGGAGCTTTTACGGTGCTTTGCATTGCTATGTTCGTTAATGTCCCCACTGTTGTCGGGCTGGGAACAGGAGGACATCACTTCCCTCATCATCCCCCTGTCCCACGTCCCTCCTCTAGCCCTTCCACCTTCACTATCACTCCGTCCCCATACACACACCACAACACCCATAGCCAATACGACAATTTCTCACAAAAGGGCTGATTGTCGCTCGGGTACCGACACACAATCATCACAAAACACCCCCCTCACTCAAGGATGGTCGGCCAGAGAAGAAATTAGGCACAATAACTAACATAAGAGAAGTGGGAGAGACGAGACAGCGGTAAATACAGGGATAATAAGCCGTAGCAACATTCTGGCAATAAACAGGACCAGTCGAACACACCCTGATGCAAACACTAACACAGAACACCCAAATGACAGACCACGCATTAAACCAAAGCGTTTTAATGGAGACGGGTTTTAACTTTTAATAGATTTTCTGTATTTCCGGATCGGGATATTGTCTTGAAAGCCCGTTCCTTACAGCCTTTAGTCCTGCTAGTTGTCACACTCCTTCACATGTCACCAAATGGGCACTAATACCAACCATCCGTATTCAATGCACACCAGGGTTGTTTCATGGAAGACAGGTGTGGTGTTATGACTGAGAGAGAGAGAGAGAGAGAGAGAGAGAGAGAGAGAGAGAGAGAGAGAGAGAGAGAGAGAGAGAGAGAGAGAGAGAGAGACGGAAGCGGTGACTGTGGGTGCGGAGTTCGCAGGTGATGGTGGTGATGCAGGAAATGTTTAGTGCAGACCTCATGGAATAAAATTAGAAAAATATAAGAAGAATAAAGAAAGAGGAATGGAGTTGAAAGAGGAGACATAAATTACAGGAAAAAGATGCAACTTAAGTGGAAAGGGACAGCAGAAGTAATGGATTCATATAGGAGACATGACTGAAGAATGGAAGGCAAAGAACCTACGTGAAAGTTTTTAAAAAGCTGAGATTAATATTAGCCGCATGAAATGGTGCGCAAAAATGCAATATAACTAAAAATAGAAGGGTAAAATAACATAGAGTAAGAATGATGGAATACAGAAACTGAGCAGAAAGTAAGGTACAAATCACGTATATAATGGAATGAGGTTAAGGTAACGTACAGTTGTGATATTCGTCCCAAATACTACAGGTAACATGTGGGCCAACACTGGATCACCAAGTATTGTAGCCAGCTCATCAACATGCCATACACTTATAAAAATACTATTCTGATTTTACTCTAACTTGAGCCATGTTTTATTCCTCTTGCAGCTTCCATCATGCAGCTTAGTGGCAGATAAAAACAATACTACAGCTCTACATCCACTCACAGTGCTTTGTCTTGACTAATATAATATTCTCATGTTTATATTACAACTCAGCATCCATGATGGAGGGATGATAATTTTATGTCATTGTCCAGGCGCTCACCATCCACTCAGTCGATGTAATGCTGCTTTGGGTGTCTGCCCTTTCCTCTCTTACATCCTCCCACTTCTGTCTCTCCTTCCTTCATTCTTCCTCTTTCTTCTGTCAATGGGTGACTTTACACTCCCTCTTTTGTGTTTCTTTCCTTCATTCTTTCCTCTTCCTTCTGTCAATGGGTGACTCTACCCTGAGTGACAAGCCAAAGGGTTCCTGTACACCAGGAAACCATTAAGTACGCTGGGTGGTAACCATACAACCAATTATAGCGCATGGTGGTTTAGTGGGTAATTATTGCGCTCCAATCGGATTGAACCTGTGTAGGTTTATATCGAAGGGGTGGTTGGGGTTGATTGCTCATGTAATGCCACTCAAGGATGAGTGAGGCTGGTCACTCTCATCTTAAATGTCAGGACCAACTTGCCTAGCCCCAGGTTCCTATGCTCCTTATGGGGCGACATAGGACTGGATGATGGATGGATGGATGGAGAGTAAATGGAGTATTGCCAGATTATGCAGCACAGGACACTAATTTGAGGCTTGGCTAATGTGTACGAGATTGGAGTACCTCGGTTCCGAAAATCCTTAGTATAGCAAGTAACTGACGGACAGGCTAGCCCCAAGAGATACATCTCAAAATAATATATATATATATATATATATATATATATATATATATATATATATATATATATATATATATATATATATATATATAATATATATATATATCATCTCATCTCATCAGCCGTTTGAGTGTCCACTGCAGGACCTGCCTATCCCAACCGAAGCGGGGACGATACAGCCAATGTATCTCTACCAAATGGCTTAGGCTGTCTGGTAGAGATTGTATGCAGGGTGAGAAGTGCTTGTAAGTGTACTGTAGTGTTGGAGTGGCTTTGGATGTGTGTGTAGTCTGTGAACCAAGTGTAATCGGCCCGCGCAAGCCGACTGAATGCAAACATACTTTATAGTATGCGACACTGGTTCAACCACAGCACCCCTGGTTTCCGCCAATGCAGTACGTGGCCAGAAGAACGCTCCCGAAGTTTATTACTCTGGCGGGGCGCGAACCCTCGTTCTTCAGTGTACGAAAACGTACACTTTACCACTGTACCACAGAGGCTCCATATATATATATATATATATATATATATATATATATATATATATATATATATATATATATATATATATATGTATATATATATATATATATATATATATATATATATATATATATATATATATATATATATATATATATATATATGTATCCATCCATCCAACCATCATCCAATCCTGCATTGCCCCATGAGGAGCGTAGGAGCCCTGGGCTAGGCAGTTGGTCCCGACATTTAAGATGAGAGTGACCAGCCTCACTCATCATTACATGAGCAATCAACCCCAACCACCCCTTCGATATAAACCTTCACCGGCTTAATCCGATTGGAGCGCAATAATTACCAACTAAACCACCAGGCGCCAATATTTGGTTATATGGTTACCACCAAGCGTAGTAAATCGTTTCCTGGCGTACAGGAAACCATTTGGCTTGTCACTCAGTGTAGAGTCACCCACAGGCAGAAGCAAGAGGAAAGAATGAAGGAATGAAAGACAGAAGAGGGAGTGTCTAGTCACCCGCAGGCAGAAGGACAAGGAAAGAATGAGGGAAAGAAAGACAGAAGAGGATGGAAGGAATGAAGGATGGAGGAGAGGAAAGGGCAGACACCCGACAGCAGCGCTACATCGAGTGAGTGGATGGTGAGCGCCCCCACCTACCACAAATATATATATATATATATATATATATATATATATATATATATATATATATATATATATATATATATATATATATATATATATATATATATATATATATCCTGATGAACAGTAAAACACAAAGTGAAAAGCGCAACACAAATAATTAAAGAACCTACAGTACTAATACAGAGAAAGGATAAGAAATTCATGTGGTATTTCTTTTGTAAAGAGCAGCCATGAACTGGAGGAGGAAGAGTGTGAAAGGAAAAAAAAAAAAAAGGAAGTCGAGAAAGTAAGAAGACGAAAAACAGAAATGGCGATACACAGCAGCGGTCGACAGACCCCATCTCCAAGTCATCCCTACCAAGCCAGTGCCCTGATGAGGTGTTAATGTTAAGATATCCCGGGAAGGATACGCGAGGAGTAAAGGGTGAGGCCTGCCGGGTCTCACTAGGACATAACTTACAGTATAAGTTTCCCAAATAAAGCAGATTAAGCCAGACACAACCCTTCAAATGTACAGTCACTCATAAAAGAAACGACCCTCCCGGCCAAGACACCTTTCAACCAATATGATATCTGTCCTGGTAACACTGTAAATTACGTCAGGTGTGGGGGTGTGAAGCTGCGTTTGGGGGAAGTTCATTCAAAGTTCATTCTAAGTGTGTCGAGCCCATTCATTTAACGCTTGAGGCCGGGGGTTTCATTTGCATCATGTGCGGCATTAATGCATATATGTTTCGGGTATGGGATTGTGTTATCACCTGAAAGTTCTTTGTTGTAGCATAAAGTTAATTTTGTGTGAAGGACAACATAACAAGTCAGATATAATGTATGTTTGACTCGAAATGTGGATTGAAGCAGTGTTTCGTGCAGATTAACTCCGCCCTCCTCTCAAACACCCCTCCTCATCCCCCCATATGGCTGACGTCAAATACACTGTTACCAACACTGAACCCTGAGTTATATTGCCTCTAACGCAGGAGGGGGGGGGGGTCTTTTCTTTTATGAGTGATTGTACATACCATGTGCACTTGACTCCAAATAAAGGTACCACAGTTTGTTGTGAACGAGTATAGGCTTGGCTACCTTCTGTCCTCAATGAACTGTACTGTACGTTTCCCTCCTATCCCCACACACCACCACCAGCCTGTGATACCTTCATGTGGAGCCAACTGTATACCACGACGTGCTGGAAAATATAATATGGGTGGTTAAGCTAAATACTGTATTTTGGATTGCTTTCTTCACTGTAATGAGATCAGGTGATGCTGACTGTGGTAATAAACCGCCTGAGATCTAGAGTCTAGGTGTAAGGACAGAAGGGGGCAGAAGTAATGTAAAGGCAGCTGTTTCTTGACACACATTTACTTAAGTTCTCCATTTAGTCTGTCGCGTAGCATTAGCCTGACAGTTCCCAGTTTGCATTACATCGTGACCTTGGTTTTCATACACTCATCAAGAAGACTGTGCGTTACGGAGCTACCGAAAGACCATAAAACCTTTACACTGTAAGGGAATTAAGTAGACGGAACTCAGGTATGGCCTCATTTATGTATAATATTTATACATTTTAATAGTTGGATCTGCACCAGTGCTTCAGAAATGGTGACGCAAAGAAAGGCAACGAATCAATGGCTTAGTGTTACAGGGTCTTCTTGACACTTGTTAAGGGTTCCCAGATGAAGTGAAATATCTTAACGACGGTGAAGATCATCTCTGAACTCTTGGTGATGCCGTTTATTGTGTACATTACATCCTAACATTCATCTGCACGATGAGTCATTATAGCAAACTTTAGAACCAGGCTTGCTTTCTCACAGATATGATGCGACGAGAGATTGTGCAAACTATATAACTACTAAGTTCTCAAAAGCGCAAAAGACTGAAGGAATTTCCTTCTCCACTTCTGTATCAGTAAGCTTATATTCTCTGATCCTTTCAGCAGGTGGTACAAATATCATGAACACGAACGCTAATTTACAGAGAAAACTTCTACAAAAGACCATCCCTTAAGATGCTCCACCATAGCCGAGAAATCTTAGTGAAAATAATACCACCTTCAGAGACAAAGGTTATCTGTGTCATAAATCTTCATTACGTTATCGTGGTGATGTTTAGGAGGGTGGAAGGATACCATCTGTGTGTACATATATGGCTTACAACACCCTCCTTATTTTTCTGTACACTTAATGACAGTGACTTTCAATACTGCACAAGGAGACAACACTGTATCTAAAATTTACAACTGACTGTACTGTTTAGGAATGCATGTCGACACAGCATCTGCCAGTTTCCTACCCTATTCGACCCCGTCCCTTACTTCCTCATCCGTCCTAATTACCTTTGCCAAATAAGATTCACAAAAATTCATACATCGTCACACGCTAGATCACTGAACTGTTCAACCATACAGAGCACCTGGCATCAGTGTAGAGTCTGTCTCAGAGCTTCTCACAAATACCTTGACTTTACTCTTCCCCACATTTACGCATTCAAATACCATGACTTTACCCTTCCTTACATTATCTCACTGAAATACCATGACTTTACTCTTCCCCACATTGACTCTCATATACTGTGACTACTCTTTCCCGCGTTTACCTTCTTTAACACCAAAACTTTACTCTTCCCACATCCACCCTCGGGTTTTGTCACTCGCACACACATGCACTCAAATTCACTAATTGAGCATCGTATCTCTCTCTCTCTTCCCTTACGCAAGAAGTACACCACTGCGGTGGCTCAATCGGTAGAGAGGTGGCCTGCAGTCCTTAGGACCCAGGTTCGAATCCCGGCTGGGGCAGGGAACAGTTTAAGGATTTGAATTTCATAAAATCAGGCTTTACTGATCTACCAGATAACCCGCTGACGTGTCGTAAAAATACCCCCGCTAATACCAATACACCAGTCCTGTATGAGACAGCCCTAGCATGTATTCAATATGGACGGTGGGTGTTAGCGCCGAAGTGGTGACATGTAGAGGTGTATGGTATGTAGGAGGACTGCTGGGCCTTGATAGCAGGCTGTGAAGCCTATGCCCAGAGTCGGACAAAAAAAAAAAAAAAAAAAAAAAAATCTGTCACTAGGAGAGTAGTTAACTACCACTCTCCTCCCTCCAGTGTCAAGCAAGCCCTCCCTGCCCACTGACCTACCCATGACCTGTTTAATTATTGCTCCCATCTTGCAGAAGCACAGACAAAAATAGAATGAAAATCAGACAGTATTAGGCTCACATACAGAATGCAGTCGTCATCAAAAGTCGTGTTCCCTCTCTTGCCTCTCTCTCCATGGACAAGGAAAATCACTGTGGTGAACCTGGAGCAAACGACGCTTATGTCATTAATCCGAGGCTAAATGAAGTCATCAGCGTCGGTTACAGCAGATTCACCACACTGATTTTCCTGGTGCATGGAGAGAGAAGCAGGAGAATACCCCGACCACAAACATAACAATATCACCATGTGGCCCCCAGACATATTACACTGGGATGAGAACACACACGGAGTACATACCGACCCCTTCCACTCTCCCTACCTCCCCACGTCACAAAACAAACACTAACGGCAGCTGTTGACTTATATAGACAATACTGAGGTGTAGAACCGGGGACTCTCTAACGCAACAGCGAATCCATACTCTCAGACTATTATGTACTGTGAAAAGTTGGTCAAATGTGGAACTGTCTTTCCTACTATACTACTTACGACTTCAGTCATTTTCCTGCAACGTGTCCATGTGTCTCGAAATGAAGTGATCTTGATTTGGTTCTCTGATTATTTTTCCCAAGAGAGAACACTATTGGTGTATGATTTCAGCCTTCTGTTCTTTCTCTCTCGTGCTGAAAGTAAGTAAATTGACTCCTGGGAGATTAAGAGATTCAGTATGTGCTACAGCACAATCGCTCATCATATACCCTTTTTAATGTCAGCTCAGCTCACGATCTTCACCCCCCATCACAACAATCAGACAGAAATGATACTCATTCCCTCTCCACCCTCGCCACTCCACCCTAGCACACTCCTCCCATCTGGGAGAATAGACACTTCTTCCCTCTCCACCTTCGCCACTCTACCCCGTCACCACTACCTCCTCCATCAGTTAAAATTGACTCTCCTCCCATCTTCACCATCGCCACAACACGCACCACCACCACCATTAGTCGAAAAGGGCATTTCTTCCACCAACCACCCTTGCAACTCCACCCAGTCACCACTACCAACCACCACCACCATAAGTCAGAACGAACACTCTTTCCACTTCCACCCTCGCCATTCCAGCTACTCACCACCACAGCCTCCCATCAGTCAGAACTGACACTCCTTCCCTCTTCATCCTCGCCATTCCGCCCAGTCACACTCCACCCCCTCAAAATGGTAGGGAGCAGACAGTGGTAGGAATCGAGGTAAATAGCATAGTTGTGGTAAGAAGAGCGGCTGACTTTGTAATCAGAGGAGGGAAAAAGTAGCAACAGTAACCTAATTCCTCATGTGACCTTCAAACTCGAATCACATCCACATTCAAATCACCTACACCCACCCACATTCCACCAGCTCTTTCTCTTACTACACCCACCTACTCCACCCATGACTTACAAACCTCATCCACTCATCGTAATTATAAACCGTGAAGCCACTCTCACAAAATACAAGCCAGAGAGAATGGTTATTTAAAATTACTCGGTGTAGACGTGCCCGGCAGCATGCTAAGAGATGTGAACACCTAATGAGGCAAGCCGGCATTAAGACCGTATATGGTTACCGATCGCCACTTTCCCCGAGGTCAGACCTGATGGTTCCGTCTGGGAGAAGGTGCAGGAGGTAGGAATGGAAGAAGATTGGTTAGAGAGGGAGAGGAAGGGAAGGGTGGGAGGGAGGGTTGGAGGGAGGTAGGACATGTAGCAGAGTACAATGAACAGGCGTGAAGATGGCGAGGGGTGAATTAAGAAAAACTATCTGAAGACTTTAGTGAGACAGGAGAGAGTGAAGTTTGAAGGTAGGTTTAAGTATTAAGAGGAAAAGAAATATGCTGTAAGAAAGGAAGCTAATGAAGAGCAGGTTTGTTAAGCTATGCGAGGTAGTTCATGTTATTGAGGACTAAAGTGTGAATAAAGCCACTGAGCAAGTACAATATGGCAAAGCAAATTCCCTTTCCCCTACTCCTTTATCCAGCCAGCCAGACCATCCAGTCAAATCCAGAAAGAAAAGACACGAAAGAGCATATCGCACCATCAACTTAAATTTATTCAACTCGAGCAAATCCTGTGGGGATAAAATAAGGTGATTACCTGTGGCAAACATTATTTTTTACTTTCTCGATTACTGATAGCAAGATAAAAGCACCCGAAGGATCTGTATTATTGACGTTACACATGCATATACGTAGCCAACATGTGTGTGTGTGTGTGTGTGTGTGTGTGTGTGTGTGTGTGTGAAAACCTTATCACAGACTCGCTTTCTCCACAAAACAAGGCTGACAAGTCTTCCATTCGTCCTATAAAGTTATCAGGCAGATTTTGAATACCATATGATGATCCTTCTATTTTTTTCCTGCCGGCCTTCATCTACTTTATACCACCATTATTCAGGATATATTCCACTATCAAATATAACAGACTCGTATGAATCAAATGGTAAACATGTGTTACTTTGTACCTCTCTTTATTTTTGGCTACCTCCTGGTCTCCACTCATTTTACCATCAAGCACTGATGCTGCAGATAATAAAACTTACCAAAAATATATACAGATTAGTAATTAACTCTGCATGAAAACATGCCTGTAGAAAAAATGAGTAGAGAAATTCGTAAGAGATCGTGCATATCAATATGCAATATGAACTATTTAATTCCAAGGCTTTACTCAGTCAGGCAGGGCCACCCACCCTGCTGCATTACATATTAAAAGTAACTCAGCAGTAAACTCTCAGTAAACAGCTGCACTATCAACCGCTCTCACACACACACACACACACACACACACACACACACACACACACACACACACACACACACACAGTCCCCTCATGACTTTTTCTCGTATCCTTTATTTCCTTCTGCCAAGATCATTTAAACAGATAAATTATAGTCACGTATTGAACCGTTTCTCCAGAACATAAACTTCAATTTTCAGTATTTGGGTATATATATTATCCTCTCTCATGGATGCTCCTCAATCATTTCACATTCTTCTATCAAATCCTTTCTACTCAAACGCCTCTTGCCATAGTCTTCCTATTCTTTCTCTCCCACTCCATATCCTTCTTCGCCGCCTTCCTCCAGCACCCTCCATTTCCCCCGCCTCAGCCAGCAGGAAGACCCCAGAACAGCAGGGATCCGCGCTGAACCTGCTGGGACTGACTCAAACATAACAGACAGCAAACAAGCATAACCCAGTCTGTCTCAGCCAACTGCTGCCACTCTTATTCTTTTCCCACCTACCCATCTCTCCTTCAGCACCATCTTTATTGTCCTGTTCCTTTCCCTTATCCCTGTCACTACCAAAGGTGTGTCGTAAGCTTAATAATATTAGCCTATACTGGGCTTGCGGTATGGAGCTGATGTAAGCGCTGATCGTGGTGGTGACAGTAACATAGTAATGACCCTGATGCGGCAGCAGTGATGGTGATATTGGTTAGGCAGTAAACTCTGTGTGATGATGGTGGAACTATCAGAAACAAATTAGTGTAGCTGTGGTGGTAACTGTGGCAATGGTGTGCTCGTAAGCCTGTCATGATACCATCAAGGGCTACTGTCACATAATGCGCGTGACAACCTCCTCACCCTTGCCGGAGATTATGTCAGGCTGTGACGTACAAATGGCCCCGTCACGCAACTCACATTGTCACTAAAAGCAGCACTAACGAGTCGCCTTTAGACTAGTACCCGATATGGCCAACAACACATGGCAACAGCACATAGAGGCCATATCAGACTTCACAGCTCGAGTAAGGCCGCCTGTCAGCATACGAATACTGAATCTATCTTCATATCTGCCTGTCTTGATCTGCCCTCCTCTGTCTGTTTCACTTATGTGTGCTTACTTCTGTACGCTTGTGTTACTTCCTGTCTTTACATTTGTCTGCCTTCCTAAAATATATTGCTCTTAAAACATGTACTCAAGCCTACCATCACCTCACCACAGCAATCCTCTCTCTCTCTCTCTCTCTCTCTCTCTCTCTCTCTCTCTCACACACACACACACACACACACACTCACAGATACAAAACCAAATAGAAGAGGTGTCGATTGAAAAAAATAAAAGACAATTGTATCTCCTGAGCTCACTGTACAGGGCAAACCGTTATTAAAGCTATCACAGCTTGTAAGGCAAGGGAGATGGACCAGGTGAGCTATTGCTTACGTACCCGATGCTCTACGGACAATAGATTTATATTTGTTTGTTGTATACATAGCAACAGGTCAGCTCTGGAACTGTCTCCCTCTGTCTGTATTTCCTGCTGCCTATGATCTCCAATCTTTCAAACTCAGTGTGTCCAGGCATCTCAAAATGATCGGATCTTGAATTTGGCTCTCTATTGTATTTTGTTTTTCTCTTGGAGGGAATTGTTACTGCGGGCTCATGGCCTTTGGTTCCTTCTTCCTCGCATTAAAAAAAAAAAAAAAAAAAAAAAAAAAAAGCAATATCACCTCCTCTACTTCTTCATGCGCATTGCAAATCAGTCTCGTGAGTCTTTATCTACTGACACTGATTACTTGGCCGTAAATCAGTGTCATCTGTATCATTTGCTTCGGAATCAAGAGACTAATTTTCAAAGACCGTAGACAGAGAAGCAGGAGAAAATTTAGGTTCCAACAGACAAACACAAACAATTTAATGCACTAGGCCTATATGGCTCAATTACAATGGTTTCCCTGGGTCCTATAAAGTATACTGCAATCCTGACAGTTTAGATGGAGACGGTTTGGCAATAAGGAACAAATGGAGAGTGAGAGAGTACTAGTATTTTGTGCGTGTCTGACTCTGGCTACAGCAGTTCTCCAGTGTGTGGCACAACTTCACATGTTACCATTTCAGTGATATATCCACCGTCTATACTGAATAGGTCTCATTCAGGATAGGTTGCCTGATACTGCCAAGACTGCCTTTATACCATGTCGATGGACGTTGTGAAGATCAGTGAAGTCTGGTTTCATGATGTTCATTAAATCAAACTGTCCTTTGTCCCAGCTTGAGATCGAACTCGAGTCCTTTCACCCAGCAGACCATCTCTCTCTCTCTCTCTCTCTCTCTCTCTCTCTCTCCATTGTCTGTCTGTTTGTGTCTATTTGTCTACCTGACTATATGTGTCTATCTGTTTGTCACACACACACACACACACACACACACACATGCATAGAAATATACATCACTCTCTCTCTCACACACACACACACACACACACACACACACACACACACACACACACACACACACACACACACACCAACTTGCATATCTCTCTTCCCCCTTTCCTGTCTAGATGTTTCTCTCTCGTCCTTCCTGTCTCCCTTTCCCTCTTTCCCCTCTCCTTCCTTTCTCCCTCTCATCCCTCTCCTTTCCCTCTCTACCTTCCTTCCCTTTACCTTCCCTCCCTGTCAGCTTCCAAAACCCTCCTTGCTCCATACCTTCCTTTTTCCCCTGTCTGCTTGCCTTTCTTTCCTTCCTCCTTCCCTCCCTCCCTCTTATTTATTCCACCTTACTCCTACCAGTCTCTCTCCCTCCCTGCCTCCCCTCACTCTTGCCTATCTCCTTTCCTCTCCTACCTCACCTCTTGCCTCCATTTTTCTGCCTAGCCTATTTCCTCCTAACTACATACATCTTTGCTGTTTTACTACTTTACTACTTCCTTGGTGCCTACCTGCCTATCTACCTACCTACCTACCTACCTTCCTGCTTCCTTCACATCCTCTATCCCTTGCATTCCTACTCACTGTCTACCTACCTACCTACCTACCTACTTACCTTCCTCTTTCCTTACTTACCTACCTACCTGCCTGTCCCTCTTTCTCTGCCTGAGGAAATTAATAAAACTCAGGCCTGGTGTTGAGTTTGTGGCTGGATGGGCAGAAATCTTTGTGTGTGTATGTATATATATATATATATATATATATATATATATATATATATTGTAAATAACAACGGAGGAAGGAAAAACAAATAGGTAAAAAAAAAAATAATCCATACACCAGATTACTGGTGTCCTCTGTTCATAAAATATCTGTAACAGTTAGACTTGAACAGTTGTGGGTTGAAATTTGGAGGAAAACAACTCTGGGGAAGCGAGGTCCAGAGAGATGCAGTTCGGGGAATGAAAGAATTCTGATAGGCAGAAGTTCTGCAATATGGTTGAGTGACATTCCAGTCATGAGCGCTACCAGATGCCCGTGTAGCACGAGGGAAGGCATGGAGAGGTGGCACCATGGACGCAACTTCGTCTGAGCATTTGCCAAAAAAAAAAACTGTAAAATAATGCAAGGGAGGCAACATTCCTTCTTACTTGCAGGGGAGGTAGTTTATATGTTATGGCAGGGTTGTTAATGATTCTAACAGCTTTAATCTGAATTTTGTCTAGTTGTCTTAATGCAACCTCTCCACAACCATTCCACAAGGGTGAGCAATATTCAAGCTCAGAGCGCACATGATTCTTATAAAATATAGCTAACTGCTCATCGGCGAAGAAGTTACGGACTCTGTACAATAATCCAAGTTTCCTTGAGGCAGCCTCAGCAAGTGATCTGACATGAGAGGTCCAGCTGAGGGCACTGTTAAGTGATACACCAAGAATTTCAATACTTTTGGAGATGGGAATATTAGTAGCACTGAAGGTAATGTACGAATCTGGCAATATCTGTCTATTAGTAAACTGTATATATTTAGTTTTACTAGCATTAAAAGAGACAAGGTTGTTTTGTCCCCATTCACTGATTGTAGATAGATCTTGATTTATGGAGATGGCTGTACTGAGTTGAGAGGTAGAGATATTAGACTTTGTAAATGGATGTCTGAGTGTGAATGAACTATGTAGTGTTGAGTCATCTGCATATGAGTGAATGGGATTGTGAGTGACAGATAAGAGATCATGAGATCATTAATATGAACCAGAAATAGGGTTGGCGCCAGAACTGATCCCTGCGGCACGCCGGCGTTATATATATATATACTTATATATTGTTACGCAACAGAGAAAGATAATGTACACTTTAAGTGAGAATACTAATAATCACTACTGTCCCGTAAAGTTTCAGGTTCAAAACAAAAGAGTTAGGTAAAATTACAAGTTAAAGTTTAATGCTCAAACTAACAACAAAACATTCAGGACTCATAAGGATAATGTAATGGCAAAAACAGGTTAAATATATGGTTAACTGCAATAGCCTCTATTAACACGAAATTAGCAAGAGTAAATTTATCTAAGTCAGCCCTGATAAAATGACAATACACTGGATAATGCTCAGTTAATGCAAGATAAATTATTACAGATACGAAATATTATGAACAATGGCTGACATGAAACTTTACATTAATCACAAAAACCTCACTAGGCGTACAAATTAACACCTTATGCTACACAGTACAAGAAAAAATGTAATAACAGTTATACTCAAATTACACAGCTGCTAGATGGCTGGAGACTTCCTGAGCACTCACAATAATAATAACTGTACAGGGGAGGACAGAGATGTGAGCAAAAAGAGGAGTAGATCTAAGTGGCAATTAATGCAGAGACTGAGCTCATTATATAGGGGCCGGCAGAGCTTGATACAACTTGTAAGAAGGACGCGCAAATGAAGCCATAGGGGACAAAGAGTTGACACTCCTGCTCTGAACAACAGAAAGAACGACTTTTTTTTTTTTTTTTTTATGCGAGGAAGAAGGAACCAAAGGCCATGGCCCGCAGTAACAGTTCCTTCCAAGAGAAAAACAAAATACAATAGAGAGCCAAATTCAAGATCCGATCATTTTGAGATGCCTGGACACACTGCGTTTGAAAGACTGGAGATCATAGGCAGCAGGAAATACAGACAGAGGGAGACAGTTCCAGAGCTGATCTGTTGCATAAATGAAAGACTGGGAGTAACGGTTAACTCTTGCATTAGAGAGTTGGACAGAAAAGAGATGAGAGTTTGCTGCCAGACGGGTGCTACGCGCCCGTCGTAGAGGTGGAGGAATGCAAGCAGACAGTTCAGAGGAGCAGTGACCATTAAAGTAGCGATAGAAAAGAGATAAAGATGCAACAGTGCGGCGAAGAGACAGAGGTTGAAGGGAGTCAGTAAGAGGAGGAGAGTTAATGAGACGAAAAGCCTTTGACTCCACCCTATTGAGAAGAGCTGTATGTGGGGAGCCTCCCCACACATGAGAGTTGTACTCCACACAGGGGCGGATAAAACCTCTGTATAGAGTTAACAATTGTGCAGGGGTAAAGAAAGAGCGGAGTCGGCTTAGCACACCCAATCTCTTGGAAGCAGATTTTACAAGAGATGTAATATGATCTTTCCAAGATAAGTCCTGAGTAAATGAAACCCCAAGCATGTTCAAGGATGATGCAGGATTCAGCTGAATATTATTAAACATCAATGGGTATACCTGTGGAAGATTTTGTCGGGTTGATAGGTGTAAGAACTGAGTCTTAGATGCATTAAAGACAACCATATTATTTTTACCCCAGTCAGCGATACGAGCCAAGTCAGACATTAGGTGTGCCATAGCCTCATCCCTTGTTTCTTGAAGTAACTGTTGAGATGGGCGTTGCGGAAACCGAATGGAAAGGTGAAGGGTGGAGTCATCAGCGTATGAGTGGATAGGGTTAGATGTACAGCTTAGAAGATCATTGATGAATAAAAGGAAGAGAGTTGGTGATAGGACAGAGCCCTGAGGAACACCACTGTTGATAGATCTAGGAGAAGAACGATGGCCGTCTACAACAGCGGCTATAGAACGACCAGAAAGGAAGCTAGCAATGAAGGCACAGATAGAAGGATAGAAACCGTAGGAGGGCAGTTTGGAAATTAAAGATTTATGCCAGACTCGATCGAAAGCCTTTGAGATGTCAAGTGCAATGGCAAAGCTTTCGCCAAAGTCCCGAAAGGAGGATGACCAGGAGTCTGAAAGGTAGGTGAGAAGATCGCCAGTGGAGCGTCCCTGACGGAACCCATACTGACGATCGGAAAGAAGGTTGTGATAGGAAAGATGTCTTAAAATTTTTCTATTAAGAATTGACTCGAAAACTTTTGAAATACAGGACGTTAAAGCAATTGGACGATAGTTGGAGGGTTGGGAGTGGTCACCCTTCTTTGGGACTGGCTGAATGAGAGCAAACTTCCAGCAAGAAGGAAAGGTACAAGTTGACAGACAAAGGCGAAAGAGTTTGCCTAGGCAGGGTGTAAGCACAGAAGCACAGTTCTTGAGAACAACAGGAGGGACCCCATCAGGCCCATATGCCTTGTTAGTACTGAGGCCAGTGATGGCAGAAAATACATCAACTGAAGAAATTTTAATGTCAGCCATGAGGAAGTCAGAGGGGAGAAGTGATGGAGGAACAGCACCGGAATCGTCTAAGGTGGAATTGGAGGAGAAAGTCTGTGCGAAGAGATCTGCTTTATCAGTAGAAGAAATAGCTACAGAACCATCAGAGTAGAAAAGAGGAGGGAAGGATGTTGAGGTAAAGTTGTTAGAAAGATTTTTGGCAAGGTGCCAGAAGGAGCGGCAAGAATTCGAGTTGGAGAGTTGAGAGCATTTAGTATGGATGAAATTATTTTTAGTAGAGCGAAGAACAGACTTAACACGATTCCGGGCAGAAACGTAAAGATGATGTGATTCAGGGGTGGGTTGGCTCCGGTACCTTTTGTAGGCCCTCTCCTTGTTGCAGACTGCATTACAACAAGCGTGATTAAACCAAGGCTTTCTTGTGTTAGTCAAAGGATATGAGAAAGGAATGTATGCTTCCATGCCCGAGAAAATAACCTCCGTAATGCGCAAGGCACACTCAGATGGCTCACGGCCACGGAAGCAATAATCATTCCAGGGAAAATCAAAGAAGTACTGCCTGAGGGCCTCCCAGTTCGCGGCTCCAAAATGCCACAGACGACGTTTCCCTGGAGGGTCCACAGGCCGCACTGGAGTGATAGGACAGGTTAAGGTAATAAGGTTGTGATCGGAGGAGCCCAACGGAGAGAAAAGATTAACAGAGTAAGCAGAAGGATTAGTTGTGAGGAAGAGGTCAAGTATGTTGGAGCTCTCTCCAAGGCGGTCAGGGATTCGGGTAGGGTGCTGTACAAGCTGCTCTAGGTCATTAAGGATAGAAAAGATGTAGGCTTGTTCACCAGGTGGATCCGTGAAAGGAGAGGAGAGCCAAAGGTGGTGGTGAACATTGAAATCTCCAAGAATGGAGATTTCAGAGAAAGGAGAAATGGACAGAATGTGTTCCATCGTAGAAGTAAGATAGTCGAAGAATTTTTGATAGTCAGTAGAATTAGGGGATAAGTAAACAGCACAGATATATTTAGTCGGAGAATGACAGGAAAGCCGAAGCCAGAGTGTGGAGAATTCAGAAGAATCAAGTTCAGGAACACGAGAGCAAGATAAGTCGTTGCGTATGTATACACAACAGCCACCTTTGGCTTTGAAATGAGTATAGAGAAAGTAGGAGGATACAGAAAAGGGTTTGCTGTCGGTTGCCTCAGACAGCTGAGTCTCCGTCAGAAAAAGAAGGTGAGGTTTAGAGGAGGAGAGGTGGTGCTCAACAGAGCGAAAGTTAGATGAAAGGCCGCGAATGTTGCAGAAATGAAGAAGAAGAGAGTCAGACAGTGGTTCCAGGCACCTCGAGTCGTCACCGGGAGAGGGGCAGATGGCGGGGGCATTTATGGTCCCCCCCCCCTGGGGACTCCGAGGCTTGATTGATAGACGCCATTTTTGTTGATTTTTGAAAAGGAAGTGTAGTGTGTACTTTGCATGTAGTTTGGTGAAGATAGTTGAGAAATTTGTACTGGAGAGCATGCTGGCCTACTCTCTGTGTAACTGAGACACTGAAAAAGTTCAGCAAAGGGGGATGGTCAGGAACTAGTCCTGAGGGCTGATGAAACGGGAGCTCCAGCACTCCCTGTCATCAGCTTTCCATCCACCTCGGGAGTACTGCCCTGCTCGACTGGTGCTACAGTCTACTCCTACTATAAGGGAGGAGGGGGGGAGTGAGGTAGAACACGCTCGTGATCCAACATGCAGCATACTGTACGTTAGAATTACACAAAGGATGATGAAATCATAGGCTATCTAACACCTCCCCACAAAGAAAAAGAAATTTACAAAGGAAATTTCTTATTACTCTAAAGCAATCTGTCTAAAGTCTAGATAAGCAATCTGCAATAACATTTTCTTTCCCCTTGACATGTTGTATGTCTAATGAATACTCCTGAAGAAGTAGACTCCATCTTGTCAATCTCTGATTTTTATCTTTAAACTTACTAAGGAATTTCAGTGGGTTATGATCGGTATAAATGACTATGGGGTCAAAACCAGAACACAAATAAAATGAAAAATGCTGTAAACCCAAAATCAAGGCCAAAAGCTCTTTCTCAATAGTTGAGTAGTTCTTTTGAGGTGGAGTGAACTTCTTACTGTAGCAAGATACAGGGTGTTCAATACCCTGATCATCCTCTTGCAGCAAAACAGCCCCAGCTCCTGTATCACTTGCATCAACAGCCATCTTAAAAGGCTTAGCAAAATTTGGAGTAGCGAGCACTGGCTGACTTAATAGGATAGGTTTAATTTTGTTGAAAGAGGCTTCACAGTTATCGGTCCAGACAAATTTAACTCCCTTTTTCAGCAGGTCTGTAAGTGGTGATACAAGAATTGAAAAGTTAAGAACAAATCTCCTGTAACCTACCATTCCCAAAAATCTTTGTAGCTCTTTCCTACTTTTAGGTCTGGGAAGATCACTGATAACCTGAACCTTAGCTCCTGGTGGTGCAACGTGTCCATCACCAATTACGTACCCAAGGTACTGAACTTTAGCTTGACCAAACTCACACTTTGATAAATTAGCTACAAGATTAGCCTGAACCAAACGCTCAAGAAATTTACTGATATGGCATAGGTGATCTTTCCAGTTGTCACCGAAGATTAATACATCATAAATATAAACAACACACCCTGCCAAACCCTCTGTTACAACATTCACGAGCTTCTGAAATGTGGCTGGTGCATTTTTCATACCATATGGCATAACAGAACATGCAAAAGTCTTTCCTAGTGTTACAAAACATGAGATCTCCCTAGCACGTTCAGTCATAGGTACTTGCCAGTATCCTTTTAACAAATCAAACTTACTTATGTACCTAGCCTTTCCGATCTTGTCTATGCAATCTTCCACGCGAGAGGGAGGGTAAGTGTCTGTTTTGGTTATCTGATTAACACGTCTGTAGTCGATGCAAAGCCGTTGTGACCCACCTGGCTTAGGGACTAGAGTGACAGGAGAACTCCACTCGCTCTGACAGGGCTCAATCATCTTGTGGTCCAACAGGTAGCCAAGCTCCTTCTGGATGAGAGAAACTTTCACTGTTCACATGGTAAGGAGGCAATTTGATTGGCTTTGCGTCTCCATCATTGACATCATGCATCAACACAGTGGTTCTTCCTGGAGTAGCACGGAGCACTTGCGGGTACTCCTGCAGTAATGCCGAAAACTCCTGCCTTTCCTCGGGAGGTAGATGAGAAAGCTTAGTCTGGAGGTCATTCATGATATCAGGATTCTTCCCCAAACTCTCACTCAGGCTCATGCTGCATGGGAGAACTTCACTTGCAGACTCGGGTGGAACAGCTACAGTGCAGACTGGGTTATTTTCGTCCCGCCTGTGATATAACTTTAGCATGTTGATGTGCCAAAGTTGCTTGTTCTTTCTACGATCTGGTGTGGCGATGACATAGTTGACATCACTGAGTTTCTTCTCCACGAGATAAGGACCACTAAACTTGGCTTGAAGAGGTTGCCCATGCACCGGTAGCAGAATAAAAACCTGATCTCCTGGCTGAAAGTGGCGTAACCTGGACTTCTTATCATACCAAGTCTTCATCTCCTGAGCAGCTCCTAAATTCTCTCTCGCCAGCTGTAAAGCAGTGGACAGCCGTTCTTTGAACTTCATCACATACTCCAGCAGGTTGATGTCATCTTCCTCCGACAGCCAGCATTCCTTGAGTAGCTTAAGGTGTCCTCTTACTTCATGGCCAAACAGTAGTTCAAAAGGTGAGAAGCCCAGTGATTCATTTGGAGATTCTCTTGCGGCAAACACAACGAATGGAAGACCTTTATCCCAGTCTTTCTGATGTTCCAAACAGTATTTCTTGAGCATCGATTTGAGTGTTTGATGATATCTCTCCAACGCTCCGTGGGTCTGGGGATGGTAAGCTGAAGACGTGATCTGGGTGATGCCCAACTCTTTCAGAGACTGCTTGAAAATATTTGACATGAAATTACTTCCCCGGTCTGACTGTCCCTCCTTGGGTAGACCAAACTTTGTGAAGAACCCTAGCATTTCCTTAACCACGTTCTTTGCTGAGATATTTCTAAGTGGAATGGCTTCAGGATAACGAGTAGCCATATCAATCAGGGTCAACACATAAGAAAATTCTGAAGAAGTCTTAGGAAGAGGGCCCACAATATCCACCAACACACGGATGAATGGCGCCTCAAAAGGAGGAATGGGAACTAGAGGTGCAACCTTTTCGGTCTGATTACACTTCCCCACAACTTGACAGGTGTGACAAGACTTACAATACCAGGAAACATCCCTGAAGATACCTGGCCAGTAGAAGTGTTTCAAAATGCGTGCCACAGTCTTCCTCACTCCAAGGTGTCCTGCCAAACTGGAATCATGAGCCACTCTAATGATATCCTGCCTACAAACACGAGGGATGACAACTTGATATACAACCTCCCATTCACAGTCGGCTGATGCTGTTGGGGGTCTCCACTTCCTCATAAGTACTCCTGACTTTATATAATAACAAGTAGAAGCACCGGCTGACTCTTCCTCACTGCAAGCAGAGTTAGCTAGACCTTTCAACTCAGGGTCAGCAACCTGCAACTCAACCAACTCTTGACGAGACAAATTATCAACACTACGGGGTACTGACTCATCTGGTGAGTGGTCCAAATTAGCAAGAAAAGTGTCAGCTAGGATAACATCATCATCATCATTATCCTCTAAGTCACCAGTAACTTTAGACTTAGCCCTAGTGACAGCACATGCGGAGAACACATCAGGGACATCACAATCCCGGGCCGCAGCCACTGGCTCACTAGACAACTGAGGAACTGGACACACTTGACTTCCGCCAATATCATTTCCAAGTAAAAAAGTTACACCTGACACTGGGAGTGTCTCAACCAACCCAACCATAACGGAACCATTAACAAAACCAGACTCTAAATTCACTCTGCACAGAGGGACAGAGAAGTAATTATTCCCTACACCTTGTAAGATTACAGTTTCATCAGAGGAATTAACATTAGAGCCTAGAACACTGGTCAGCATAAGGGATTGGCAAGCACCTGTATCACGATATATTTTAACTGATTTCCTGTCATTACTGTCCAGAGGACTGACAAAACCATCAGACAGGAAATTAGCACATGAACTCTTGAGAGTGTCACCCACGTTACTGCTCAAAAGAGGAGCTCCATCATGAGAATTTAATTTACCCCTCAAAGCAGATTCAGTTAACTCAGTTAAAGAATTCTGGGAACTCTCAAGGGTGGACACTAGACTAATTGACTGAATATTTAAAGACTCCTTTTTGTTCACATCACGCTGTCTCCTGAAACATTTCTCCGTAGTATGACCAAGCTTACTACAATAAGTACATTTACTTTTCTGAAATCTAGAGGTGGAACTGGTATTTACTTCCTGAGAAACATCATCCTTATTCTCTTTCCTGTTACCTGTACTCTGAGTAGAGGCAACGTACTTACTCTCAGCTTTCCTTTTTTCTCTAGAATATCTCTTGTGAGTGAGAACATATTCATCAGCTAAAACTGCAGCATCAGACAAATTATCTATTCTTCTCTCATCAAGATATAGGCTTACATCTTTACTAATACACCTTTTGAAGTCCTCCAGCAAAATCATCTACTTAAATTTACCGAAATCAGAATCCACATTCTTAGAATTTAACCACTGCTCTAACAGATCTTCTTTGATTTTTGCATACTCAACATGGGATTGCTTATCTTGCTTATAAGTTGTCCTAAATTTTACACTATAGGCTTCAGGAACAAGCTCATAGGCCTTAAGAATCAAGCTCTTAACTACATCATAATTATCAGATTGATCCTGAGGCAAAGATGCATAAGTTACTTGAGCTTTACCGGTGAGAACAGTTTGAAGGAGTACTGGCCAATACTTTTTGGGCCAATTAAAACCTGTAGCTACCCTCTCAAACAACTGAAAATACTTTATTAAATCAGATTCATTAAAAGGAGGGACAAGTTTAACATTTTTAGCCACATCAAAATCAACTCATGCAGTAGCTCTTGATATCTCTAAAGCTTTCGACAGAGTATGGCACCGTTCCCTGCTGTCCAAACTCCCTTGCTATGGACTAACGTCTTTTGTTCCTTTGATTTCTTCTTATCTTAGTGACAGGAAAATAAGAGTAAAAGTAGATGATGTATATTCGAATTTCCACTCAATTAACGCCGGTGTGCCGCAGGGATCAGTTCTGGCGCCAACCCTATTTCTGGTTCATATTAATGATCTCTTATCTGTCACTCACAATCCCATTCACTCATATGCAGATGACTCAACACTACATAGTTCATTCACACTCAGACATCCATTTACAAAGTCTAATATCTCTACCTCTCAACTCAATACAGCCATCTCCATAAATGAAGATCTATCTACAATCAGTGAATGGGGACAAAACAACCTTGTCTCTTTTAATGCTAGTAAAACTAAATATATACAGTTTACCAATAGACAGATATTGCCAGACTCGTACATTACCTTCAGTGCTACTAATATTCCCATCTCCAAAAGTATTGAAGTTCTTGGTGTCTCACTTAACAGTGCCCTCAGCTGGACCTCTCATGTCAGATCACTTGCTAAAACCGCCTCAAAGAAACTTGGATTATTGTACAGAGTCCGTAACTTCTTCGCCGATGAGCAGTTAGCTATAATTTATAAGAGTCATGTGCGCTCTCAGCTTGAATATTGCTCACCCTTGTGGAATGGTTGTGGAGAGGTTGCATTAAGGCAACTAGACAAAATTCAGAATAAAGCTGTTAGAATCATTAACAACCCTGCCATTACATATAAACTACCTCCCTGCAAGTAAGAAGGAATGTTGCCTCCCTTGCATTATTTTACAGATATTTTTTTGGCAAATGCTCAGACGAAGTTGCGTCCATGGTGCCACCTCTCCATGCCTTCCCTCGTGCTACACGGGCATCTGGTAGCGCTCATGACTGGAATGTCACTCAACCATATTGCAGAACTTCTGCCTATCAGAATTCTTTCATTCCCCGAACTGCATCTCTCTGGAACTCGCTTCCCCAGAGTTGTTTTCCTCCAAATTTCAACCTACAACTCTTCAAGTCTAACTGTTACAGATATTTTATGAACAGAGGACACCAGTAATCTGGTGTATGGATTATTTTTTTTTCTCCATTTGTTTTTCCTTCCTCCGTTCTCTTATTAAAAAAAAAAAAAAAAAAAAAATCACAGCTACATGATCCAGTTCCACCTTGTTTCATGCGATAGTCATGGTCTGCCTGAATCCTAGCAATTTCAACTTGTGCCTGAAACTCAGCCTGCTTATCCTTTGCCTGAAATTCAGCCTCCTTAACACGAGCCTCCTGCAGGGCTACTGTAACTTAGCTAATTCAATCTGCGTTTGCTCATTTGGAGGAGTTACATTAAACAAGCTTTCATTAATCATGTCAACAATTTGATCTTTAGAATGATGAGAGCGAATAGCAATTCCCAATTGTTGAGCAACAAGCTTTAGTTCATTCTTTGTTCTGTTTTCTACATCACACACTGTTTGCACATTTGACAAAAAATCTTTGGCTTCATCAAGCGTAGTAATAGTAGACATCATGAATAAATCACAGTCACAAAATATCAAGCAATATCGTTATGATAACAACCTGAATATCCTGATAAGAGGTCGCCAAATTTATGTTACGGAACAGAGAAAGATAATGTACACTTTAAGTGAGAATACTAATGATCACTACTGTCCCGTAAAGTTCCAGGTTCAAGACAAAAGAGTTAGGTAAAATTACAAGTTAAAGTTTAATGCTCAAACTAACAACAAAACATTCAGGACTCATAAGGATAATGTAATGGCAAAAACAGGTTAAATATATGGTTAACTGCAATAGCCTCTATTAACACGAAATTAGCAAGAGTAAATTTATCTAAGTCAGCCCTGATAAAATGACAATACACTGGATAATGCTCAGTTAATGCAAGATAAATTATTACAGATACGAAATATTATGAACAATGGCTGACATGAAACTTTACATTAATCACAAAAACCTCACTAGGCGTACAAATTAACACCTTATGCTACACAGTACAAGAAAAAATGTAATAACAGTTATACTCAAATTACACAGCTGCTAGATGGCTGGAGACTTCCTGAGCACTCACAATAATAATAACTGTACAGGGGAGGACAGAGATGTGAGCAAAAAGAGGAGTAGATCTAAGTGGCAATTAATGCAGAGACTGAGCTCATTACATAGGGGCCGGCAGAGCTTGATACAACTTGTAAGAAGGACGCGCAAATGAAGCCATAGGGGACAAAGAGTTGACACTCCTGCTCTGAACAACAGAAAGAACGACTTACTCTACTATAAGGGAGGAGGGGGGGAGTGAGGTAGAACACGCTCGTGATCCAACATGCAGCATACTGTACGTTAGAATTACACAGAGGATGATGAAATCATAGGCTATGTAACAATATACATATATATATATATATATATATATATATATATATATATATATATATATATATATATATATATATACAAAATACGAGTATATATATATATATATATTCCTTCTTCCCATTCTTCACCTAGTTTTCCATTCCCTCCTCCTTCTCTATTTCGCTTTTTTCTTCCTCCTCTTCGTCCACCATATCATTGTTCTCTCCTCTTTTTCTCTCTAGTTATTCCATTCCTAGTTCACTTCCTCTATTCTCTTTTTCTTTTTTCTTTATTTTGTTCCTTTCCACTATTTTTTTTTTCTCTTCTCTCTCTCTCTTTCTCTCTCTCTCTCTCTCTCTCTCTCTCAACCCTGCTTCCAGTATTCTCCGGCTCCTGTCATGCATTAATATATGTGTGTGTGTGTGTGTGTGTGTGTGTGTGTGTGTGTGTGGTTGTGTGTGTGTGTGTGTGTGTGTGTGTGTGTGTGTGTGTGTGAGAGAGAGAGAGAGAGAGAGAGAGAGAGAGAGAGAGAGAGGGAGAATTGAATATATCAGTAAGTTGGGCACGTGATTGCTCAAGTAATTAATTATATACCTACCCATTTTCGCATATGTACCTACTTACCTTCCTGCCTGTCTACCTACCAACTTACATACCTACCTACCCTTCCACCTACCTACCTACCTACCCATCTACCTGCCTGCCTGCCTACTAACCTCTATATCTTCCTACCCACCTATCTACCTACCTACCTACCTACCTACCTACCTATCTGCCTGCCAACCTAGCCTACGTACCCACCCACCCACCCACCCACCTACCCACCCACCTGCCTACATGCCTACCTACCAGTACCTCCCTATTCGCAAACCTACTCACCTACCTACCTACCCACCTACCTACCTACTTACAGGCCTACCTACCCACCCATTTACCCATCTAACTACCTACCTACCTACCTACCCACCCACCAATTTACCCACTTACCTACCTACCTACCTAGGCTCCAGTGAGGCGCCGCAACCCGTTTCACATTTAATTTGACCTATGACCTCTAGCAATGAAATCCCTGTAGGGTCATCACACTTCAGTGCTCCATATACTGTTATGCTAATTACGTTGTTAATGATACCTACCTGCCTACCTATCTACATATCTACCTTCCCGCCTACCTATCATTTTCCTTATCCACGTACCCACTCACCCACCTACCTACCTACCTTCCTGCCTACCTACGGTACCCTTTTCCTTACCCACGTACCCGCTCACTCACCTATACCTACCAACCTTCCTGCATACCTGCCTACCTACCTTTCTCCATACCCACATACCCACTCACCCACCCACCTACCTACCAATCAACCGACCAACCAGCTTCCCTGTCATTCGTCCATCCTCCCTACTACCAAGGGAAATACGTTATAATTATTAATGATATGATAATAATAACATCATCATCATCACCACCATCGGTCTTAGTTATCGTATCGTTTATAAAGGCTCCAACATGCATGCATCGGCCTGGGTCACCTAATGGCGACTCTCCACGCAGCTCATTCTCTGGCAGCCTCCCTATTTAGTCCCTTATCCATGATGTCACATTTTTATGACCTCGCCCCAGGTCTTATTCAGCCTGCCTCTCGCAACCTTGTTCACACGTCTCACCTTCCGCACCCAACCGTCATTCTTAATTCATCCCCTCCACATGCCCAGCCATTTCAATCTGCCCCTTCTTATCACAGCACCAATACACTCCAGTCTCATCCATCTATTCAACTCGTCAGTCGAAAACTTAGCTCCCCCAGGCCTCGCATTCAACGACGCACTACACATCCACCTAATCATTGTCATTTCTATATGTTTGTACGTTTGAGCCTACAAATATTCTCTTCCTTCACTGCCCAAGTCTCACTGCCATACAGCATTAACTTCTAACACATGCCACACACAAGGATCCCTTAGCACAGAGGGAGAGCCTTCTCAATGTCAGGAGAGGCAACAGCTCCCTTAATTTCTTCCAATCACTCCTTACCCCAGCCACGGAGCAAGGTCCAACCCCACCTCCAGCACATATAGCATGTTCCCCAAATAAAAAACACTTTTCCACACACTCAAGAGACTCACCAGCAACATTATTCTTTTCGCGCCTGGCAATCTCTACATGCTCTCCCCGACACACCATGCAAACGAAATCAGCACTATCCCGCAAGCTAACTCTAATACCATTACCACTCTTAAGCACCCTTATCACAAATACTGCACAAGCTGGAGTTGCATCCAAAACCCTTGTGTCGGCCTCATTCCCTCTGTTTTGACGGTACAGCCACCAGCTCGAGATATCATCACTTTTGTTTTATCCGCATTTACTCTCAAAAACTTGTGCTCCATTCCGTCTCTCCACTTCCTAAATCTTCGATCCGCCTTCCGTACATTTTCTGCAATCAACACAAACTCATCAGCATACAACCTCTCCCATGGGAGACAGAAATAAGTCTCCTTGGTTACTAGTCTCCGCTCGTAGAAGATCACCATCTCATTTTTGTGGGGATGGGAAGGAGGGCGAGACCTGCTTAGTATTTAGTTGCATAAGGTGATTTATAAAGATAAATTAGATAAAAATAATAAATAAAAAAGAATAAAAATGCAAGTAATCTTCATCAGAAAGAGACACGCCAGGAAGTGGCGGATCATGGAGGAGCAGCAGAGGATTTTGGATAAGGAAAAGAGATTAGCCGAGGAAGAGTGGTGTTTGATGGAGGAGGAGGGCAGACTGGAAGAGGAGGAGAGAAGGGTGCCACAGGAGAAGAGGAGGATTGCACTGCAGAAGCAGATGTTGGAAGAGAGTAGGAAAATTATCGCAGAAGAGAAAAGCATTATTGAGGAGGAAAAGAAACTGTTGATGGAGGAGAGGGAAAAGATGAGGAGGAGGAGGAGGAAGAGGAGAGTGCCCAAGGAGGAGAGGGTCTGTGCAGGAGAGGAGGACAGGAGTAAGGATAAGAGCAGGAAGGAGAAGAGTAGGAGGCAGAAGAAGGGCGAAGTGGAGGAGGCCGGGGTGCAGCCCACAATCGCCCCCTCGTCCTTCCCTCCTGTCCCCTCAGTCTACTCTCCTCTCTCCACCCCTCGTTTCTCGTACCCCTCCTCCGTCTCCGAGGTGCCCCAGGAGGAACAGGGATCGGGAAACCTGATGGCGACGGTGGCAGCGGCTTTTTGTCTCGGCAGCAGCCTCGTCTTCAGCTGTGCCTACCTCCTTTTCTCCTTGTGAGAGCCTCCGTCAACGCCTGCACCTATCCGTACGTCCTTTTCCATACTTCCTCCCAATTTTACTTCTGCTACTCCTACTTCTGATACTTCGCCGTCCACATATGGTCCGACTTCTTCTCCTCCGTCAATCTCCATCAACTGATTACTTTACTTGACCCTAGACCTGTGTCATCTATGTCATTTGCTTCAGATTTAAAACACTAATTTTCAAGACCGTAGAAAGAATATCAGGAAAATATTCGAGTCATGACAGACACACACCCATTTAACGTATTTATGGCTCAGAAAATTCGTTCAGCTGAGACATATAATGCATTCCTGATAGAGAGGGCAATCGAATAGTTCAATAAGAATCATAAGTTGTTTAGACGGAGGTGGTTTGGTAATATGGAACGAAATGAAATTGAGAGAATTGTTTTCGCGTGTTCAGCTTTGGAAACAGTAGTCCTCCTGTGTTGCACACCTTCACATATTACCACATCCATGATACTTGTAATACCCATCGTCTTGGCAATACATAATAACTCTCAACCACGCATCATTATTTCTCAGCTATCCTCCTCCTCCTCCTCATCATCATATCAAACATTCTTTACAAACAGCCACAGCCCCTTTATAAACAAAAGACTCCATACGACAGCTGTACGTCATTAACAGTCAGACTAACACACTTCACATATACATACAACAAAAGGCCCCATATAAACAGCTGTAGCCCCTTAACAAACAGTCTAACACATTTTACGGACAAATGAAACGTTATATAAACTAATATTAACATATCTCCTGTGCAACAACGTTTTTGGACAATGTCTACAGTATAATTATATATATTTATACTGTATATATATATATATATATATATATATATATATATATATATATATATATATATATATTTGGTTTTACGCCAGGTATCCCCGAAGGGCTAAGGCGTTGCCTCTGGGTAGAGGACTTTTGGACTGGAGCGTGTAGCATTTTATGACCGGATGCCCTTCCTGATGTCTACCATTGACCCTTGGGTGGATTCGATCCTCCGACCCTTCGGCCAGAGCGGAGCGCTCTAACCCACCGAGCTACGGCTGCTACATGTCTACAGTGTCCTAAAATATGTCGGTATCATTAGAATCAGAAGTTGGGGGTAGGCTAATAATAGGAATAAAGGCTATTTAAACTTGAATGTACGGTCGATAGTAAACAACAAAGAATTAGAAAGGATGCAAGAAATAATGCAACAAATGAATGCTTCAATGATTGGAATTACAAGGACAAGACTCAAAAGCCTCCAGCCACCGCTTTCGACCCTCAAGCTCTTAGCCACCAAATCCAGCTTAAAAGTCTTCATACATCACCTCCAATTTACAAGATTCCAGCCACCATTTCCCACTCACAAGCGTCCAGTCACCACCCCCAACTCACGACCTGTGCGGACAATAATTCTTGCCTAAATACTGCTAAAAGGTCACCCTGATCTCGCCATCACCATAAAATTCTGGCCTCATAAACCTGCCATTATCATAAATCTCTACACCCATCATTTTCACAACTTTGCCCCCTCTGACGTCTCCTCCTCCCTCTATATTTACACCAAACATTTTCACAATATTCCCCCCCAGCACCACACTCCCCTTCCCCTGCTGTATACCACAATATATGCTGATGGATAATAATAATCTGCCAAGCTCGACTTAAGCGAACGTATTCTATCTGACTTGTAACACCATGTGTTCCTCAACCCTCACCTCTACCGACAGCATCAGCAGCTCACGTCTCTTGTGTCATGTTTGTATCTTTTTCGTTAAGGGAAGGAATTTTCTTGAACTCTTTCTCTTGTTAGGTGTTGAAAAGTACCTCAGCATATTGTTCTATTACTGACTGTATAAATAAGTACGTAGCTACCCACGTGACCAATGACTGAGTTGTAGTATTATAGTTTTCTCGGAGCTGTGATCCGATTTCAACCAAACTTCTAAAAAGGATCGAGGGTCGGACAAGGATTTGGCCAATTATTTTTTAAAACAAAAGGTCAAACGCCAAGGTGACACCGCATGGACAATTCAAAAACAATTCTGACCAGATATGGACAAACCTGGCGGAATGGGTGAGGGTATGGCAAGAAAGAAGAAAGTCGACTGAGAAAAATCAGCTAAACAAAGTAGCTGGGGAAACATCTAAGTTCAGCTTATATGTGTCTGTGTTAAAAAAGTAACTAAGAGAGATTTGACTTGTTTGTATAAAACTTGGTGGAATGATTGAAGGATAGCCAAACACCTGACCTACTGCATGAGAACAGAACACCATGGCAAGGTAAATTTAACAGTTTTACTCTTACTTAGACCGAACTTAGTGGAAGAGCTCAGGGTAAATCAAAAATGATGGGATTCGATTTTGAGAACAACCAGTCAGATGTTTGGGTCACAAGTTTGTCAGCGTCTATTGTGCTTGTCTGCACTAACTTTCTTAACTCACTTCAGCACGGCCTGACAGGCCATCTTGCCTTCAAAAGTATCTCGCTCACATTTCAACATGCAGTGAATACAGCATCTGTCGTCCATCAGGAAGTACTGTAAGGGTGGTCAGCACCTGGGTCACGCACTCCTTCCGGGCTCTTGAAAACTTAATGGTGGCCAGTAAGGAACTCGACAGGGGCTGTAACATGTCACATATATCAATGCAGACTGACACAATCGGCAGGTGGGTGTGCAGGAGGTCGTCACAGTTTTGGTGGCCTGTGACAAGACTAGGGGGTGGTTGACGGCCAATAAGGAACACAGCAAGGTGCGTCTGTGTTTGTACATATGAATACAGACTGACAAAATGGGCAGGTGGGTGAACGGAAGGTAATCACAGTTTTGGTGGCTAGTGACACACTCTGGGAGGTCGTGCACAATCGTCTCGCCCCAGAGTAAAGACGGCTCACTAAGAGGACTATCTGTCTACCTGTCAGTCTATTGCCAGACGCCTTAATCCCGTAAGACATGGCCACAAGCAAATCGCCTCCATGGCACCCTGTTCCCCGCCATATCATTGCCCTGCTCCCAGCTCACACCCCTCTCTCTCATATACCTCCATCCCTCCATCTCATCTTTGGCCTCCCCCTCCCTCTCCCCCCCCTCCACCCCACTCACATATACTCTTCTCGTCAGTCTCTCGCTCTCCATCCTCTCCACATGTCCAAACCACCACAGTGTGTTTCTCCTAACGCTGCCTATCACATCCACATCCACACGTCAATGCTCCTTCACTTCCTCATTTGTCTGTCTGTCTCTCCATGTGACTCCACATGCTCCTCTCAAACAATTCATTTCCACTGCTCTCACTCCTGACTTCTGTTCCTCCAACAACGTTCAAGTTTTTTCACTTCCATGCTCACTTCCCTGTTTCTTATCACCGCTTTCATGGAACCAATAACCTTTCTTCCCTGTTGCACCCTTTCAAGCACTTCACCCTCTAAAACGTCCATTCTTACTCATCAGACTACCCAAGTACTTAAACACACCCACATTTTCCATTTCTTCCTCATCCAGCCTCACTGTACATTCACTGACTTCACTTCTTTCGAAGACCATAACTTTACTCTTCCGTACATTCACCTATAGGACTAATGGCAGTATAGAGCCTGTCTGTTGTAGAGGTTAAATATGACATTTTACTTTTTTTTTTTTTTTTTTATAAATCTCCCATCCTGAATAAATCTATGATTTAATTTCAATTCGTATCAACTTGCCAACGCAATATTAGTAGAAACATTTGATTATAAAAACAAATTGCATAATAAATCAAAATGTTCAGATCAGAAACCTCCTAGTCACTTATTTACAGGCTTCACAATGCACAGGAACGGAGTGGTTTGTTCTGAGATAATACTTTATCTCTACAGCAACTGCTTTATCTGTATAACAATTGCCAGATGATCTTCCTGCATACAGTTGCTTTGACTACAATAATCACTGAAGAAAATTTTGGCAGAGTAATAAGAAACACCGCATTTCACAGATTCATTTACTACGTGTTTTTTACATAAATTTTGATTTTCTTTCGTTAACCAGTAACTATATTGTTCCTAATGATTTACAAAAAACAACTGGGTGACGTAACTCTGACTTACAAACCTATTCTGTAGTTTCCATCGCTTTCCCCTCATACACCTGACCGACCCAACACAGTCATGCAAAATGCAACAAAACTCTGGCGCTTGCAGAGAAAGCCTCCCATCTACCGCACTGAACTGTCCTCCTCCCACATCTACAATCACCGTAAAAGATATTATAAACTTGCGGAAGATAATATTAGGTTGGGCGAAAATGGCTTTGATAACACCAGGAGGGAGGGACGGCAGGGCTGTGGTGATTTGGATGGGTCATGTGGTGCGGCCTGTGGGCGGCAGGGGTATCGATGGAAACTTCAAAACAGACCTAACCGGGTTGAGTCTTCGGATATATTCAAGAGATTTGTCTTATTATTCAAATATCGTATTTTTTCTTCAAACATGAATATTTTGAGAAACATCAGCGCTCACAGTTTATTTCGTTTACACACTGAATAAACTGGAGAAGTATGAATTTAACTGGTGTACAAAACTTACACGGTGATTATACTGCAGACAGTATTTAAAAAAATAGTCTAGCAAACATTGTACTGATGCCACGTCTTTGAAAAACAATGCAGTTCCCATATAATATGAATGAAGTAAATTCTACAGACATTATAGATCCTCTAAAAATCCTGATTTTATATGCTTTACACGATAATTTTCGGCACAAAATTATGCTTCTTATCATCCAATGCATTGCTCCGGCGATATAAATGAAAATGAATCATAAACTGTTGTAGAAGGAGAGTAGTACAGAAAATCAATTCATCAGTACTTTCTGTAATAATATGATCTAGTTCCTCGTAACAGCGTGACATTATGAAGCATCATCATGTGTAAGATTATCCCCGGCATCCGCCTCCTCTCCAAACGTGATAACCTCAACTTTTTGCTCACTTCCGACCTGGCCGCCTCCAGAAGTGTTGGAAAGTATCGGGCAAAATAAGTTAAAACAATGGAGCCCAGGAGTAAAATTGCAGCTCCCCCCTCCCCTCACACACATATATTAATAGTGTGTTCCAAGAATTTCGTGGGATTCCACTGATGTTATCTGATACCTTAACCAACAAATATTAACTCGCTCACGAGTCCAACTTCAGTACAAAATGTCTCTGTTCACTATTTCAACATCTCTAGCTTTAGTCATGTAATAACTGATGTCGACTTGTGTATGTTATTTACGTGAGACACCGGGCCCCTTCAGTCACAGAATTAAGTGCTCCCCACCGCCTTTCATTCAGCGTTATGCAGTTCTTTTCCCTCCCCTTTTTCCACCCTCGGCTGAGTCACCATCAAAATCTACCGTAAAAACCTAGGACCGTAACGCGGAAGACCAGCGTAACTCTTGACTTACAATTATATTTAATGATTCACCGTGATGTAGGATAACAGTTGGACCTTGAGACAGTAATGACAAGAGGCCGGCACTTGGAACATTTCCTCCCGGGTCAGAGTCAGCCTGGAGATTTTGGCCTTGGATAGATTGAAGCAAGAGCCACTGTGTGCAGTCCCTCTCTGCAGCCCCAACCTAATCATAAACAGAAAGGCGGGATTTAGCACCCGCTCTATATCACTCACCCAGTCACACCACCAGACGCAGCACCACCACCCCGCCTTATCTGAAATGAAAGGATATTAGGTTAACAAAGTCACGATGTACGTTATTTCATCTGCATTAAACAACAACGTAATAATCTAAATTTACTTTCTGTCATAACTACCTGCATTTTACGCAACTACACTCAGAGATACACACTTTTCAGCTTGGCTGTTTAATTCTCAACCCTAATACAGCATGGGAGTCAAATAGTGTCCCATGGAATAAATCTGAAATATGACGTATCTTTAACAGTAAAGGGTGATATATACTGACGCTGCACTGGCACGCCAAAACAGCATAAAAATAAATTCAGACTAGAGTTCATAACCTCCAATGCTTTAAGCTTCGCAGGAAAATATCTGAACGGCAGCAGAATAAAGATGCTGAAAAAAGTACAGATTATTTCACTTTGTATCTCAATGAACAGTGCCCATAAAAAATGCCAAACTGGTTCACACTATGATGCTGTAAACCATAGATAGTTAAACTGCTTCACATATTCTCAGTGATCGAAACTTTACAGAACTGCTTCAAAATACCAACAGCATCATACCGCATTCAAAACTCAATGCCTGCTGTTCCTGGACATTATATATCCAATTCGTCATAATTCGTTCAGGACATGAGATATTAACCATTCCCGCGCTCTCTGCAATTATATTAAACTGAGAAGTAGGTAACCATCCTCACAGGGTTGAGATCAAGGTGGAACTGAGGCGAGAGAAATGACAGATATACGGTTAAGTTCATGGTGTGATGGATGGTAGTGAGGTGAGGGGAGTGACTGGCATGATAAGGGATAAGGTCTGGGTGGGGAGGGTGGAGGTGAAGCGAGGGGTGTGACCGGTATGATAAGGGTTAAGGTCAGGGTGGGGTAGGTGGGGGTGAGGCGAGGGGAGTGACTGGTATGATAAGGGTTAAGGTCAGGTTAGGGTGGGTGGGGGAGAGGCGAGGGGAGTGACTGGAGCGATAAGGGTTCAAATCAGGGTGGGGCGGGTGGGGGTGAGGCAAGGGTAATGACTGGCATGACAAGGATTAAGGTCAGGGTGAGGTAGGATGGTGCGACGAGGGGAACACATGATAAGCCACGATGTATGACTAAAACCAGATACCTCTTGGTCCTGGAAAGCTGGCTGAACTCATATGAGAATAAATTAGTTTTTTTTTTTTTTTTTTTTACGTGTGCATATGTGGGTAGTTTCTTCATTTAAGGCCCTATTACGTACTCGCTATCACCATCACGGGGAATGTGGCACCAATGGACCAGCAAAGTACGGTTAATTTCACTGTTATTAATCATGCCACTGGCTCCTCGTCTGACCGAGTAATTTTTTTATCGCTTACGAGAATTTTTACGTTCAATTTATACTTGTACTTCTTACGACGATAGGAAGTTATTGAATGTCGTTACTACCTGCCTTCACCACTAAGGATATTCGAGGCGAGACTACTGCAATGGTTAACGTTCCTGTGTATTGCTAGTGATAATGACTTTACAACAACTTCGCTAGATGATTTTAACGTCAGGACTGAGATGTAAAGCCGCGTTCACGTGCAAGGATACACATCTACCAGTGTTGTCTACTGTTTATATCCTCTTCTGGTGGAATTTGGAACTATTTCACTTACTGTCTGGAGCAAGGATTATCAGTGCACCAAACAGTACGCGAAATAGCACCACATCCCACCAGCAGCGGACACTACCCGTTCATGAGATAGTAGGAGCAGATAGGTATCCCTACTTATGAACCCGGCTGTACCGTTAGCCACACATGAACCTGGGACAGTGTCTGTGCGAGGTGATCTAGCCATAATTTCCGATGTTCATTCATTACACTTTCCTGGTCATTTCAACCAATATTTGACACCTTCGTACAATCATGTCAGTGCCATCAACAAACATGTACATTTGCGACCAATCATAGCACAATGAGAGGGTGACGTAAGATTGGGGCTTACCCTCCCAATGTAACCCCCCAGACAGACTTACAGGACTCGGGAAGGAGTTAATGTTATATAAGGGCTCTATTAGCCGTTGCCTGTAAGATATTTTATGACAGTGCTAGACGACCTCATGGAGAGTTATAGAGTTGTAAAATTCCACTTTGTGATAACCCTATCCACGCCTCGTTCCCTATCCCGCCTCAGTCCCCTCTCCGTTCAGCCAGTGTCTCTCTTGATGAAGCTGGGGAGGGAAACAGGAGCGTAATTTACTCCCACCCACTGCCCCGTCTGGCTCTTCCAACTTTTTTTTACCAGTCGAAGGAAAGATATTTAGACTCATAAGCCACTGTCCGTTGTGACACTTATCACTCAACCGTAAAATTTATAGCACAGTTGAAAGGATATCACATCATCTTACAAATAACGCTCTCGTACATTTACAGTCACCATGGTTGCCACCCACATCACCAGTCACCTTTACTTATACAGAAAGAAGAAAATAAAAAGGCAGGACAACTGCAAAGATTAATGGCACTTACCATAGCCACTCTTGTCATCAACAATTATCACTAGTAGTTATAAATTTATAAGCTATTCCCAAAACAAAACTCGGATACATATAAACACCAAATGTAGAACGGGGGCCCAGTTTATTTAACGTTTCGCCAAAGCTGGCTTTTTTTTTTTTTTTAAGCAAGAAAGCAGGAACCAGAGGCCGTGAGCTCACAAACCGTTCCTTCCATGAAAAAACAAACAAACAAACAATACAGAAGAGTGTCAAATTAAATCGTTCATTTCGAGAGAACTGGACACAGTTGCGTTTGAAAGACTGAAGATCATAGGAAATAGGAAATGCAGACGAGAGGAGACAGTTCCAGAGTTGACATGTTGCATAAATGAAGGACTGAGAGTAACGGTTAACTCTTGCATTAGAGAGTTGGACAGAAAAAAGATGAGAGTTTGTTGCTAGACGGGTGCTACGCGCCCGTCTTAGAGGTGGAGGGATGCAAGCAGACAGTTCAGAGAAGCAGTGACCATTGAAGTAGCGACAGAAAAGAGATAAAGAGGCAACAGTGCGGCAAAGAGACAGAGGTTGAAGGAGCCAGTAAAAGGAGGAGAGTTAATGAGATGAAAAGCCTTTGACTCCACTCTATTGAGATAACACGCACAAGATACAGTCAGCGCCTTTAAAGGCCATACAGTGAATTGACAACAACAACTACAACAACAACAGCAACAATTTATATTAGCTGTTGTTGCTGTTGTTGTTGTCAGTTCACTGTATGGTCTATTTAAGTCTCTGACTGTATCTTATCTTGTGCGTGTTATTCCTGCAGAAGCCAGCACTGGCGAAACGTTGAATAAACTGGGCCCATGTTCTGCATGATGTGTTTCTCTATACAAATTGTCCCAGCCAACAGTGAATTCACAGTCAACAGAACATGGATATTCAGTGGTGGACGTATCCTACAGACCCGAATAACTCATTACAGTACACTCCCGTGCGAACACTTTACTTATTATAGTCCACACCCGAGTAACATTTTGCCTGTTACAGTATATATCCGAGGTAACACATTACCTATTATAGTATATACTCTGGGTAACACGTAAATTATTAGAGTATACACCCGAGAACGTTACCTATCATAGTATACACCCGAGGTAATACCTATTATACACCCAAAGTGACACATTACCTATTATAGTATACACCCGACGTAACACCTTATCTATTACAGTATACAACCGAGGTAACACCTTACTCATATTAGTATACACCCGAGGTACCACCCTACCTATTATACAGTACACACCTCTTTCAACTATTTGGATGTTTGACGGTCAATCAGCAGTTTCTAAAATTCAGCTCACTGTAGGGCTAATATAAACTCTGAACACCAAACCTGACTGCGATCAATACGATAACAACATTATATATTTCATCCTGTCTATTCCCAGACGACAGTATTCAGCTTGGGAGAGAACCATTGTAATTATAGGAATAATAGTTTTATTAATTATTACTCGCAAAACCGAATGAGACTTCTAACAGAGATTTGTTCATGCACTGTTCTTCCCACAATACCACGGTTATTAATCCTGTTCAAGTTACTCGTCACAGAAGATACGAACACTTATGAAGACTTATAAACTTGTCCACTTGTTCTCCTGCCTCCTTTATTATTCTATCAGCCTTCTTCTTGTTCTTGAGAAATGCTATAAAGGTAAGTTCAGTGGTTATCTTTATTAGTTCTGTTGATGTTCGCATTTAGCTAATGAAGATAAATGAACGAGTCTGGACTGCAATAGGCTAAGTGTATGTAATTTTTACTACTATCCTTTATTTATCTGTATTTGTTCTGTTCTTGTTTAAAAGATTGATTATAAACATATTCATTGAGCCTGCCAGCTGCCTCATTACCTTATCTGACGAGTTTTTTTCCGTACCACCACGTGCAGCTGTGCCTGGCCACCTTCCTAGGCTCAGGCGGCACCGGCTCACAGGCAGTGTTGGCGAACGCTGGGTGTGAGGAGGTGGATCATAATCTGGCAGTGATTCTAACACAGCTGACTCTTAACCCTTTTCTGCCTGGCGCGACATACAGTATGCGTTACATTTAACATGCACTTATTTTAATTGGTCCAGAGTATGTCATGCTGCAGCTTGTGTGATGCCACACGAAAGTTATGTGGAAAATACTCTTACCAACGCGTATGCATGTTTGTACAGAAATCGGAGCTCATTTCAGGCTGTGACACAGTTTAATGCGGAGGTGTTAATTCTACTGCTGAATGAAAATGGCTACCAAAGGAAAGTTACTATTTCTCTGCCTCTCAAGTTTCTTTTCTCCCATTTTTTGTTTTGTTTTACACTGAAGTGCATGTATATGAGAACGTTGGTGGTAACGTTATAAATATCAGTATTCATTACTTAACTCTACAGCAATTTATAATAGCCGTGACACATATGTTACGCTAGGCTATTTTAGGTACATATTTCCGATGTTTGATTTTCCATTTGGTACTAATTTATTAATTTTACATCAGTTTAGTTTTACTATAAAAGGTCAGTAGACAAAAATTTCCAGATGTTCAGTATAATTTCTTGTCTCTGTTTACTTCAGGCCGCTATCAGACAATGAAAGATTGTTAGAATTAGATAAGGAGGACGTAACAGTGACTGTATTTATAGAGCCTGCTGACGGACTAACAGACGAGGATTCTGCTGATGAAGACCAAGGTACATGATGGATAATCTCTCTCATAGAAACAGCTGAATGCTGTAACTGAAGTTGTTATTCTAAGTGGATACAGCATTGGAAGTACCGTACTGAAGAGGAACTGGAACGGCTTGAGGAACCATGTTCCTCCTACAAGACTCCAAAGTGGAAGAAAAAATACACACCTTACTTCAACAAGATCAATATTTCTTAAAGCAAATTACAGTAAATATATAGACTTTTCTTCTACTTAGTTATTTGCGCTATTTTTTGATGAAGATGTATTCAATCTGATAGTAGAACAGTCAGTTATTTATGCTTGTTTCAAGGGTGACACTATATTTTCAACAAATGAAGAAGAAATCAAGGTATTTATTGGCATACTACTTGCATCTGGTATTGTTCCAGTCCCATCAAGGCATCTGTATTGGAAGAGTTCTACTTTGACAAGGAACAAGGCAGTGTACTCTGCCATGAAAAAATGATGCAGTTCATTCATTTTGCAGACCATTCCTTTCTTGATATTACAAATAGGCCTATGCCAAACTCTGCCCACTGACTGGGAAACTTTCCACCAGATACTTGGAATTTTTTCAACCACATCAGCATCTTTCTCATGACAAGGTTATGATAGAATATTTCGATCGTCATGGCTGTAAACAATGCATTCAAAGCAAGCCCATAAGGTTTGGGTACAAAGTCTGGTATCTGAATAGTGACAATGGATATTTAGTAAGTTTGATGTGTATCAATGACAAACTTATGCAGGAATTGCGGGTATGGATAAGAGGTTTGGCAAATGCGGCGCTACTGTTCTGAAGAATATCGAGTCAGTACTGGAAGACAAGAGACAACTCCATTACATTTACTATTTTGATAACCTTTTCACTTCTTTTCCCTTTCTAAAACGCCTGAGTGATCAAAACTATGGTGCTACAGGAACCACAAGATAAACGAGAACCCCTTGAAAACCATGCCAGAGATGAAAAAAGAGTGTACTCATGGATGCTTAGTGTGACACATACGTCACGGTCTCTCCTGCAATGTGCAATGAATAAACAAAGAAAAGTATATACATTTCAGTGTTTCTGGGTGCTACTGAACTCAGATCAATATGAACATTAAAGATCTCAAACAGGAAAAAAATCTGGGCAGAAATGGGTTACGCAAGTCCATTCCCATCTCCCGCCCGAACAGAGGGGCAACTTTCTGATTTTTTCCTCTGATTCAGTGTCATCTGCAGGAGTCAGGGCTAATGGGAAGCCATTTACCCTTTCACTGAGGGTGACCATCATTCCTCATGAGCCCGCTATAGTGTGTGTGACAGTGACGAAGTGCTTGTATCCAATTCTGGACCAAAGAGACACCGCTTGTTCTCATGCCCATTAAGCTTTCAAGTACTCTTCGATTACGTGAGCTGTCAACATTAAGTACTGCAAATTCACCTAACATCGCATACACCTCACTCACACAGCACAACAATACTTTAACAAACCACCCACAAAACATCTCTGGAAACCTCAGATTGAACTGGCTAATAACCTGTATTTTATTTCGGGAATAACTGGAGATCATAATGGTAAGAGAAATACATCAATGGGAGAAATGTGTGTGACAGAAGTATGTAATTATTTTTACTTGCGTCGTAAAACTTAGGAAAACTTCGAAACAAACCTTCCGTATATTCGATCCATTATCTTCACAGCATGTGTTTTCACTTTGGTATTCCAACATCGTGTTTCACCAACCCACAAAGACTCCATCTCGTTCTATTGATTTCTTTGTTCCCCGAGTCAATTTCTCTATCTCCTGGCTTTCATTCTTGGTGGGCAGGCTTATATTGAAATAAACTTGACTATACACAAATAACTGAAGCCTACAACACTCATTTTTACAGGGTGTATTTTCCTGCCTCAGCCCTACCGCCCACCAAATGTCTAGTCCATCCTACCCTTTCCTTTGTTCACCCAGCCCAGTTCTTTACCCCTTTAACGGCTTCAAAGCGCGACACACTTCACACGGTCGACAAGTGCACTTGTTTACTGTTATTGCCGAATATATTTTTCCTTCCGATCCTCAATATTATTAAGAGGAAAAAATAGTACAGAGAAGGAGAATATGACTGTGCAACCAACTCCTCTTCCAACAGCACCATCGCCACCACCAAGTAAGCATACATACTTACCAACCTTCCCAAGTAAAAACATAATAACAACTTCTGGCAGTGATGTCCAGGAGCAAAATGATGTAAGAAACAGCCCTGAGTGTATGTGTATGTGGAAGTGGGGGAGAAAGAGAGGTAACACTTGCACCACAACCACATGGTTGTACCCACACTCAGGCAAGCCACCTACTGTCTGATCACACGGATTTTTCCATTCCACCCACCTTCACTCACAACACATTCCAGCGTTTCACGCTTATTTACACACACTTCACTTCCCCATTCACACATACTTTGACCCATTCACACAGTAGTCACCCGATCCACACCCTCTCTTCCATACCTCCCACCCTACCAACCCAACACACCCACCACGCCACGTCCACCTCCCTCTCCACCTGCACATTTCCACCCACTCTCCTGTAACTGATTAGGAGTAAAGCAGCCGCCGAAACTGTGAGGAAAATTGCAGCACCAGCCGCCACTGCCATCTCACTGATTCACGTGCCGTCGGGCGAATTTCAGTGTTCGTCAGACTTCTCCACTGTGTTCCAACTTATATCGCCTCCTGCAGACTCCTCCCTTTTATACAGTCAATTTACCTCATGAGGATATTATGAGGATTCTTGTCATTCTTCCTCGTGGTCAATTGAAACTTACAAAGCTAATTACTGATCGTGAGCCTCTGTGCGTGTGAAATCTGTGAAATACCTTAAGTGTGTGTGTGTGTGTGTGTGTGTGTGTGTCGCTGATAGGAGTAGAGTGTAAAAGCTACATTTAAGATAAACAAAATCACCAGGTTGTTAAAGAGATATTGTTACGTTTGTTGTATGAAAATGCATATATCAGACAAACTTGTGCTAGTTTAGTACAAATTATGTGACGAACAATAATGCGCCGTCACTGTTTTCATCGCTGCAGAACTCTGTCTGTCTGTCTGTCTCTATTCAAGCCGCCATGAGATATGGTGGAAGCAGGGTTGGCATTTCTCTCTCTCTCTCTCTATTCAAGCCGCCATGAGATATGATGGAAGCAGGGTTGGCATTTCTCTCTCTCTCTCTCTCTATTCAAGCCGCCATGAGATATGGTGGAAGCAGGGTTGGCATTTCTCTCTCTCTCTCTCTCTCTATTCAAGCCGCCATGAGATATGGTGGAAGCAGGGTTGGCATTTCTCTCTCTCTCTCTCTCTATTCAAGCCGCCATGAGATATGGTGGAAGCAGGGTTGGCATTTCTCTCTCTCTCTCTCTATTCAAGCCGCCATGAGATATGATGGAAGCAGGGTTGGCATTTCTCTCTCTCTCTCTCTCTCTCTCTATTCAAGCCGCCATGAGATATGATGGAAGCAGGGTTGGCATTGATTATATCAAATTGATTTAATCATGTGATTAAATCACTATTTTTTTTTTTTAATCATGATTTTTTTTTTTTTTTTGATTTTTTGATCTAAAAGTTAACAAAAATAAAATCTAATCATTTATAAAAGTTGTGTATAACTTTGTGTTGGCATTCATTTATTCAGATATTTAAGCATTAAGTTAGCAGATTTTGGAGAATGATGCCATTAGAAATTGCTACACTGTATGACAGAAAAAATATTTTTACATTCGTGTAACTAAGTACTGAAATTATTTGTTCATTTGAAATAATGAGCCATAAATAAAAAACCAAAGTCATAAGACCAGGTAGGTAGGTCACTTAAGGTCATGTCATAATAATATCAGTTTAAGATTTTTCTGTGTGGTCTATCTATCTATCTATTGCCAGACGCCTCAATCCCGTTTGGGGTGGCCACAAACAAATCGCCTCCAAGTCGCCCTGTCCCCCGCCATTTCACTGCCCTGCTCCCAACTCACACCCCCCTCTCTCATATACCTCTCCACCCCATCCCTCCATCTCATCCTCGGCCTCCCCCTCCCTCTTCCCCCCTCCACCTCACTCACATACACTCTCTTCGTCAGTCTTTCACCCTCCATCCTCTCCACATGGCCAAACCACCTCAGTGTGTTCCTCATAACGCTTCCTATCACATCCACATCCACACCACAACGCTCCTTTATAGCCTCATTCGTCAGCCTGTCTCTCCACGTGACTCCACAGGCTGCTCTTAAATAACTCATTTCCACTGCTCTCACTCTTGACTTGTGTCCTACCCCCTGGGGGTAGGGGGGTTTTCAAGAATACTCCCCCAGTATCCCTGCTTGTCGTAAAAGGCGACTAAAAGGGTTGGCGGAGGGTTAGTGCCCCTCCCCGGAAAACAACTAACTAAAAAAACAAACAAGAAGCCTCGGACAAGGACTGACCAAACGATGACGACCCAGGACCGGACAAAGGACTTGGTAATGAGCACATGGAATGTAAGAGGAGCGAATGATGAGGTGAAAGAGAAAGAGATTGTCCAGGTACTTGAGGGTGCGAAAGTGGATGTATGTGGAATAACTGAAACAAAATGGAGAGGAGAAAGTGTGAGAGAATGGGAGTATGGATGGGGTATATGTGCAGGAGTAGATGAGAATGAGAGGGCAAAGGAAGGAGTGTGTATAGTTGTGAGTAAAAGATGGAAGAAGAGCATAAGACAGTATGGATCTGTTGGGTCAAGGATTGTGTGGGTAAAGTTGAAAGTTGGAATACAAATGTGGGCGATTGTGTGTGTGTATGCGCCAACGCAAGATCGTGCTAGAAGAGTGAGAGAAGAGTTCTGGACAAATGTGGAAGTGTGCATGGAAAACTTTGGAAGGAATGAGAGAGTGTTTTTGATCGTTGATATGAATGGTAAAGTTGGTAATGTGAAGGTGGATGGAATAGTTGGTGAGTGAGGTGTGCCTGCCGAGATAGATGAGAATGGGAGTGCGTTAGTGGACATTTGTGCTGGGAGGGGGTTGGTGATAGCCAATACCCTCTTCAGGCATAAAATGATCCACAGGTATACATGGCGAGTGATGAGAAGGGTGGGTGGTGAACTGAATGAAAGGAAGGCAATGATTGATTATGTGGATGAAAGGATGCGAAGATGTGTAAAGGATGCAAGAGTGTATAGAGGTTGGGGGAGTGGACTTTCTGACCACTACTTGGTGGTGGCCAGAATTAGGATGCAAGTGAGATGGAGGAATAGAAGAAGGGAAAGACGAGAGGAAGGAGTAGTTGCAAGGAGAGTGGAAAGGTTACAAGAGGATGAGAAAAAGGCAGAGTATAAGAGAGAAGTGGAGGAACGATTGGGCAAATAAGAATTGGAGCAGATGGGAGACGTGGAAGGTGTGTGTAAGTTATTTACAGAAAAAATATGTGCAGCATGTGATGTGGTGTGTGGAAGGAAGAGAAGGCGGAGGGGGGTGCAAGGAACAGCGTGGTGGACTGAAGAGGTGAAACAGGCTGTGGCACAAAAGAAGAAAGCATACAATGAATGGGTGAGAAATAGGGGCGTGGAAGAAGTTGAGAGGCGGAAGAGAGAGTTATATGTGGAAAGGAAGAGAGAGGTGAAAAGATTAGTAAGAGAGAGTAAGAAGAGAGTGGATGAGGAATTTGGAAGGAATTTGAGTGTAAAGTGGAGGGACTGTAAGAAAATGTTCTGGAGAGAAGTGAAAAGAGTAAGACAGGGTGGAAGTGAAGTTAGCAGGGGAGTGAAAGATAAAAATGGTAGATTACTAGTGGAGAAGGGAGAAAAAGTGAGCAGATGGAGAGAACACTTTAAGGAATTGTTGAACGTAGAGGATGGAAGTAATGCGAGTATAAGTGGCTGGGGAATGGCTGGGAGAAGGAGGGAGGTGAGAAGACAGGAAGAAATCAGTAGGATAGAAGTTGTGGAAGCAATGAAGAAAGTTAAATCGGGGAAAGCCCCAGGAATTGATGGAGTGTGTGGTGAAATGCTGAAGCATGGGGGAGAGATAGTAGTAGAATGGATGTGGAAGATGTGCAGATTGGCGTGGGAGGAAGGTAGAGTCCCGGAGATTTAGAAGTCAGGTATAATTATTCCCTTGTACAAAGGAAAAGGGGAAAAAGAAGTGTGTGGTAATCATAGGGGCATTTGTCTTCTTAGTATAATAGGAAAAGTGTATGGTAGGATACTTATAGACAGAGTTAGAGAAAGAACAGAGAAATTAGTTGGAGAAGAACAGGGAGGCTTTAGGAAGGGAAGAGGTTGTGTAGATCAGATATTCATTCTTAGATCTTTAGTGGAAAAGTTTCTAGAGAAGGGAAAGAAGTTGTATGCGGCTTTCATGGATTTGGAGAAAGCATATGACAGGGCGGATAGACAAGGATTGTGGAAAGTGTTAAGAATATATGGAGTAGATGGGAAGTTGTTGAATGCTGTGAAGAGTATGTACGATGGTGCGAAGGCTGCAGTGCGTGTGGATGGTGAACTAAGTGAATTTTTCTCTTTGAAAGTTGGTTTGAAACAGGGATGTGTCGTGTCTCCATGGTTGTTCAATCTGTACATGGATGGGGTAATAAAAGAGGTACAAGGTAGGGTAGTGGATGTTGGAGTGGCCCTGGTGAGAGAGGATAGTGTTTGGAAACTCCCTGTACTGTTGTTTGCAGATGATACTGTGTTGTTGAGTGAAGACGAAGGGGAGCTGCAAGGCTTGGTGGATGAGTTTGAGAGAGTGTGTAAGAAACGGAACCTAAAGGTGAATGTAGGGAAGAGTAAAGTGATGGTCTTTGAGAGAGGTGAAGTTAGTGAATGTACAGTGAGGTTAGATGGTGAGGAATTGGAAAATGTGAGTACGTTTAAGTATTTGGGTAGTGTGATGAGTAAGGATGGAGGTTTGGAGGGTGAAGTGCTTGAAAGGGTACAGCAGGGAAGAAAGGTTGCTGGTTCCCTGAAAGCAGTGATAAGAAACAGGGAAGTGAGCATGGAAGTGAAAAAGTTACTACATGACAGTATTGTGATACCAACACTTCTGTGCGGTACAGTAATATAATCAGCTTTAGAATATGCTGTCTTGAGTACCACTGGCAACTCGTCTTAACCAGTAGTGTACAGATAGGACTTGAAAAGGTATGTATCTGGATTCTGGGCAGTGGGTTTCAGCCTGAACCACCAGTGGCTAGACAGGATATGAAGTTAACAGTATTCAGTATACTGCTTTGGAAATATTAGCTGTATAATAAAAAGAAAAATCAAATAAATAAGAAAATCAAGTAAATCGAATAAATAAAAAAGTCAGTTTTTTTTTTATTAAAAAAAAATAAAAAAATCACCAACCATGGATGGGAGAGATGTGATGGTTTAGTTTTCACCTGATCTCTTCTGTCCTATTCGTATCTACCTTTACCACTAACCCAGATTAGCATATTTAATACTCTAATTTCAGACCCTAAACTATTCCACTTGTACCTAGTAGTCCATAATAATTATGTCCACTACAGGACCAAATTTTTTCGGAGGGAGAGTACTAGACAACAATATATTTCCCCTATGCTACAGGACCAAGTTTTTTCGGAGGGAGAGTGATAGCCAACAATGTATTTCCCCTATGCTGCTGAAGGACAACCTGGATGGTGAAAGTGTCTGTACAAAGAAATGTATTTGGGAGTCGAAGTGTTGTAGTGGCTATGTTTGCGTGTAGCCTATGCCAGAATCTGTATAGGCAGAACGGGCAGGGTGAGAATATATGCAAGCTTATTAGAGAAAATAGTACCATTATCCACTTTAAATGCCTACCGCGGTTTAGAACTCAAACTCTTTGAGTCAAGTAACTCACATCGCGAAGCGAATATGCCAACCATCAGGTCAATGTAGCTCCAAAACTAATCTAAGGTCCAAAGCATACTTAGTTTACTTAGCATGCACCATTCTCCCAGTACATGCAGCTTATGTATTTAATCAAACCTAACCTCGCCTCACTGATCCCACAAGCAAACAACCACATCTCACCTCACACGTAATGGTTCCTCACGGTGTGTACAGTGGTAATAACAGCCACAACAAAGTGCTAATCTCTTGTGCACACACTGTACCAAGGTAGGTGGTGACCTCTCCCTGACCTCTTACCCCCTCACTTCTCCCTCCTCCTATACCTTAACTCTCTCTCTCTCTCTCTCTCTCTCTCTCTTATATATATAATTTACTGACACTTCAAATACACTCAGTATACAAGGAATTCAAATGACTGGAAGGAAAGCATGTACTGTAGGTACGTAAACAGCTGGCTTAACAAGTTAGTTGGTGGGATGTCAGACTGGTGGAACAGTATTTGGGAGTTAAGTACTGTAGGAAAATAAGAAGGTGAGTGGGTAAGTAGGATGCACGTGCCTTCGTAGACAGGAAGGAACGTAGGTGAGTAGGTATTTAGATGGTAAATGTCTGTGTATGCAGGTACGTTATAAGACAGCGGCAGGCAGACAGGTAGTAAGAAACCAGGTAGGTAACAGGCAGGTAAGTAGAAATCGTTGGTATGTGGGTAGGTAGGAATACAGGCGCGTGGTAAGCAAGCAGGCATATGTATAGGTAGAGCAACAAATGCAATGCCTAAGAAAAAGGTCGATAGGTGTCCAGCAATGACATTATTCAAGCTTTACCATTAGCATATCATCACCATCACCTCCCTCATGAACAGCACATAACAGGCCATCCATAGTCACCAACATCCCAGTATGAAAGGGTAGTTTATCTGTCTGTCTGTCTATTTTATCATGCTGCATCCTGTAACAGGAAACCTCGACAAACATTACTTTCTGTCCCGGCTCTGTGCTGATCCCTCATCCCACTACAGTGTATCAATACGAAGCCTATCAAATCAAAAATAGTATCATACATTTCAGGTATTGAAAAAGAAAACAAAATTTTTTACTCTGGTCCTATCATTCCTTTCTACGTTTTGCAAAACACCGTTTCCAACCCAGCAAAGTCAATTTCTAATCTTGCAGAAGCCTAGTTCGTGTATTCTTTTTTTCTTTCAGCACTTGAAAGCTAACTTATGTTGGCTTTCACACCATTTAATAATAACTTTAATAAAAGAGAAGTTATTTTCAGGCTTCCACAATTACAGGAATAATGTGTATTTTCAGTCTGCACTTGTTCCCATTTTCTCCAATTATGAGAAAAACATATACTATTAGCATATCCCTCTACGGTAGTTTCCACCAACCATAATCCTGAACAACTCCTAATCTATCATGACTTCAAAATAAACAAAATGTTTTTAACACTCCTGTTCTTATCTTACCGAGTCAGTTCCTTTATAAAAATTTCCCATGAGCCCAAATCTTCCATGTCTGTTTCTTCTCCCTAGCCAACAGGCTTCACGACGATACACTTTCCTGTAATTTGCGATGAAAGTATGCAAATGTATTAAGAATAAATTATACTTTCCCAGCTAACTTGTGGAGCACCGTACTTGCGGGGGCAGTGAGCATGGCGAGGCGGGGTGTATGCTGGTTGATGTTATAAAAGGATGGAGTAGCATGAGGATGAGCGTAAACTGATGAGTAACACGAAAAAGGAGGCAGAAAAGCAAGAAATGACCCTCCAGAAAATGATGGAGCAAAAAAAGATGGAGGGATCTGTATCTTACCTGTGAATTTACTAACGAGTTTAGTAATACAGTAAATGAGTAGAAAAATATGGGGTGGGGGGAGGAAAGGTGGAAAGGAAAACAGTACTGTGTAGAGAGAGGGAGGGTGGGAGAAAAGGAGATATGTAGCAAGAAACTGAAAAGCAAAATGAAATATGAGTATAGGGCGACAATGCAGTAGTGAGGCTGACAGAAGAGAGAGAGAGGCAGACACAGGGAGGGGAGACAGTTATGTAGGCGTGGGAGTGGAGGTGGAGACAGTGAAGGAAGTATGGAGAGGGTGAAGAAGTCGTCAATACTGATACAGCCAACAGAGGGTCGTGGCTGCGGTGCTCTCAAATTTAAGACACTGTTGACACGCACATTACCTGTTCACCTCCCACCCCTGCACCCCCTCCCTCACCTGAAACTCTTGGTCCTCGTGGCTCTCATACTGCACTGGCATACTCTGAGTTGGGACGGTATTCTTGTCGGCTAAGAAGGTTCCCTAGCGTCACTTCCTTGGCGATTTGTTTCTGGATATGGATAGGTGTTATGGTGGCAAATGGGGGCGCTCACCATCAACTCACGATGTAGTGCTGCTCTCGGGTGACTGACCTTTCCTCTTTTCCTTCCTTCTTTCCCCCTTTCATCTTGTTTTTCTTTCTTTCCTTCATTCTTTCTTCTTCTTTCTGTCTCCAGGTGACTCTACACTTTGTGACAAGCCAAATGGTTTCCTGTATACCAGGAAACCATTTACTATGCTGGGCAGGGCCGGACTCAGGTGTGGGCCCACGGGGCCTGGGCCCCGGGCCTCCCACCAGAAGGGGCCTCCCACCAAACGTTGGGCAACTTGACATTTGGTATTTTTCATTACCAAAACAGGACCGATTTGGTAATGAAAAATCCGTCAGATAATGAATAAGCGTGATTTGGTATTGGATTTGAAGATGGTTATGAACTTGACTGGATGATGTACTAAATTAATTTGTTAGCTTTTAGAACATGAAAATACAGAACATATGCTATTAATTTTCAAATGAATAACTTTTTCCCTTATACATGTACCTATATTGGCAAGGGGTAAATACATGAATAATCTTTCTTTAAGAGGTTTGGTCATGACACTGATAATACCCTGGCTCTGAACATAGGTGTGTCACAGCTTCATCCAGTCAGTTCTGTTCGAAATCTGGGTGTTTATTTTAATTCAAAGTTAAAATACAAGGAACATATTAATAAAGTTGTCAGAGGGTGCAACATGCATTTCAGAAATCTGTACTCTGTGAGAAAATTCCTGAATAGACGTTGCCTCGTAACATTGGTCAATGCAGTGGTCTTGTCTCGTGTTGATTATTGTATTTCACTGTGGACTGGCCTTCCAAATATTATACTAACAAAAGTTCAGTCTGTGTTGAACAGGGCAGCACGGCCTATCTTCGGTCTCCCCCTGAGAATCTCGACTACACCGTTGGGCTGCATTGGTTACCAGTAAAGGCTAGAATTGAATTTAAACTGTGTCTTATTACACTCGAGGTTCTTAATTTTGGTGAACCGAAGATCTTGCTGAATTGCTAAAACTCCCAACAGCACGCCCGGGTTTGATGTTTCGTAGTGAAGATGATTCCTTGTGTCTTGACGAGCCTGGAGCCATTCACCAGTCATCTTTCTCCGAGCGTTCTTTTGTGTATAGAGTCCCTAGATTATATAACAGATTGCCATTGTCCATGACACAACTCTTCTGCTGAATCCTTCAAGACACGGCTAAAAGCCTTTCTTTTTTCAAAATGCTATGACCAGGAATGAGGTACTATGACGGATGATTACAAGGTTTAATTATTGCCACTTTCACTTTTTTTTTTTTTTACTGATGAAGTATGTAATGTATATGAAAGATGTCACAATTCTTGTAACTGTAAAAATAATGTATATGTCTGTCGAGTGCTTGTGAATTCCCTATGGAAGAACTGGCGCTTTTGAGAAACAAAAAAAAAAAACAGTATCCCTGCTTGTCGTACGAGGCGACTAAAAGGGTTGGTGGTGGGTTAGTGCCCCACCCCGTAAAAAGAACTAACTAAAAAAGCAAATAAAGCGCCTCGGACCCGGACGGACCATACGTTGACGACTAAGGAAAGGACAAAGGACATTCTGAGGGTAGGAACGTGGAATGTGAGAGGAGTGAATGATGAAGTGAAAGAGAGAGAGATTGTCCAGGTGCTTGAGGATGCAAAAGTGGATATATGTGGATTGACTGAAACTAAATGGAAAGGTGAAAGGATGAGAGAATGGGAACACGGTGTAGGTATATGTGCGGGAGTCAGTGAGAATGAGAGGGCAAGAGAGGGAGTATGTCTGATGATAAGCAAGAAGTGGAAGGAGAATATAAGAGAGTATGGAACAGTGGGTGCAAGGATTGTATGGGTGAGGATGAAAGTAGGTATACAAGCATGGGCGATTGTATGTGTGTATGCTCCAACAGAGGACCGAGTGGCAAGAGTGAAAGATGAGTTTTGGGCGAGAGTAGAAGCATGTATGGACAAGTTTGAGAGGAGTGAGAGAGTGCTGTTGATTGGAGACATGAATGGCAAAGTTGGGAATGTACGAGTGGATGGAGTTGTTGGTCAGTGGGGTGTGCCAGCTGAAGTAGATGGGAATGGTAGTGCTTTGGTGGACATCTGTGCTGGTAAGGGGTTGGCAATAGCCAACACCTACTTTCGTCATAAGATGATCCACCGGTATACATGGAGAGTAATGAGGAGGATGGATGGTGAACTTGTTGAACGAAAGGCAATGATAGACTACGTGTGTGTGGATGAGCGAATGAGAAGACAAGCGTTGGATGCAAGGGTGTGGAGAGGGTGGGGGAATGGAGTCTCGGACCATCACTTAGTGATGGCCAAGGTAGAGCTGCAAAGGAAGTGGTTGAGGAGACGAAGGGGAAGACAGGAGGAAGCAGCTCCTGTGAGAAGAGTGGAGAAATTGCAAGATAGTGAGAAAAGGACAGAGTATAAGAGCATAGTGGAAGAAAGATTGGGAAGGTATGAGCTAGAGCAGATGGAAGGGGTGGAAGACGTATGTAAGATATTCACGGAAGGGATAAGCGCAGCGTGTGAGGCGGTTTGTGGAGTGAGGAGGAGATGCAAGGGTGTGCAAGGGACAGCATGGTGGAATGATGAGGTGAAACGAGCTGTGGAACAAAAGAAGAAGGCATATGGTGAATGGTTGGCGAGTAGAGGTAGGGGAGAAGATGAGAGAGAGAAGAGAGAGGTATATGTGAGCAGGAGAAGGGAGGTTAAGAGACTGGTGAAGGAGAGTAAGAAGAAAGTGGATGAAGAGTTTGGGAGGAATCTGAGTGTGAAATGGAGGGAGAGTAAGAAATTGTTTTGGAAGGAGGTAAAGAAAGTAAGGCAGTGTGAAAGGGGAAATAGTAGGGGAGTGAAAGATAGGAATAATAGATTGTTGGTGGAGAAGAGAGAGAAATTGAGGAGATGGAAGGAGCACTTTGAGGATTTGTTGAATGTAGAGAGTGAGAGCAGTGTGAGTATAAGTGGTTGGGGAATGGCTGGGAGAAGAAGAGATGAGAGGAGGAGGAAGAGATCAGTAGGTCGGAAGTAGTGGAAGCGATGAAGAAGATTAAGCTGGGAAAGGCCCCAGGAATTGATGGAGTGTGTGGTGAAATGCTTAGGTATGGGGGTGAGATTGTTGTGGAGTGGATATGGAAGTTGTGTAGATTGGCTTGGGAAAAGGGAAGGGTTCCAGAGGACTGGAAATCAGGTATAATTGTTCCTCTGTACAAAGGAAAAGGGGAGAGAGAAGTATGTGGTAACCATAGGGGTATTTGCCTTCTTAGTGTGACTGGTAAAATATATGGTAGAATACTCATTGATAGGGTTAGGCATATGACAGAGGAGCTAGTTGGAGAAGAACAAGGGGGATTTAGGAAGGGAAAAGGGTGTGTAGATCAGATATTTGTTCTAAGATGTTTAGTGGAGAAGTATCTAGAGAAGGGAAGGAAAGTGTATGCTGCCTTCATGGACTTGGAGAAAGCTTATGACAGAATAGATAGGCAAGGTATGTGGAAGGTATTGAGAATATATGGAGTGGAGGGGAAATTGTTAAGTGCTGTGAAGAGTATGTACGAGGGAGCTAGGGCTACGGTGCGAGTGGATGGTGAGCTGAGTGAGTTCTTTGATCTCAATGTGGGACTGAAACAGGGGTGTGTGATGTCTCCATGGCTGTTTAATATATACATGGATGGGGTTGTAAAGGAGGTGCAAGGTAGGGCAGTGGATGTGGGGCTGGCCCTAATGAATGAGGGTGAAATTTGGAAGCTTCCGGTGTTGCTGTTTGCTGATGATACAGTATTGTTGAGTGAAGATGAATGGGAGTTGCAAGGTTTGGTGAATGAATTTGGGACAGTGTGTAGGAGGAGGAAGCTGAAAGTTAATGTAAACAAAAGTAAAGTTATGGTGTTTGAGAGGAATGAAGTCACAGAGTGTGCAGTGAGATTGGATGATGAGGATATGGAGAATGTGAGTGCATTCAAGTACTTGGGTAGTGTGATGAGTAAGGATGGAACTTTGGGGGATGAAGTACGTGAAAGGGTACAGCAGGGAAGGAAGGTTGTTGGTACACTGAAAGCAGTGATGAGAAATAGGGAGGTGAGTATGGAAGTTAAGAAGTCACTGCATGATGGTATTGTGATCCCTACCCTGACGTATGGAAGCGAGGCGTGGACCTTACAAGAGGGGAACAAGTCAAGAGTGAGAGCAGTGGAAATGAGTTACTTGAGAGGAGCATGTAGAGTGACGTGGAGGGACAGGTTGACGAATGAAGAAGTGAAGGAACGTTGTGGGGTGGATGTGGATGTGGTTGAAAAGATTAGGAGAAATACACTGAGGTGGTTTGGACATGTGGAGAGAATGGAGAATGAAAGACTGACTAAGAGGGTGTATGTAGGTGAGGTGGAGGGAGGGAGAGGGAGAGGTAGACCGAGGATGAGGTGGAAGGATGGAGTTGAGAGGTATATGAGGGAGGGGGGGGTGAGTTGGGGGGAGGGGAGTCAAATGGTGGGTGACAGAGTGACTTGGAGGCGTTTTGTCTGTGGCCACCCTTTGCGGGATTAGGGCGTCGGGCTATAGATAGATAGATTAATGAAAAACTGAATCAGAGAATGAAAATTTAAGAATTTGGTTATATATCCATGTTCAAATCTGGCAGCCCTGGAGCCGGTGCCAGTCTCCAATAAGTGTTCATATTTGATCACTTGCTGTCGCTGTCAAAGGATTTCATTCATGTCATCGATCAGTTCATAGCTTCTCTTAACCAACGGCTGCATGCGTATGAACTGATGTCAGGTCGCTTTGGCAGCTTTGGACGACTGACAAAGCCATCCTCTGGAGAGCTGTTTAGAGCAGCTAAGAAGTAACTGGATGTCTATCCCAACGATCTGGAGACTTCACTTCCTGAAGAGCTCTTCCAGTTTGCTGCTTTTGCGAATATTACGCTGACAAAGAGCCAAACAACGTTAGCGCTGAGCAATTTCTCTACAAACTTATCCATGATAAGCATGCGCTAAATATTTTCCCCAATGTGGAGGTAGCCCTGAGAATGTACCTGGCAGTAATGGCGAGCAACTGCAGTGCTGAGCGTGTTTTTTTGTTTTGTTTTTTTTTGTCAAGCTGAAGTTGATTAAGAATTGCCTACGAACAAGCAGAACACAGGAGTGACTTGTGAAATTGACAGTCATGAGCACTGAGTCTGACATCCTACGCTCCTTGGATTTTGATGATTTAATTAGAGAATTTTTCATTAGAAAATTACGGAAACCACCTGGACTAGACCAGATTTCAAGAAACTGTTCGCTCAGTGAACAATCTATACAAGTGTTGAGTGGTGAGTGCACACTTGAGTTGTTTTTTTGTTTTTTTCTCGCTTCATGATTATTCTGTTTTGTGTGATATGCTAGGCAGTGTTAAGTGCATTTCAGGGCTGCTCTGATTTTTTCATTCAGGGCTAACTAATGTGGAGATATTCCAGAAAGTGTCGTTTTTACCTTATCTTTACTGACATCGATTTCTGAATACAGTATCATAGGTCATCAGGAGTGAGATGTATCGTGCAAGCGGGCATTTCGTTGCAACAGTGCGAGGGTTAAAAATGTTTTTTCATTTAGCACCATGCTAATTTGATGCTTGGGATGGGCCCTCCACCAAAACGGGTCCCAGGCCCCCCACATCCCACATCCGACACTGATGCTGGGTGGTAACCATGCAACCGAATTATGGTGCTTGGTGGTTTAGTGGATAGTTAACCCCTACACGCTGGGGACTTTTTGATGTTGCACGCTCCTCCCTATGAGAGATTTCGTGATTTAAAAAAAAATACCCTTACATCAAACTCTAATATCTGCCAAACTATAACAGCTAGAGAAAAAAGTATAGATACATAAGACTCACCAACTCTTCCTCTTTCAAATGAAAGTATCCCTACATCTCCAGGTGGTCCCGAAGTTAAGTTCAAAGAGTGGAGGGAAGATGCTTGCAGCTATACACGTCAACCGGCCTTGCTCAGCGCACAAAATCGTGACAGCTATATACATCAACTGGCATGTAGGGGTTAAGGTGCTCCAATCGAATTAAGCCAGTGCAGGTTTACATCCAAGGGATGGTTGGGGTTTATTGTTCACATAATGCCACTCAGGGATGAGTGAGGCTGGTCACTCTCATCTTAAATGTCAGGACCAACTTGCCTAGCCCCGGGTTCCTACGCTCCTCATGGGTCAACATAGGAGTAGATGATGAATGAATGAATGATGATAGTTGTTATAATTTTGTACATTATATATGAAGACTCTGGTGATATGAGAATGATTTAGATAACATTAATGATAACAGCAAGGTGCAACAAGCAATATAAATCGCTTTGGTAGAGGTGTTAGGGGGCTTCTTTAACCAACAAGAATACGGACCTTGGTATACCATAGAAACAAGTACTGGTATGGCAAATCATACCCATACCTTAAGTACTGGATAAATTTTCAACATAATTCAGACAAACACATACATAAACATACCATTACACACAAACTTTACACATGCAAACCTACCGTACCTGGCAACCTACAGTATAATAATAGCAGACTGACTCTCCTCGCCTGATACCTTATATTAACCTAGTACAATTGCGAATCAATTATAAAGGGTCTGCCATAAGTGGTGTGGGGATTTCAATACAGTACATGCAAATTCTGGTATCTTCCCATGTTAAGACATGAGGATAAAAACTCACTTTCCTCTGATGTCAGCAAACAGGAATATAAAAAAGAAAAAGAAAACAGACGTGGGCCAAAAAAACAAAAAACAAAAGGCTCAAGGTCCCAGCGCTGACTGACTAATGACGCGTGATGGATGTTGCCTATTATACTCTTCACCTTAACTTGGCCCAGATGTTCGTCCTTTTGCAGTTTATTTCACGTACCTCTGTGGTGGAAAGACAGTAATATGGGTCTAGCCTATATCCCTTTCACAACACTTCTTCATGACTATCATCATATTCTGCTATTACTCTTCAATTACAACTCAGCATCCAACACGGAGAGATGGCAATTTTAGGCCAAGTTAGAGTAAAACAGGAACAGCTGCCCCGCTAATTACCTACGGTACACCAACAAAGTTGGAGGAGGTTATGTATTTACCTATGATTGTCTGTTTATTTGTCTGTTTATTTGTTTGTCTGTTCACATGGTATCTCCAAAAGTTCTTAATCAATTTCAATGAAATTTTGTGGAACGGTGGGCCATGGGCTAAGAAAGAAGTGATTAAATTGGGGGGGGTGGGTTGGATCCGGACGCGGATCCTGTGTATCCCACACAATATCTCCAAAAGATCTTAATGAATTTCAATGAAATCTTGTGGAAGGGTGGGCCATGGGCCAAGAACTGATTAAATTTGGTGCCAGATCCGGATCCTATGTATCCCGCACAATAACTCCAAAATAATATTTTGTGGAAGAGTGGGCCATGGGTCAAGGAACAATTGATTAAATTTTGTGGCGGATCCGGATCTATGTACTCCACATAATACAGTGTCCCCACGGTTCCGGATTCTGAGCCTTTTTAATGTCAATGGCATTGGCGGAGGTATGCGCTGTCTGAGTGCTTTCTAGTTAAGAAATGACGTCACCGACAACGGTGCATAAATAAAACGTGGCATTACGGCGAAATTAGCCACTTTCGCCTCCTTTTAAGCATAGAATCTTCGAAAATATTTCCAATATTTTTGTTACCTTCAACCATTTAAAAACGTTGCAAATGGTGTGATGGACATAAAACGACCGCTTAAATCAGTTTAACATGATGGTTTACTATTTACAGTATTAGTGAATCTAAATACAGTATTCGTGCATCAGAACTGTGTTAAACCTGATCTAAGCTTTACTGTTGTACCTTCCGTTCCTTTCACTATACTTAAGTCCCTATACAACTTTTGGTGGATCCTGCACGTCCTATAAGACTGGATGTAAAGCGGGGATAGAGAATGTGGGACAGGCGAAGAAACAAAAGATTAGGCAAAAGCTGATAGCCTAGAAAGGGAGGGAGGCATAAAAGAATGCGACAAGTGCTGAAAGCATTACAATGGGAAGGAGTGAGCAAAGAAAGAAATGAGTGAGGTCGGAACATACAGAAAGGAAGGGAGGGTAAAGATCAAGAAACACCAGGAAAAATGACAGTACAAGAACAATTAGAACAAATATTAGTGTCTTTCGAAAATGGGCCTGGCTTACAATCATCCGTAACTGAAGGTCATATCAAAGGTAAAAATATTGCATACGGCTCTCACCTCAGCCCACACCACTGGCGCACACCCTCACCCCGATAAAGACCTGACAGCGATATAGCACGCCCTCCAAAACGCCCCGCATCCTGTGATACCTATCGCTGAGAGTAAATTGCTAAGGGAAGCTCAAAGGCAAAGTACTTAAAAGCAGAACCTGGATCGGATAAAATCTGCGCGAGGGGTGGGGGAAACTAAAGACTGCTAAATTAAAACTTGCATTGTACTTGGTGGAAAGAATGACTCAGTGCAGTAAGAGACGGGTGTTGTGGCAGTGTGAAGTGTGAGAGTTTAGTATGGGATGTGGCAGTGTGAAGTGTGAGGGTTTAGTACGGGATGTGGCAGTGTGAAGTACGATAGTTTAGCATGGGGTGTGGCAGTGTGAGGTGGTCGTGCGAGTGTAAGGCGTGGCAGTATGAAGTTTTCAAGTTTAGTACTGGATGTGACGATGCGAGATGTGACCATACGGCGTGGTAGTGAGTGATGGGGAAGGGTCAAATATGGGAGTTGAATGTGGGGTGTACCAGGGTAAGGGGTGATAATACTGTATGGGTGTATGTGGTGTGATTGTGAGGTGTGAGAGATGACTACAGGGTGTAACAGTGTAAGGCTGGACCATGCGGTGTGGTAATGGGATGCGGCAGTGTAAGTGTGGTATATGTGGTATGGTAATGTGAGGGATGGGAGATGAAAATGAGGTGTGGTAGACTGAAATGTGATCATAAGATGTAGCAGTGTGTGGTATAGTCCTATGTGGTGTGGCAGTGTGAGAAAGAGTGTGAGTAGCGTTAGGTGTGGCAGTGTGAGGCAATGCTTGTGGTAGCAGTGTAGGGTGTAGCAGTGTGGAGTGTGACCATAAAATCTGACTCATCGAGAATGAAGTCGGTATCAGCCTTAACAACTGTACGATAAGACACTTACCCACAACTTCTATTCTTTGGCTTAGGCTTGAGTCGAAGATGAAGAAAGAAACGGACAGGAAGGTGCAAGTACGAAAGGATGGGCGTAAGTGGCTGAGGAAGAGAGGAATGTAGGGGATAAGTAGGCAAATAATTAGAATGCGAAGGGAAAAAATGATAGGAAAATTAAACCGGTATCAATTATACATGACTTGCATATCTTGAACTAGTTTTAATCAATACATGCGTTCTGTAGCGTATACTATTTGCTAGCATCTTTAGTTTCTGCATATTATGCCACATGGGTGTGGGCCACTCACTCGTCGCACAAGTCCGCATTGTTAATTAAATACACAAAACATGTTGGAAATAAGCGATCATATGTCAACAAAAGCGGACTGCATAATTTGTCCCACCCACCACAAGGGTTCTTGCAGAGTAGCCAGGTGAGCAACTACCATACTGTTCTATACCATCCCGTACCATACAGTACACCACTACAATGTTTCGTGCCATGCCGTACTAAACCGTACCACACACACTTTGGCAGACCCCACCCCACCCAGCACACCAACTCCGTTTGCTAATGAAACCTCACACAGGCGGAATATGTTCATACCACCAATCAACCTTCACCTGCTCCCTAACCTTCGCCCTCTCCCGCACCTTCCTTCGCCCTCTTTGATATAAACACTCGGCTGTATCACCAATTCTGAGCGTCTGTGGCATTACGGAGTGTTTTATCTCAAAGCAGGATAGTTTTATATAAATCTCAATGGCAGACATAATGGTAAAGTGAAGGTTAGTAGGCAAAGGGGAATTACAGGTTTGCTGAAGTATGAGTACATTCGAGATATAAAACATATGTTACTGAAATATTACACACACACACACACACACACACACACACGGGAGACACCAAGGAGTGCAGACGTGCGTCGCCAGCGCTCCATACCGAGCCAGCACGGCCAGTGGCATTACCTAAATTAGTATCTTTATATGAGTCAAGCTCTGTACCAGATTAATAATAAGAAGTTTAAACAAGACTTGTTCAAACAGAATTGAGAACCGAGTGGCGAAAGAATGCGCTCAGTCAGCTGAGGTTTGTTTAGACTACAACTGCCCCGTGGAATGTAAGTACATGTACTCTGTGCTTTTAGTATTGCAAAATGGCCACGTACTTTAGTAAAGCAAATTTGGAAAAGAAAAGGGATAAAGGTAGAAAGCAAGATGATGATTTCTACCAAGAACTGGTTGAAGTGGAGACTCACAATAGACTGGTTGAACGTGTACACAAACTGGAGATGGCTTTCAAAAATGAAATTGATGAAATAAAGAAGCAGATGCAATTGCAAAAGGAAGAAACAGAAAAACTAGGAAGGGAGGCCAACAAGAAAGACACAACCATCAGTGAACTAACAGTGGAATTGAGTAACTTAGGAAGAAAATGAGTGAAATGGCAAGTACAGTAGTCAATCACGAGAGTATTATGGAAGAGTTCAAAAATGATACAGAGACAATTAGGCAAGTAAGCTGTCTGATAGACCAGAGCAGTGATATTGAGGAGAAGATAACACAGGTGAATGAAGCTGTGCAGATCTACAAAAATGATGTGGAAACCACGTATGCTGAAATGGTGAAAGTAAAGAAAGACTTAGAAACAAGGGTGGAGGAAAAAAAAAAAAACATTAAAAAGGAAGTGAAAAGAATAATCCAAAACAACCCAAAGTTAGTCAGAGATTCAGTAGATATCAACAAATCTATGGTAATCACTGGTATAGAAGAGGAAGAAGTAAAAAACAAGATCATAAGAGACAAAAAGGAGATGGCAAATGTAATGAGCTTACTGAAAGACGTATCAGAGGAAATCTGTAGTAAAGACATAGAGGAACACAAAAGGTTAGGGAAATACGAGAAAAGCAAGACAAGACCTCTAAAGGTGACTTTCCAGAGTGTAAACACTGTGGAGGAGATACTAAAAAATGCAAAGAATCTTATGGAAAAAGAGGAGTTCAAAAATGTATGGATAAAAAGATGCCTAACACAAGAGGAACTGGAATTACTGAGAGAGAAGAGGGAGGAAGCAAAAACAAAAAATGAGGGAAGATCAGAAGAAGAGAAGAACACATTTTTTTCACAAAGTAATAGGATTGCAGGTACGAAAGTGGTACACAAACAGGAGGGAATAAAAAGGAGGAAGGTAGTAGAACCATGTCATGACAAGTATATAAACACGATGATAAAGTTGATGTACTCAAATGTGGATGGAATGGTAGCTAAATTACTAGAAATGAATGATTATGTCAGAGAAAATGAACCACAAATAATATGCCTAACTGAAACAAAATTAACACCAAGGATATCCAATGACATACTAAACTTAGAGGAATACAATATATGGAGAAGAGACAGAAATTTTAAAAAAGGAGGAGGAATTATAATATTAACTAAGAAAAATCTAAAAGTCAATGAAATAAAACTAGATACACCATCACAAGTAGAACTCATTGCAGTAGAGATCAACACATCTGAAGGGAAAGTAATTGTAGCCAATTTGTACATGCCACCCAGATCAAACACATGGAATATGAGGACCTGGCAGAGAGTACAATTCAGAGTTTAAGATCATTACTACGTAAAATGGAAGAGAAATCGGAAAGAATTATACTAATGGGAGATTTTAATACAAATATAGATTGGAATACTCTAGATATAATTAGCCAAGAAAGTTGTTGGGACCAAAAGCTCCTGGATCTCGTGCAAGAGTTTTTCCTAACGCAACATGTGAGGGAAACCACCAGAAAAAGAGGACTCGATGTACCTTCAATGCTAGATCTAATATTTACTAGGCAAGAAAATGATATTGACAGTTTAATATATCACCCTCCACTCGGCAAAAGCGATCATGCAGTACTAAATTACAACTTAAGGATAGCATATGACATAGTTAACAGCAATAACAGTTACAAAAAGAGCCTAAACTATAAATAGGGAAATTGTCAAGACCTAAAGAAGTATTTCTTAGAAGTTGATTGGGAAAATGAGCTTAGAGGGAAAGATTTAAATGCTGTATATAAAAAATTCTGTGAATTTTATGAAATAGGAGTCCAGAAGTACATCCCACAGCACAAATAAGCAGATAAGAAAATACAGAAATGGTTCAATACAGAATGTAAAAAATCAAAAGAAAGAAGAGATTTGTTGTGGAATAGATACAGGAGACACAATAGTGAAAGGGCGTATAATAATTACAAACAGGCAAGAAACGATTATACAAGAATAAGGAGGGAAGCCTAAAAACAGTTTGAGGAGGATATAATAAATAAAAGTAGTGATCAACTAAAGCTATTTTACAGCTACATCAGAAGCAAACCCAAAGTAAAAGATATAATACAATCCATTACGGACGAGGGAATCACCTATACACAAGAGAAAGATATTTGTGAAGCGCTAAAAAAGAATTTGCAATTAGTTTTTACAGAAGAAAAGATTTTGAGAGGGACTATGTGGAACATACATGTCCACACATACTACCAGATATACAAATATCAGAAAAAGTAATACAGGAGGAGTTAAGTAAATTAGAGGAAAAGCAAGTGGTCCTGATGAAATTTCATGTTGGGTACTACGAGAATGTGCAAAGGAATTAATTAAACCATTATTTTTAATTTTCAAGAAATCCTTGAGTCAAGGTAAACTACCTGATATTTGGAAGAAAGCAAATATTGTCCCATTATTCAAGAAAGGAAATAGACAAAGTCCACTCAACTACCAACCAGTATCACTGACCAGTGTTGTAAGCAAGGTATTAGAAAAGCTTATAAGAAAAGCTTGGGTAAATCATCTAGAAGAACACAGTATGATAACAGAAAGACAGTTTGGTTTCAGAAAAGGAAAATCATGTGTTACTAATCTGTGGAGCTACTATGACAGAGTAACAAACACAATACAGGAAAGAGAAGGATGGGTGGACAGTATCTATTTAGATTTCAAGAAAGCATGTGACACAGTACCACACCAAAGACTTTTATGGAAACTGTACCATCAAGGAGGAATTCGAGACAAACTGTTTTGTTGGATGCAAGATTTTCTCATAAAAAGAGAAATGAGAACAGTACTAAGGGGAAACTACTCATCATGGAAAAAAGTGACTAGTGGAGTACCACAGGGTTCAGTGCTGGCACCAATCATGTTTTTAGTGTATATAAATAATATAAACAGTAACAGTGGAAATGAAAGCTATCTGAATATGTTTGCAGATGATGCAAAAATACAAAGGAGAATTACTAACACAGACTCTTGTAAAGAGCTACAAGAAGAATTAAATAAACTTCATGAATAGAGTAATACATGGCAAATGGAATTCAATGTGGACAAGCGTCATGTAATCAAGTTTGGTAAAACTGGAAAAAGACCTGATTGGGATTATACGTTAGGAAATAAAACCCTATACACATCAGAAAGAGAGAAGGACCTAGGTGTGATTATCAATAACAGACTACAGTATCTCCGGCTGACCACATCAGCGAGAAAGTACGGAACATGTATACACTGCTTGCAAATATGAGAATAGCATTCACATACATAAATGAAGACATGCTAAGAAGGATAATAACCTCATTCATTAGACCAACCCTGGAATATGCATCAGTAGTCTGGAGTCCTCATCTCAAAAAACACTTAGACAAGATTGAAAAAGTTCAAAGGTCCTCTACAAGATGGATACCAAACTTAAGGGACCTAAGCTACGAAGAAAGACTAAATAAACTGAATCTACCAACACTACAGGAGAGAAGGGAAAGAGGTGACATGATAATGCTATATAAGTGCATATCAGGGAAGGAGAAAATAGACATAAATGATTACTTAACATATGGGGAAGCATCAGCAAGAGGACACTGCAAAAAACTGCATAAGAAGAGAGGTGATAAAGACGTAAGGAAATTAAGTTTCCTGAACAGAGCAATTGATCAATGGAATGCACTATCGAATGAAATAGTGTGTGCCAAAACAATTCACAAATTTAAGGATATGTACGATAAATATGGTTTAAGACACGGGACAGTACGAGCTTGATTCATTTCTGTAAAGATACAATTAGGTAAGAACAATTAGATAGGTAAGAACACACACACACACACACACGAATTCCTGATGAACCTCCCTCCTTTTATCCCGGACTCCTACGCTCGTCATGGGGCAATGTAGGATTGGACGATTATATATAGATAAATAGATAGATAGATACATACATACATACATATCTATCTATCCTATCTATCTATCTATCTATTTATCTATATACTGTATCTATCTACCTCTCTCTCTCTCTCTCTCTCTCTATATATATATATATATATATATATACATATATATATATATATATATATATATATATATATATATATATATATATATGCGGAGCCTCTGTGGTACAGTGGTAGAGTGTGCGTTTCGTACAGGGGTGAGCCAGTGTTCGCGCCCCGCCATGGTAATAAACTTTGGGTGTGTTCACCCGGCCACGTACGAGGTACTGCATTGGCAGACACAGGGTGCTGATGTTGAACCAGTGTCGCTTACTATAAAAGTATGCTTGCACCGAGTCGGCTTCTGCCGGCCGATTACACTTGGTTCACAGACTACACACGCATTCAAAGCCACTTCAACACTACAATTATACTTACAAGCACTTCTCACCCTACAAACAATCTCTACCAGACAGCCTAAGCCACTTGGTAGAGATACATTGGCTGTATCGTCCCGACTTAGGTCGGGATAGGCCGGTCCTGCAGTGGATACTCAAACGGCTGATGATGATGATTATATATATATATATATATATATATATATATATATATATATATATCCTGCTCTCGTGTTCCTGAACTTGAATCTCCTGAATTCTCTACTCTCTGGCTTCGGCTTTCCTGTCATTCTGTGACTAAATAATCTGTGCTGTTTACTAATCCCCTGATTCTACTGCCTACGAAAAATTCTTTGACACTTTTCCTTCTAGGATGGAACACATTCTATCCATTTCTCCTTTCTCCGAAATCTCCATTTTAGGAGATTTCAATGTTCACCACCACCTTTGGCTCTCTGCTCCTTTCATTGATCCACCTGGTGAACAAGCCTACATCTCTTCTATCCTTAATGACCTAGTGCAGTTTGTACAGCACCGTACCCGTATCCATGATTGCCTGGGAGAGAGTTCCACCATACTTGACCTTTTCCATACAACTAATCCTTCTGCTTACGTTGGTAATCTTTCCTTCCCCATGGGCTCCTCCGACTGCTGGGCCTTGATAGCAGGCTGTGATGCCTATGCTCAGAGTCAGACACATTAAGACGGCTTCCAACCATAAATTTTATTCTCGTTTTCTAAGGCATAGCAGACTTAGTAAAACCTTTCCTCGAGCAATTTATTTTACATTTAGCCAGTATGTGTGTGTGTGTGTGTGTGTGTGTGTGTGTGTGTGTGTTTCAGTATCGACGTACTGCAGTTTGCATCAACAACGCACAGGATCCTCGTGTAATATTCAGAATTAATCAGTAATGATAAGCTGTCACGAAATCTCCAAAGCTACTTCGAGAATAACCTCTACACTCACCTGCAAAAATCTCCAAGCAGCCAGCTCCATTTCTCTTGGCAGGAACCACTATACTTTGTTCACCTCAAATTAGCCCAGTTTTTGTACCTCTACAGCTTATTTCAGGCAGCTTAATGGGAAAATAAAATAATACTTCGGATCTAGAGCCACTCCATTGCACTTCTTTGTGACTAGTACCACACTCTAGCATTGCTCTACTGCCTCAGGTGCTGTTGCGGCATCAGCTTGTCCAACTTGCTAAAATGTCCCTTTAGATAAATGTTTTTCTTCACCAATACACCGCACCATTACAATTTCCACGTTGAGTTTCATTAATGTCAGTGTTTGCACCGTAGCAAAAGCTCTGAATATCACAAGCATTTCTCGAGCCCCCCAAAGTGGCAGAGTGTACAGCGTAACCCCACCGCACCAGCAGAAACACATAACTGAGCCTGGTTGTTGGCGGCTGCTGTTGGACTGTTGTCAGACTCAGTGCTGCCCAAGATGCACAACCACAGTTTTAGTCATAATAAAAATAAAAAAAAAGCCAGAAAATTTACATTCTTATCCTTTAATACTCCTAAAATTTTAAGCATATAATACCGCTTATATTTGCCAAGGAAAAAAAATACAATAAAAATGAAACACAAGAAATATTTATGGAGGTGTCATTATTGGAACAGTTGGCAGCCCTGACTTCCTGCCCCATTGTTGGTCGGCAAGAATGAGACGTATCTTTATTTTCTTCTCTGATGTGGAATACATTCTATAATAATAGTTTAAGAGGATCCTTCAAGAAAAATTAGTGATAGGTCATACGGACAACAGCATATTATTCGGGAGCGATTAAACATACTGGAAAAATAATGAGTAATAATGAATACTGTCAAGAGCCATAGGGGGGCCGTTGTCTGCTCGAGACCAGTCTTTTAAAAAGGCACAGTTTAAACAGCGAACATTGTAACTATATCTAATGCTACTTCCAGTTCTTACATAAATATTTTGCTTGGTTGAACTCTCAGCCGCCCTCCCTTAGTATCATCATCATTATTATTATTATTGTTATTATTATTATTATTATTATTATTATTATCTAACCCAGTGTTGCCCTATAAGGAACGTAGGAGCTTGGGACTAGACCAGTTGGTCCTGACATTCAAGGTGAGAGTGATCAGCCTCACTCTTCCCTGACTGGCATTACGTGAGTAATAAAACCCAACCATCTCTAGGATATAAACCTGCACCGGCTCAATCCGATTGGAGTCCCTTAATTACCCACTATTATTATTATTATTATTATTATTATTATTATGACCTCCCCTACCTCCACCATCAGACATTCTCTTACATTCTCCTCCCAGACTTAACCACACAGCAATGCAGTCACGTTTTAAGGAAAGGAGAGGGGGAGTGGGATAAACAGAGGTAAGCGGGAGGGAACAGGTGGGTAGGGGGAGAGGAGGGGTGGGTAGGAGACATTGGTGGGTCAGAAGGAGGAGATGGATAGAAGAACGTGAGAGTTGGAAGAAGGGTATAGCATTTACTGATGTGACTAACGAACGATTGAACTCAAATAACTATGAGCAAGTGAAGATGTAGAGGCTCTCTCTCTCACACACACACACATACACACACACACACACACACACACACACACACAGTCACATGAATTCGTATAGTCTTGGGTTATATTGCGTAATTGCCTAGTATTTATGTTGTAGTTTAACCCCCTATCAGACACTCGTATATCAGTGAACCTGACAAGTTATCATCATTTATTCTTGTTATACCTCTCTCTCTCTCTCTCTCTCTCTCTCACACACACACACACATACATACAAATGTACATACATACACATACTCGTACATAATACATTCATACATATGCACTAAGACTGGCGTTGATGTGGGAAGTTAGGGTATGGGAAAAAAGATCAAGGCTAATGGGAAAATCTTTGGGAAATCTTTAAATTCATGAAACCAAATGTCTAACCTGATAGAGGGAAAAATATAGGCCGGAAGGGACACAGAAATATCAAGAGGAAAGGAAGGACAGAAGAGGAGAGGACAGTATCAAGAGGAGAGGTAAGACAAAAGATAGTAGGAGGAGGAGAGGTAGGACAAAAGAGGACAATATCAAGAGAGGTAGGACAGAAGAGAAGAGGACAGTATCAAGAGAGGTAGGACAAAAGAGGAAAGTAGCAAGAGGAGAGGTAGGACAGAAAAAGACAGTATCAAGAGAGGTAGGACAGAAGAGAAGAGGACAGTATCAAGAGAGGTAGGACAGAAGAGAAGAGGACAGTATCAAGAGAGGTAGGACAGAAAAAGACAGTATCAAGAGGAGAGATAGGACAGATGTGGACAGTACCAAGAAGAGAGGTAGGACGGTATCAAGAGGAAAGGTAGGACAGAAGAGGACAGTATCAAGAGGAGAGGTAGGACAGAAGAGGACAGTATCAAGAGGAGAGGTGGGACAGAAGAGGACAGTATCAAGAGGAGAGGTGGGACAGAAGAGAAGAGGACAGTAGGCTATCAAGAGGATAGGTAGGACAGAAGAGGACAGTATCAAGAGGAGAGGTAGAATAGAAGAGGACAGTACCAAGAGGAGAGGTAGGAGAGAAGAGGGCAGTATCAAGAGGAGAGACAGTACAGAAAAGAGAAGTAGCAAGAGAAGAGGTAGGACAGAAGAGGGAAGTAGCAAGAGGAGAGGTAGGGCACAGAAGAAGACAGTATCGAGAGTAGAGGTAGGACAGAAGAGGACAGTATCGAGAGATGTAGGACAGAAGAGAAGAGGACAGTATTAAGAGAGGTAGGACAGAAGACGATAGTATCAAGAGGAGAGGTAGGACAGAAGAGGACAGTATCAAGAGGAGAGGTAGGACAGAAGAGGACAGTAAGGAGAGACTGGAGACAAAATGGTTCCTCTTAGTCGCCTCTTAGGACATGTTGGGATACTGGGGATGCATTCTTCCCCCCCCCCCTTTCCCAGAGAGTGGAAAGGGTGTAGAGAGGAACATTTTATTATTATTATTATTGTTGTTATTATTATTATTATCGTTGTTATTCATTATTATTATTATTATTATTATTATTATTATTATTATTATTATTACTATTATTATTATTATTGCCATTATTATCATTATCATTATTATTAAAGATTATTATTATTATTATCATTATCATTATTTTGAATCCACTGAGGTACGTGAAACTGACTACAAGAGGATGATAATCTGGGCCAAACAAAGGTAAAAAAAGGAAAAGAAAAAAATAAAGCAGTGTAGGGAAGAAATCTATAATAAAAAGAAAGAAAGCAGTGTAGGGAAGAAATCTAACGGTACTGCGGAAATTAGGGGAAAGCGCAGGCCATCCCGTCTAGGATCACAGCGGCCTTAATGACCCAATAGGGGTATATATGGAGAGAGACGAACTACCCTCCCTCACTCCCTCACCTGTCACGAAAGCATCACGAAATAAGGTGCAGTTTCCAAGGCTTACCTAACTTTATTATCCAATATTCCTAAACAACTTTAAATTTACACTATCTATGTCTTCATCTTAACCATCCACTCACATGATTATTCAAGAGATCAAGTGGAGTTTTCAGGGTGTAACTAACTTTACTCTCTAATACTCCTAAACAACTTCACACCACCTAAGCCTTGAGCGTAACCATCCACTCACACGATTATTCAAGAGATCAGGTGCATTTTCGAGGACTTAACTTTTTACACGCGTGATCTAATATTCCTAATCAATTCCACAGTACCTAAGTCTTCGGCATAACCATCCACTCACATGGTTATTCAAGACATCAAGTGGAGTTTTGGGGGCTTAATCGGTAGAGAGGTGGCCTGCAGTCCTTACGGACCCAGGTTCGAATCCCGGCTGGGGCAGGGAACAGTTTAAGGATTTGAATTTCATTAAATCAGGCTTTACTGATCTACCAGAAGACCCGCCGACACGTCGTAAAAATACCCCCGCTAATACCAATACACCAGTCCTGTATGAGACAGCCCTAGCATGTATTCAATATGGACGGTGGGTGTTAGCGCCGAAGTGGTGACATGTAGAGGTGTATGGTATGTAGGAGGACTGCTGGGCCTTGATAGCAGGCTGTGAAGCCTATGCCCAGAGTCGGACACATAAAAAAAAAAAAAAAAAAACTCTAATAATCCTAAACAGCTTTATATTTACACCAAGAGATCAAGTGCATTTTCAAGGGCTTAACTTTTTACACACGGGATCTGACTCCATTATTCCAAAACAGTTTTAATTTTACGCCACCTGAGTCTTCCGTATCTTCATCGCAACCATCCACTCACCTGATTATTCAAGAAATCAGGCGGAGTGTTGAGGGTTAACTAACTCTCCATACACGGGATCTGACTAATATTTTGAATTTACACCACCCAAGTCTTAAATCTTCAGCTTAACCTAATCTAACCTAATCTGACCTGATCTAACCTCCTCTGACCTAATTTGACCTCATCTGACATAATCTTAGTCTAACCTAATCTGACCTCACCTAACCTAATCTGACCTCATCTGAACTAATTTGACGTCATCTGACCTCATTTGACCTCACCTAACCTAATCTGACCTCATCTGACCTAGCCTGACCTAAGTTAACCTAATCCTACTTTACCCAGACTAACTATACAACCTAATTGAAATAAAACGTAATCAAATCTGACCTAACTCAAACTTCAATTTAGTTCAGCAAATCTTCAGCATTCATGGAAATCATCACTCATTCATCCAATCAAATAACTCTATCAAGAAAACGAACTGGCTTCTTCAGTGTTTACATCTCACACTTAGGAGATCGGAGTGTCTGACCATTATTATATAATTTTTGAGCGCCAGTTTGAATTTCCCGCCTCTTATTTCTTCAACAGCTTCAACGCCAACCAGTGCTTCAAAACAGAACACACAAATATCGCCTTACAAATCATAATATTAGATTATGGTGGGCGGAATTTGAACGAGGGCTTGGGGATCAAAGGCAGACATCGTTTTCTGTGAGTGGAGAAATCCGATTTACACTTTTTTTTTTTTTTATAGTGCTTCTGAAAGATGAAATTAAGTAACAAACATTCAGTAAAATTAACATAAACATTAAGCCAATTTACGTGTTATTATTTTTTTTTTAGAGTGCTTTTGAGAGGTAAAATTAAGTAACAAACATTCGGTAAAATTAACATAAACATTCAGCCGTGTGAGGAATATTTTAAAAGACTGACGTTTGAAAGAGTCGTTTAAAAGAGTTAAAGGCAGATTTTTTTTTATAATATTACACCATATCTTTACGACGACCCATAATTTCTCTCATTTAATTTTTCTATTGGTATTCTGAGTAGTAAAAATAAGAAATATAAAAAAAATCAGGATAATCTAGGAGGCAAGAGGTGTTTTCATAGCATGTTGGATCCGGATTTACTGTTGTTTATTTTTTTACTAAATACTTTACTGATTTCCTAAACGGTAGCATGAAAAGTTCAGCCATCTGAATAATCTAGAAAACTCGAAAATCAAAGGAAAGAAGCGTTTTTATAGTGAGCTGCATCCGGACTGCCAGATTACCGTAGAACCCAGTCTTTGATGCAGGATCGGCTCAAACACTGCTCGGCTCCGTCATAACAAGGAAGAAGTGTATTTTTGGTCACTCCTTACTGGATGTAGCGTCCGACGACAGACAGATAGATAAACAGGTAGGCAGGTAGGTAGACAGACTGACTGACTGACTTACTGACTGACTGATAGATAGAAAGACAGGCTGAGAGAGAGAGAGAGAGAGAGAGAGAGAGAGAGAGAGAGAGAGAGAGAGAGAGAGAGAGAGAGAGAGAGAGAGAGAGAACAAATTATAACCCTCAAATCATGACTCAGTATGAACATAAACCCTTTGGACGTAGTAGTAGTAGTAGTAGTAGTAGCAGCAGCAGCAGTAGTAGTACTAGTAGTAGTAGTAGTAGTAGTAGTCTGATAGGGAGGCGATGTGATAGTAGGAGTGCTGAGGATAGCAGCAGCAGCAGCAGCGGCGGCGGCGGCGGCGGCGGCGGCGGTGGCAGCGGCAGCAGCAGCAGTAGTAGTAGTAGTAGTAGTAGTAGCAGTAGCAGCAGCAGCAGCAGCAGCAGTAGTAGCAGCAGCAGCAGCAGCAGCAGCAGCAGCAGCAGCAGCAGCAGCAGCAGCAGTAGTAGTAGTAGTAGTAGCAGCAGCAGCAGCAGCTGTTGTTGTTGTTGTTGTAGAGAGGGTGATAGAGCTGATAGTTATAGCAGTGTAGTGGAGAATGAACAATGTACTATCAAAAACTGCAATAATGTGGATAGTTTTAATAGTATTGTTGAAAAGGAGCAGTCTACTATCCAGCAACGGAGTATTGTCGATTGTTACAATAGTATCGTTGTCAGAGAGGGACGTACTATCCATCAAAACAATTTTATCGTACAAAATGAGCAATATGGTATCAAAAATGTAATAACGTGAAGAGCTGTAGTAGTATCGTAGAGAAAGAGGAATCAGGTATCAACAAATGCAGTGTCAACAGCTGCAGTAGTATCGTAGATGAAAATGATCCCAGTGTGAGGAAATGCAAGGGTATCGTGGAGAAAAAGCATTCGAGTATCAAGAAATGCTGTAACGACGATAGCTACAGTAGTATCGTAGACTAAGAAGATGAAAGAGAAGCAAAACTCAAAATCACATCATCATCTTCACTCTCATCATCATCATCATCATCATCATCATCATCACTTTCCTCACACTCACTTCCTTCCAAAGTTCCATCATCATCATCATCATCATCATCATCATCATCATCACTTTCCTCACACTCACTTCCTTCCAAAGTTCCATCATCATCATCATCATCATCATCATCACTCACACTCATTTCCTTCCAACGTTCTATCATCATCTTCATCACTTTCCTTCCTCTCTTTGACTTACAACACTCCAGATTCATCATCATCACCTTCGTCCCTCCCTTCCCCCAATATCCCATCACCACCATCATCACATACTTCCTTTTCTTTGCCTTCCCCATTACCATCAAAATCATCACCACCTTCCCCCCCACAACCTTCAGCTAACCAACCATCGTCATCATCATCATCATCCTGCCTCTCCTCCTCCTCCTCCTCATCATCATCATCATCATCCTACCTCTCGTCCCTTCCCCTGCCCTCCGCAACTCTCCTCCTCTTTGTTTTGACGACGGTGGCGCCTCTAGCGGCCACCTTCGTCTCGCTCCCTGACAACTCCATAGCCCCTGATCAGAATGGTTCCCTGGCCAGTCTGCTCGTTCTGTTCAAAATTTTCGTGCTGGGAGTCTCTGGATACCTACCCCTAAATCTCAATGAAATCTTCGTGAAAATGCGCCGGAAAAGAGACGTTGATGAAAGGAATAAGGTAAGTCTGAAGGAATATTATATAGTCTCAAATAACTGCTTGGGTTATTTTTTGACACCATAACATTCTGAGCTATACATGATACAAAAACCTCTAGTAGTGAACAGCATAGAAACCCAACCTGCCCTAACTTAAAATGACCTAATCTACTTTAAGCTGACCTGATCTATCTATCTATCTATCTATCTATATACCTAGGCTGCTTCCCCCAAGGAAAGGGAGGTAGCCGAGACAGGACGACACACTCTCCATTTACTCATCCATTTAAACACATTCATTCACATCTTAGCCCCAAAGGGGAGAACGGACAGATCCTCACCGCACCACACCGCACAAGGGTCAACTGCGCAATGCAATCAGTGACATCCGCAGCAGGGCCCGACAGCAGAGCTGGTTTACCCCTGCCACATCATAACATACCCATCCCCTTACCCGCACCTGACCTGACTAGCTGATCAGACCAAATGCGGGAGAATATCCCTCAGGGCTGCGTCATCACTTATTTATTCACAATTTCTCTCCATTTATTTCTGTCACGCACAGCCACTCTTCCTTGCTCGACAGACATCCCTCTCGCATCCAGCGCTCTCTTCATACTATCCATCCATCCTATTCGTGGTCTTCCTCTCAGCCTTACACCTCTCACATCAGATCTAGTTATCTTTTTCACCAATCGCTCATTATCCATTCTCTCCATATGCCCAAACCATCGCAACACCCTCTGCTCAACTCTACCAGCCATCTCCTGAACAACTCCAGTTCTCCTTCGCACTTCATCATTTCGCACCCGATCCATACGCGTCACTCCACACATACTCCTCAGACACCTCATCTCCATTACATTCAAACTTTTCCTCTCTGCTACACCCATATTCCATGTTTCAGCCCCATATAATGCAGTCGGTACCACAACACCCTCATACAACCTTCTCTTTACATCCATTCTAAGCGAACGACATTTAAACACTTTTTTCATTCCTCCCAGCACCTTTCCTACTTCATTTATTCTAAACTTCACTTCTGCATCTATTCTTCCATCCACAGCAACATGTGACCCTAGATATTTAAAACAATCTACCTCCTCAAGCAACTCACCATTCAAAACTATATTCATCCCCCTACCATCTATCAACCTCGTACACTTCATCACTTTACTCTTATTCTCATTTACTTTCAAATTCCTCCTTTCACACACCCTTCCAAACTCCTCTACCAACTGTCTCAATCTCTCCTCTGAATCAGTCACCAGTGCAGTATCATCTGCAAACAGCAGCTGCTTCAGATTCCAATCTCCACCATCAACATTTACCAGACTCAGACCACCTAAAACTCTTGCATTCACCTCCCTTACAACACCATCCATGTAAATATTAAACAACCAAGGTGACATCACACATCCCTGTCGCAGCCCCACTCTCACGGGAAACCAATCACTCACAGCATTTCCCACTCTTACACATGCTCTACTATTTACATAAAAACTTTTCACCCCTTTTAGTAACCTACCATCAAGTCCATACAATCTTAAAACAGTCCACAAAGCCTCCCTATCAATTCTATCATACGCTTTCTCTAAATCCATAAATGCCCAAAACACATCCTTGCCTTTCGCTAAATACTTTTCACACACTTGTCTCACAGCAAACACCTGATCAACGCATCCCCTCCCCCTCCTAAAGCCACACTGCACATCACTAATCACTCCCTCTGTACCCTCTCTAACTCTCATAATTAACACTCTACCATACACCTTACCTACAACACTCAACAGACTTATACCCCTAAAGCTAGTACATTCATACTTATCACCCTTGCCTTTATACAACGGGACCACACAAGCACTTGCCCAGTCAATTGGCACCATACCTTTCTCAAAGCACACATTCAACAATCTTACTAACCAGTCAACAATAGTCACTCCACCACCCTTCAGGCATTCCACAGCACACCCATCCATACCTGCAGCTTTCCCTGTTTTCATCTCCTTTACTGCCTTCTCCACTTCCTCCTTCGTGATCAAAGAATCATTCAACTCTCCCAGCACATTTATTCCTTGCACCCTTCCATCCGCCACAATCTCAGCCACCCTTTCCTCCTCTACATTTAATAATCTTTCAAAATACTCTGCCCATCTCTTCCTTACTGCATCCATCTCAATTAACATCCTTCCATCCTCTGCTTTTACTCGTTCTTCCTTCCCAGACTCTCCCTTTTGCACCCTTTTCACCTCCTTCCAAAACATTTTCTTATTCTGTTGAAAATTCTCTGTCAGCCGCCTACCCCACCTCTCATCTGCTGTCACTTTAGCATCACGCACAGCCTTTCTCGCTCTATTCCTCTTTTCCTTATACCTTTCATATGACATCTCATCCTTCCTCTGCAGCCACACTTCATATGCACGTCTCTTCTCGGCCACAGCCATACTTACTTCCTCGCACCACCATTCACTTCCTTTTCTTACACCACCTGATCTAACCCAACCTAAATTGACGTGACCTACCCTGACCTAAAACAATCTCAACCCAGCCTAACCTTAACTGACCTAACCTGACCTAAACCAACCTAAACTAACCTTATCTGACCTAACCTAACCTAAACTAACCTAACTTGACCTAAACTAATCTAAACTGACCCAATCTAACCTAACCTGACCTCAAGAAACCCAACCCAACCTAACCTAATAGTTTAAATTAACCAAACCAGACCAAACCACTTTCGCAGGGCACGCCAAGGGATTAAAATTCTCTCTCTCTCTCTCTCTCTCTCTCTCTCTCTCCCTTACTCATCACACATTTTTCAAAAGCCTCTCGTATTTTTTCCCAACTTCTCATATAGATCTTCATTTTAATATGCCCTCCCTCCTCTCTCTCTCTCTCTCTCTCTCTCTGTATCAGTTATCTTTACATCAGATGGGTCTCAGGAGGGCAGGGTGTGTATGTGTGTGTGTGTGTGTGTGTGTGTGTGTGTGTGTGTGTGTGTGTGAGAGAGAGAGAGAGAGAGAGAGAGAGAGAGAGAGGTCTAGTTACCTAATCATTCTCTACTCAATCACTCCCATTGAGATTCCTGTTTCTTTATCATATTTCATTTTCTGTCATCTGAGTAGATGGCCTAGAGTTTTGGGAGAGAGAGAGAGAGAGAGAGAGAGAGAGAGAGAGAGAGAGAGAGAGAGAGAGAAAAAGAGCAAAAGGGAGAAATATGGAACTGCATGGGAAACTGAAGCAAAATGAAATAAGAAAGGCGGCAACAATATTTGGAATTCAGTGGAGAGAGAGAGAGAGAGAGAGAGAGAGAGAGAGAGAGAGAGAGAGACGAAAGGCGTGTCCTCTACATTAGCAAAATCGACGTCTTTTGACAACCAAATTGATGGGGTCGATCATGGGTGGCGATGATGATAACGACGGTAATCCTACATGTAAATGAGGGGAAATCGTCAGTATTTGTGGCTACAGGTGCTGATGGTGGCAGTGGTGAAAATTTTGGTGGCAGTGGTGTCAATTCCCGATGTCACTAACTGAGGAAAAACTGCCACTCTTCACCAGATTATTTAATTTTCGACATCAAAGTCCGTCAACTAAACCCCGTTCATTTTGTGTGCCCTCTGTGTCACTAAAAGGAAGTGAGAAATTATACCAACATTATTTTACTCACTGCTACAGGGAAGAGAGGCTGTAATATAATCAAATAGATTCAAAAATTGGTGGGCTCAGTCTACCATCTCGGTTTTGGGACAGTTACTATTCTTTCCTTCCTTAAATACTGATGAACTTTATTTTACATCCATTTTATGTATTTGTCCATCAAAACAAAAATAAATAGTGTTCTGAGAAACATGTAACGATTCTTTGTTAAGAATTATTAGCTCGACACGGTTGAAGATCGTACATTACGATCACAATAACAAACTCACGTGTGTTTGCTGCCCCGGTGGACCTGCAGTACAAAGATCATGGAAAACCATTGCATAGAAAAATGGACAGTGCCTAGACAGAAGTTTTTCCTGAAGACTAGAGGAATACCCTGTTTAGGGTACACTACCGGAGTGTTGTATTGACTTATTGTACTGGTATTTTGGAGCCCTCGGCATCATCGGATTTCTGCCGGCTGTCTCATCTCTGCACGTTTTCTGCTTTAAACATTGTACGATTTTCATATGAAAAACTGTGCAGATTTTCTTCAGCATTTTGGAGATGAAGCATTGTTCTTTTAGAAAACTAAATTACACAGGTTTCAAACAAAAGGTGCAGCTAGAGACATGTAAATATGTGATGAATGCTGTCACACCCGGTGTGCTTTACAGCTTCTATAGTACGTTTTCCTGCATTTACCGCATTAAAGCATATCTAGGAAATTAGTATAACAACTAAAGAATAATATCTTGAAGAGCTTACGTACGGTATATCAATAACTATCACGGGAGAGATTTTTAAAGATATTCGACTTCTGTGGTCTCTGCATGAGTAGCCCGACTTCCATCTTGAACTAGCTGGCGATCAGTGGCAACTTTTGAGTCAGTGACAGTGGGAATTTTGGTGGCAGTGGTGACAATTTTGGTGGCAGTGGTGACAATTTTGGTGGCAGTGGTGACAATTTTGGTGGCAGTGGTGTCAATTTTGGTGGCAGCGGTGACAATTTTGGTGGCAGCGGTGACAATTTTGGTGGCAGTGGTGTCAATTTTGGTGGCAGTGGTGTCAATTTTGGTGGCAGTGGTGACAATTTTGGTGGCAGCGGTGACGGGTCAGATGGAAATGATGACGGGTCGGGTGGGAATGGTGACGGGCTGGGTGGAATTGGTGACTGGCTGGGTGGACATGGTGATGGGTCAGGTGGGAAAGGTGACGGGCTGGGTGGAAATGCCGACGGGCTGGGTGGAAATTGTGGCGGGTCGGTTGGGAATAGTGACGGGCTGGATGGAAATGGTGACGGGTTGGGTGGAAATGTATGAGGGGTCGCGTGGAAATGATGTGACCTAACCCGCTCATACCAGGAAACCTAGCCTAAATTAATCTAACCTAACCCAACCCAAAACAAACTTAATGAAATCTAACCTGCCCTGCCCTGCCTTGCCTTGCCCTGCCGTGCTCTGATGTAACCTATTGTATCCCGACCTAATGTGACCGAACCCAGCCTACGCTTCCAGGGGCTTGAATGGGACCTACCCTGCACGGTCAGAATTATTTGTGAGCTTGAGACCGCTGCCAGGACCGCCTTAGATTACCTACTGACCGACACAGACCAAGACCATTACGGTGGGTGGGAGAGGTGATCTGAAGTTATATATAGTCGTGTGTAGATGGATAGATAGACTGATAGATAGATAGATAGATAGATAGATAGATAGACAGACCTAGAGACCGACACAGACCAAGACCGATCATGAGTAGTATGTGATATGTTTAGACCTTTCAGTGAGAAGTGGTTTCAATTTGAGAGAGAGAGAGAGAGAAGCACAGATAATAAAAAGACTGACAAACATATATAATTATTTTTTTTTTTGTCTGTCCTCTGAGCAATGGTCATTACCACAACCACAACCACATCATCACACCACCACCACACCACAACCACATCATCACACCACCACCACACCACAACCACATCATCACACCACCACCACACAACAACCACACCACACCACACAACAACCAATACATCACCACCACCACCACATCACACCACACCACACCCACCACAATAACACCCTCACCCCCCATCACCTGTATCTGTGCCACTGACCCTACTACCACAGGCCAGTCTCGTCCCTACTCGTGGCCGTATACAGAACACACCAACTGTTTGCCTGTAACACTGTCCTGCCTACCTCTGTAACTGTATCCTGCCTACCCCTGTGTATCCTACCTACCCCTGTAACTGTATCCTGCCTACCCCTGTGTATCTTGCCTACCCCTGTGTATCCTGCCTCCCCCTGTACTGTATCCTGCCTACCCCTGTACTGTATCCTGCTACCCCTATAACTGTATCCTGCCTACCTCTATACCTGTATCCTGCCTACCTCTATAACTGTATCCTGTCTACCCCTGTGTATCCTGACTACTTCTATAACTGTATCCTGCCTACCCCTGTAACTGTATCCTGCCGACCCCTGAGTATTCTACCTACCCCTATAACTGTATCCTGCCTACCCCTGTAGTATTCTACCTACCCCTATAACTGTATCCTGCCTACCCCTGTAACTGTATCCTGCCTACCCCTATAACTGTATCCTGCCTACCCCTGTGTATCCTGCTTACCCCTGTGTATCCTGCCTACCTCTATAACCATCCTACCTATCCCTATACCTGTATCCTGCCTACCCCAGTGTATCTTGCCTCCCCCTATAACTGTAAACTGCCTACCTCTATAAATGTATTCTGCCTACCATGTAACTGTATCCTCCCTACCCTTGTAACTTTATCCTGCTTACCTCTGTAACTGTATCCTGCCTACCTCTATAACTGTATCCTGCCTACCCCTGTGTATCCTGCCTACCTCTATAACTATACTGCCTATCCCTATACCTGTATCCTGCCTATCCATGTAACTGTATCTTGCCTACCCCTATAACTGTATCCTGCCTACCCCTATAACTGTATCCTGCCTACCCCTGTACCGTATCCTGCCTACCTCTATAGCCGTATCCAGCCTACCTCTACAACTGTATCCTGCCTACCTCTATAACTGTATCCTGCCTACCCCTGTGTATCCTGCTTACTTCTATAACTCTATCTTGTCTACCCCTGTAACTGTATCCTGCTACCCCTGTGTATCCTGCCTACCCCTATACCTGTGTCCTGCCTATCCCTGTAACTATATCCTTCCTACCCCTATAACTGTATCCTGCCTATCCCCATAACTGTATCCTGCCTACCCCTGTGTATCCTGCCTACTTCTATAACTGTATCCTGCGTACCCCTGTAACTGTATCCTGCCTACCCCTATCACCATCCTACCTACCCCTGTCACTATACTCCTTTCACCTTAACTTGGCCCAGATTTTCGTCCTTTTGCAGCTTATATCACGTAGCTCAGTGGCAGAAGGACAATACTACGGCTCTTATTCCTTTCCACAGCACTTCCTCGTGACTAGCATCTATCTATCTATCAATGAATCGTAGGCCAAGTAGCACAAAATTTCCGTAGCGCCTCTTCCTTAGCGATTTATTTTGCATATTACATAAAACAGTATCTTGTACATTTAATATCGACATGGCAAGCGTCAGTAATAATAAAAGGATAGTGACGTGTAATGTACTGCATAACTCGCTAACGGACGGGTGTTGCGGAAAAATCTCTCCCTTCACTGTTCTAGTTCTCTCTCTCTCTCTCTCTCTCTCCCTGTATTTACAAAGTACAGTCACATCCTTAAGTCCCGATAAACGATCGATCGATCGATCGAGAGAGAGAGAGAGAGAGAGAGAAAGCATAAAAAGTTAAATTCATGGTAATAATTTCAACACTGGTTCCTACCCTTCATTTTCTCTCTCTCTCTCTCTCTCTCTCTCTGTATTAATCAATCAACAAATCAATTCATTATCTATCCATCCACCTACCTGTCTATCCATCCATCAATCTATCTATCTACCTATCTATCTATCTCAGGCGGGGTGCACAGGCGAGGGCAGACAATCGGCGACGGTGATCGTGTGGCGGGAACGTTGCTGGATTTAGACCGCATTGCCGATTTTCACGACGAAGCTGTCCGGCAATTATTTAAGTGAGTGTACCCTGGTTTTATCTATTTATTTACCTATCTGTTATCTATTGTGTGTGTGTGTGTGTGTGTGTGTGTGTGTGTACCTCAACCAATCTCTACTACCTATCTATTTATTTATTAACTGCTTCTGTGTATATCTATCTACCAATTTATCTATCCATCTCCCAGCCTATCTGTATACCTATAATCTATCTATCTACCTATTTATCCATATCTATCTACCTGTGTAGCAATCCATACATTAATTATCCATCCAATCCATCCACATATCTATCCATCCATCCATCTATCCATCCATCCATCCATCCATCCATCTATCCATCCATCCATCCATCTATCCATCCATCCATCCATCTATCCATCCATCCATCCAATCCATCCACATATCTATCCATCCATCCTTCTATCCATCCATCCATCCATCTATCCATCCATCCATCCATCCATCCATCCATCCATCCATCCATCTATCCATCCATCCATCCATCCATCCTTCCATCCATCCATCCATCCATCTATCCATCCATCCATCCAATCCATCCATCTATCTATCCATCCATCCATTCATCGATCCATCTATCTATCTATCTATTTATCTACCTATCTATCTATCTATCGATCTATAAGCCTCAAAATAAAGCTAAGGTCACGAGAATTAATCAATGTATTTCCACTTTTATATATTTTTTTGTGTGGGGAGGGACATTGTAATATGAGAGAGAGAGAGAGAGAGAGAGAGAGAGAGAGAGAGAGAGAGAGAGAGAGAGAGAGAGAGAGAGAGAGAGAGAGAGAGAGAGAGACAAACAGAACAATATTTTCACATTTTTCATTCTTTCTCAATTTTCTTCATGTTTTTTTTTCCTTTCTTTCCTCCTCTCTCCCTTCCCTCCTTCCTTCCTTCCCTCCTTCTTTCCTTCCTTCCTTCCTCCCTTCTTTCCTTCCTTCTTTCCTTCCTTCCTTCCTTCTTTCCTCCCTTCCTCCCTTCCTTCCTTTCCAGAAACTATGTGTAAAGAGAGATTGGAGGAAAGTGATGTGAAAAATTGCTAGACTAAGAAATAAGCCGCGTGTGTGTGTGTGTGTGTGTGTGTGTGTGTGTGTGTGTGTGTGAGAGAGAGAGAGAGAGAGAGAGAGAGAGATTCAAGCAGGCAGATAGATAAGTAGGTAGGTAGGTAGGTAGGACGCTCGGTCGGTTGGTCAGTAAGTAGGTGGGTATGTAGGCAGGTAATTAGGAAGCTCGGTCGGTCAGTCAGTAGGTAGGTAGGCAGATAGGTAATTAGGGCGCTAGGTCGGTCGGTCGGTCAGTAGGTAGGTACAGTAGGTAGGCAGGTAGTAAGTGACGATGGGTAAGCGAATCTGAGAGGGAGAAAGGGAGAGAACAGGCGACGGAGGAAGAGTAGGGAGGGAGGAAAATGTAGAAGGAAGGGAGGGAGGAAATGTAGAAGGAAGGGAGGGAGGAAAATGTAGAAGGAAGGGAGGGAGGAAATGTAGAAGGAAGGGAGGGAGGAAAATGTAGAAGGAAGGGAGGGAGGAAATGTAGAAGGAAGGGAGGGAGGACATATAGAAGGAAGCGAGGGAGGAAAATGTTGAAAGAAGCGAGGGAGGAAAATGTGACAGAAAGGGAGGGAGGAAAAGGTAGAAAGGAAGGGAGGGAGGAAACTGTAGAAGGAAGGCAGGGAGAGAAGTGGAGGGAGAAGAGAGAGGGATGGAGGAATGTGAGGGAGCGAGGGAAGGACAAAGGAATGAAGTGAGGAAGGAATGGGGAGAGAAACTGGGAGAGAGGTGAGGGGAAAAGGAAGGGAGCTTGAGAGAGAGAGAGAGAGAGAGAGAGAGAGAGAGAGAGAGAGAGAGAGAGAGAGAGAGAGAGAGAGAGAGAGAGAAACATAAAACCATGATGAATAATTTGGCAAAACACTCTTTACAATTCAATCCCCTGCAAGTTGCATTGTTGAGAGAGAGAGAGAGAGAGAGAGAGAGAGAGAGAGAGAGAGAGAGAGAGAGAGAGATGCAATCCAATCAGCCTGCTTTGCAATTCTTTTATTCTATTCACAATGAGAAGTCCGCAAGGGAGTATTGTGTGTGTGTGTGTGTGTGTGTGTGTGTGTGTGTGTGTGTGTGTGTGTGTGTGTGTGTGTGTGTGTGTGTGTGTGTGTGTGTGTGTGTGTGTGTGTATGTGTGTGTGTGTGTGTGTGTGTGTGTGTGTTTAGAAAAACGGTAAATGTGTATCGTCTTCACCATCATCACCACCCCCACCACCACCACCACCACCATCACCATCACCACCATCATCACCATCACCACCACCATCACCACCACCACCACCACCACCACCACCACCACCACCACCACCACCATCACCACCACCACCATCATCATCATCATCATCATCATCATTACCACCACTCCCACCACCACCATCATCATCATCATCATCATCATCACCACCACCACCACTCCCACCACCATCATCATCATCACCATCATCTCCCTTTTTGCAGCATACACAGGCACACAAGCCACATTCAGGAGACGAAGAAGACGCAGCCCCAGCCCTCCTCTCCCAGCTCCACGCCCGCCACGCTCTCTCCCTCCTAGCCGGACTAACCCACGAGGGGGGCTGCGAATTCGCCTACCAACACTGCCCCGGCCTCCTGACCTCCCTGAGGGCGCTGGGGGTGTTGTTTGGGGAGATGGGGGTAGGGGTGAGAAGGGAGGATGTAATGGGGAGAATGGGGGAGCTGAACTATCCGCCTAAACCCACTCATCCGTCAGGCGTGGGCGGGAATTTCGAAGGTCTGAGTTATAGGAATATGACAGTGTGGAAGTAAATGCAGTATGGTTGTGTCCTTAGTTTGTATTTTCCCTAAACACCTCTTCTTTAGCGATTTATTCTTGATATGGCTAATTAATATATTTTCGCTAAACACCTCTTCCTTAGCGATTTAGTTTTGGTAAGGCTAATTAATGTATTATCCCTAAACACCTCTTCCTTAGCGATTTATTCTTGGTATGGCTAATTAATATTCTCACCGGACCGGAAAACGACCTGACGAGACCGGAAATCAACCTGACGAGACCGGAAATCGACCTGACGAGATCGGAATCGACCTGACGAGACCGAAAATCGACCTGACGAGACCAGAAATCAACCTGACGAGACCGGAATTCAACCTGACGAGACCGGAATCGACCTGACGAGACCGGAAACGACCTAACGACCTGTGCTGTGACGTAATTAAATTTAGCTAATTGTAAGTTAATTAAGCTTAGGTAAACTGTTTCATTCTCTCTCTCTCTCTCTCTCTCTCTCTCTCTCTCTCTCTCTCTCCGTTTCTTCCATTTCCTATACGCTCTTCCTGCCGCATTCAGTTTAATAATAATAATAATAATAATAATAATAATAATAATACAATACTTTATTCACTGGTATATTAAAATAAGTTACGTATTAATTTGACTTTCGATGTCTGACTTTCATCTTCTTTCCTTCAGTTATTCCCGTATTTATTCTTATGTATTTTGTTATTTGAAAATCAAAGCCTATAAGCCTATCAGTTTAACATAATCTCACTTACTAATTATATTTTTAATCCTATCTATCTATCTATCTATCTATCTATCTACTGCCTTAATCCCGTAAAGGGTGGCCACAAACAAATCGCCTCCAAGTCAACCCGGCCCCTGCTGTTTCACTGACCTGCTCTCACCTCACACCCCCCTCTCTCATATATCTCTCCACTCCATCCCTCAGTCTCATCGTCAGCCTCTCCCTCCCTCCACCTCACTCACACTCTCCTCGTTAGTTATGCGTAATTTTATAATTCAACCCTCTTGTATTCCTAACGGTTTTAAATTCGTTTCTAATTTATTTATACATATTTAACTATTCTTATGCATTTTATTTTGTATTTGACTTGTATATGTAATCAGCTTAGGCCTAAATTGCCATCTCTCCATCCTAAATGCTAAGTGTGACAGAATATTAGCACTAAATTATGAGGCCAGTCACGAAGCAGTGCTATGGACAGGATGCAGAGCCATAACTTTTCTCTTTTTTTTTTTTTGTCACTCATATACGCTTAATAACCTGAGGAGGGACGAAAATCTGGGCCAAGTTAAAGAGTATAACATATAATTCAAGGTCAAGTTAAAATAAAAAGAGTATAACATATAATTCAAGGTCAAGTTAAAATAAAAAGAGTATAACATATAATTCAAGGTCAAGTTAAAATAAAAAGAGTATAACATAACAGTTAAAGTAAAAAGAGTATAACATATAATTTAAGGTCAAGTTAAAGTGAAAAGAGTATAACATATAATTTAAGGTCAAGTTAAAGTAAAGAGTATAACATATAATTTAAGTTATTCATGCAAATTTTAAAGAACTCAAGCCATTTACACTCCTTGTGCTTAAAAAAATAAAATAAAAAATCGGAACTGGCATTTTCAGAGCTTTTTAAGATTAAAACCCCAAAGTCTGTACCTATGACTCTCGTGACTATAAGCTCACAGACGAAGGACGGTACGCAGTTCCATTCCATCCTCCCACACGCATCAACACTGAGAAGTAATAGGATAATGCACTGTAATTAATTAAAACTTTAAATGACTATAACCTCACAGGCGGAGGACAGTACGCTAAGCTCCTTTCCATTGACATCTCACACACAGCAACACTGAGTAGTAATGAGTTGGCAATGTAAGCTAATTAAAACTTACAGGCTATGCGACTGTAAGTCCATACGCGGGGGGAGGTACGCTATGTACTCTATGTAATTTATTAAAGCTTTATGTGGTTATTTAGTCTGACATACTTCATATCACAAATATATTTTTTAACATTAACAATATATTATAGCTTAATGGTATATCACAAATATATTTTTTAACATTAACAATATATTATAGCTTAATGGTATACGCTAGGTTTTGAATATTATAAAGGCTGGTCCATATACAACCCTGCCTTTCCACTCCACCGGAAGATTTTTTGAGTGTTGCGAGAACGGCTTTCAGTGTTACAAATGTCTATCCTGCATTTATTACGATATCTTGTGTTAGAACGGCTGTCAGAGTTATAAATGTCCTTCCTTGCTTTACAACGATTTCTTGTGTGTTGCGAGGTCGGCTGTCAGTGTTACAAATGTCTGTCTTTCATTTACAACGATTTCTTGTGTATTGCAAGGACGGCTGTCAGTGTTACAAATGTCTATCCTTCATTTACAACGATTCTTGTGCGTTGCAAGGACGGCTGTCAGTGTTACAAATGTCTATCCTTCATTTACAACGATTCTTGTGCGTTGCAAGGACGGCTGTCAGTGTTACAAATGTCTATCCTTCATTTATTGCTTCCCTTATGTGTTGCAAGGACGGCTCAGTCAGTGTTACAAGCGTCTATTCTTCACTTATTTCCTACTCTGCCACACCCGCGACCACACCAACAGACTGAGCCAGAGTTTTTAGTTGGGCACTATTTACGGACCAGCCAATATATTTAATTAATGTGTTGTAATTAGACTAAATTATATAATTAACCTTATTGTGTATTTATATTTAGATTATTGTAATCTGACTTACTATTATCTATCATACGTAATAAATCCCAATATACGTTATTCTTTTTTCATTACCTCAGTAAAAAACGTGATGATTCTCCTAATTACCTCAATTAATCCCAATACAGGTGGTGGCGTTTGGAGCACTGTAGTAGCGTAAGAGAACTTAAATGTATTATATGGAAAAATAAATCGCTAAGGTGGTGATGTTAGGAGCACTCTAGTAACATAGGAGAATTTAAACGTATTATATGCAAAAAAAAAATCGCTAAGGTGGTGGTGTTAGGAGCACCGTAGTAACATAAGAAATATTTAAATGTACAGTATTATAAGCAATAATAAATAGCTAAGATGGCGGTGTTAGGGGTCCTGGAGGTCGTCCACGTGGCCATATATCCTTACTTCCCTGTAATTCATTTTTTCATCATCCGGGGCCATGATTCGAATCCATCAATCGCTCTTATGTAGTGGCCAATGGTGGAATGCTGAGGGTTGGTCTCTCTCTCTCTCTCTCTCTCTCTCTCTCTCTCTCTCTGTAACTTGCAATACTTTGTTGATAGAAACTCTGTGTACAAACAGCTAGAAAAGGAGTTTATTACAAGCTCACAGTAAAACAGTCTACCCGTGTCGGCTGTCTGCTAAGAACTGATGCAATAACGCCGTCTTCAGGCGTGGGAGAGCATGCTGACCTAGCAAATTTAGTGGGGGCATGTATGCATTGGGGGGGAACATATATACATCGGGGGTAGACATATTGTGGAGGGGGTACATCTCTCTCTCTCTCTCTCTCTCTCTCTGTCTCTCCACGATTTAATAAACCGCTTCACGTTCATTGGGAAATCCTCTCAGTACGGAAAAATTCTGTATCTATCTATCTATCTGTCTATCTATATCTATCTATCTATCAACCTACCTACCTATCTATCTATCTGTCTATCTATAATCAACCTACGTACCTATCTATAAATCTATCAATCTACTTGTCTATATCTGTGTGTCTGTCTATCTATCTATCAACCTACCTACCTATCTATCTATCTATATCTGTCTTTATCTATATATCAACCTACGTACCTATCTATAAATCTATCCATCTATCTACTTGTCTATATCTGTGTGTCTGTCTATCTATCTATCAACCTACGTACCTTCCTATCCATTTATCAGTCTGTCCATCTGTCTATCAGTCTATCTATCTCCCTATCTATCACATCTTCCAGCTACCTATCAGTCTTCATGTATCCCAACTGGTACACAGGCTGATCAACTGAGAGACAGACAGATAGATACAGATAGATAGATAGAAAGATGGATAGATAGATAGGTAAAGATATAGATAGACAGATAGACAGGCAGACAGATACAGATAGATTGACAGATGGATGAAGAGACAGGCAGATAGATAAATAAATAGACAGATAGACAGTCAGGCAGATAGATAGACAGACAGATAGGCAGATAGGTAGGTGGGTGGACTGGCAGACGGCGAAAAATAATGAAGAGAATTACAAAAATCTCAGCATGAGACTGATTTTGTGTGTGTGTGTGTGTGTGTGTGTGTGTGTGTGTGTGTGTGTGTGTGTGAGAGAGAGAGAGAGAGAGAGAGAGAGAGAGAGAGAGAGAGAGAGAGGGTGGGGGAAGCATGGGGACAAGGCAGAGTGGTTAGTCAGGCAGGAGTGTGGTAGAGGGGGTGAGGCAGAGTGGGAGACCCGAGTAGGCAGGAGCGAAGCAGGGGTGTGAGGCAGTTAGAGATGAGGCAGGGGGGTGAGGAAGGAGAGGTTAGGCCTGGGGGGATAGGTAGGGGGGTGAGGCATAAGGAGGTGAGGTAGGGAGTTAAGGCAGGGAAAGGTGAGGTAGGGGGTGAGGCGGGGATTGAGGTATGGGGTGGGGAAGAGAGGGGTGAGGTAGAGGGTGAGGTAGGGGGTGAGGCAGGGGGGTGAGGCAGGGTAGGCAGCTTACACATTACGGTACCTGTTCAGTCTTTAGTAACCCCTTGAAGTGTGAACACCTGAGTGGCAACGTTCAGGTGAGAGGAGAGTGGGAGAGTGGAGTGGGGAGTGAGTGGGGAAGTGGGCAGTAGAGTAGTAGTGGGGAGTTGGAGAGTGGAGTGGGGGACGATGGAGAACTGGGGATTGAAGTGGATGAGTGAGTGGGGTGGGGAGTGGGCAGAAGTTAGGAATGGAGTGGACCTGAGTGTGGCTGAGGTGATGAATGGGAAATGAATGAGGGGAATGTGGGAAATGAGGCCAAGAAAGGTATGAGTGGGGAATGAAGAGGTGAGTGGGGTGTGGGGAGTGGAGTGGGGAGTGGGGCTGAGGGTTGAGTAAGACTGAGTGGGGAGGACAACGATGATATAAATTTTAACAGCATGCAGTCAGTTGCGGCCGAGTCATGCCCAATTTTGTGTCCGATTTTTCGCCAGATATTTGGAATCCTCTACAGGTCATACCGCTCGGTGGAATGAGCCGGAATTTCGCATGAGCAAGGCCATTACGTCAGAGAAGGCGCGTGTCAAGTCTGGTGTCATTGCGTGTGTCCGGGGCTGAGTGGCGGGGAGTACTGTTCACCCCATCAATATTTTTAACTCTCTCTCTCTCTTTCTCTCTCTCTCTCTCCCTCTCTCTCATCAGTCTTCCAGCACGCCATGCACAAGGGGGCATTCGGTTCTATACTATCATACATTAGATAGTGCATTTTTTCCACATCAGGACTGTGTGATCTAAATCACTTTCCCACAGGGTTGTTATGGTTTAAATCAAATGATTTAAATCAGTGTGAGAAAACCATGATTTAAATCAAAATGGCTTTTTTTTTTAATACAAATACAGTAAAAATGAAGAAGACAGAGACTGTGATGGCTGTGTATTGTACAGATGCATCAAGTCTGCTTGGCCTGTACTCTTCCTGCACTGATCTTGATTAAGTCAGGCACCAGTGATTACCTTTTGTTACAAGGCAAATATTAGAAAACAGAGGAAAGAAGGCTCTTTGATAATAACAATAAATGCTCTGGCTAGGAAAACCTTTAATGCATCAGCTCTTTTCAAGTTGTATAGCAATTTTTGGGTAATAAATGTCTGATGCCAAAATATGATTTCATTTAACAATGATAAAGACTTAGTAAAAAAAAAAAAGTTCAAAAAAGTGAAAGAAATAATTTAATTTTAACAATCCAGTTAAGTAAAACAATCAATTTAAATATAAAAATCTGATTTAAATAAATCACTACAGATTTAAATTACATCTATCTATCTGTCTATCTATATATCTATCTATATCTATATATATATATATATATCTATATATATATATATATATATATATATATATATATATATATTCGTGGTAAGTGGGGGCGCTCACCATCCACTCACTCCATGTAGTGATGCTCTCGGGTGTCTGCCCTTTTCTCTCTTCCATCCTTCTTTCCTTCCATCCTCTTCTGCCTTTCTTTCCTTCATTCTTTCCTTGTCCTTCTGCCTACGGGTGACTTTACACTCCCTCTTCTGTCTTTCTTTCCTTTTCCTTCTGCCTGTGGGTGACTCTACACTAAGTGACAAGCCAAATGGTTTCCTGTACACCAGGAAACCATTTACTACGCCGGGTGGTAACCATATAATCAAATTTTGGCACCTGATGGTTTAGTGGGTAATTATTGCTCTCCAGTCGGATTGAGCCGGTGAAGGTTTATATCCAAGGAATGGTTGGGGTTGATTGATCATGTAATGCCACTCAGGGATGAGTAGACTGGTCACTCTCATCTTAAATGTCGAGATCAACTGCCTAGCCCCGGGCTCCTACACTCCTCATGGAGCAGTGTAGGATTGGACGATGGATGGATGGATATATATCCTTAGAGGAAGCCAGTCAGAACATCCCATCACTAGAAATTGACTCTCCTGAAATTCTTCCACTTCAAATACAGACAAGGTACCTGAAATCCTTCCTAGACAATTTACCTACCAACAAAGTTCCAGGCCCAGATGGAATACCGCCAATTGTTTTGAAAAAATGTTCCCCAGAACTTGCCTCCGTTCTTGCTATATTATTCAGACTATGTACTGTATACGTACTTCTTCATTCCCTAGTTCATGGAAAGAAGCCAATATCCACCCAAATCCAAAGAAAGGAAGTTCCTCTGACCACTCTGATTACAGACCAATAGCTTTCTCATCGTCTTTTTGTAAGGTTTTTGAAACTGGAATTAATAAGCACATAGTTAAACATCCTGAATCCAACAACTTAATGAGTGATAGACAATATGGTTTTTGCCAAGAAAGATCCACAATTGACATACTCAATCTCCTGACTCATACCATCATTCAATCAGTTGACCTACATGGAGAAACTCACGCAGTAGCCCTGGATATTTCTAAAGCTTTCGATAGAGTGTGGCACCGTTCCCTGTTGTCCAAACTCCCTTGCTATGGACTAAACTCTTTTGTTCCTTTGATTTCCTCATATCTCAGCAACAGAAATATAAGAGTACCGTAAGAATAGATGATGTATATCCCAATTTCCACTCAAATAACGCCGGCATGCCGCAGGGATCAGTTCTGGCACCAACCCTGTTCCTCGTTCATATTAATAATCTCTTATTTGTCACCCACAATCCCATCCATTCATATGCAGATGACTCAACACCTCATAGTTCATTCACACTCAGACATTCATTTACAAAGTCTGATATCTCTAACTCTCAACTCAGTACAGCCATCTCTTTAAATCAAGACTTATCCACGATCAGTGAATGGGGACAAAATAACCTTGTCTCATTTAATGCTAGTAAAACTAAATATATACAATTTACTAATAGACAGGTATTGCCAGAATCTTATATTACCTTCAATGCTACAAATATTCCATTTCCAAAAGTATTGAAATTCTCGGCGTCTCACTTAATGCCCTCAGCTGGACCTCTCATCTCAGATCACTTACTAAAACCGTCTCAAAGAAACTTGGATTATTGTTCAGAGTTCGTAACTTCTTCAATGACGAGCAGTTAGCTATAATTTATAGGAGTCACGTCCGCTCTCAGCTTGAATACTGCTCACCCTTGTGGAATGGAGTGGAGAGGTTGTTTTAAAACAACTAGACAAAATTCAGAACAAAGCTGTTAGAATTATTAATGACCCTGCTATTACTAACAAACTACCTCCCCTACAAGTAAGAAGGAATGTTGCCTCCCTTGCATTATTTTACAGATATTTTTATAGCAAATGCTCAGTCGAAGTTGCGTCCATTGTGCCTCCTCTCCATGCCTTCCATCGTGCTACACGGGCATCTGGCAGCGCTCATGACTGGAATGTCACTCAGCCATACTGCAGACCTTCTGCCTATCAGAATTCTTTCATTCCCCGAACTGCATCTCTCTGGAACTCGCTTCCCCAGAGTTGTTTCCCTCTAAACTTCAGCCTGCTGCTGTTTAAGTCCAACTGTTACAGATATTTTATAAACAGAAGACACTAGTAATCTGGTGCATGGATTTTTTATTTTTTATTTTTTATTTTTTTTTTTTCCTTGCTCTGTTCTGTTCTTTAAATAAATATATATATATATATATATATATATATATATATATATATATATATATATATATTCATTTATCTAGCTTTTTATTTATTTATTTTTCCTTGCTCTGTTCTGTTATATATATATATATATATATATATATATATATATATATATATATATATATATATATATATATATATATATATATATATATATGTATATATATAAATCCAACTGTTACAGATATTTTATAAACAGAAGACACTAGTAACCTGGTGCATGGATTTTTTATTAATTAATTAATTAATTTATTTTTCCTTGCTCTGTTCTGTTATTTCAATAAATATATGTATACATATACATATATTTATATATATATATATATATATATATATATATATATATATATATATATATATATATATATATATATATATATATATATATATATATATATATATATATATATATATACATATAGTATATTCATCATTCATTCATTCGGCTCCCAGGTAGGCATTTAGCCTGTCAGGTGGATCAGCCGTCTCCAGTTGATTCTCTCAAAGGCCTCTTGATTTCTCAATGCTTCGATGTTATCCATACCTCGTCTGTCCAACAGTTCCTCCACACCATCTCTCCATCTTTTCCGAGGTCTTCCGACTGATCTTCTGCCATCAGGTCTCCAATTCCATCTCTCCTTCACTATTCTTGACTCGTCCATCCTCTCAACATGTCCTAGCCATCTCAGTTGTGAATTTTCGATTACTTTTCTCACCGATGTTACTCCAACCATTTCTCTTATTGTTTCATTCCTGATTCTGTCTCTCCTTGTTTTGTCCACTATTGCTCTCAGTGGTCTCATTTCTGCTGCTTGAACTCTGCTCCAGTCTCGGGTTGTCAGAGTCCAGCTCTCAGATGCGTATGTGAGTATAGGTGTTAAAATAGACTGGAATATAGTTCTCTTTGCCTCCAGTGGTACATATCTGTCTTTGAGTATTGGATATAGAGAGCATACACATCTGCTATATTTAGTTATCCTTTCGGTGATCTCTCTCTTATTCTTATCTCCCTCCTTCGTGAAAATACACCCCAGATATTTTACAAGTTCTACTTCTTTGACCTGATCGCCCCCAACTACTATATCATCCGCGTCATCATTTTGCTTTTTCACAGTGAGTATTTCTGTTTTGTTTATGTTTATTGTTACTCCTGCTTCTTCAAAACATTCCCTCCAGCACTCCAAAGCTCTTGTTAGTTGTGGCCGGCTATTACTCCAACATGCGATGTCGTCTGCGTAGGCCAATATATCCCCTTGCTCTTCATTTCCAAACCTTTCCTTGAATCTTTTAATTATCATGTCCATATAAGCAATAAACAGTAATGGGGATAGTACACTTCCTTGTTTCACCCCAGTTTCCACTTCAAACCAAGTATCTTTTTCATACCCCGTTCGAACCTTACATTGATGAGGGTCATATGTACTCTTAATGGCCCTCTTCAATCTCCCAGTGATTCCATATTCCTCTACAAGACACCTCCAAAGCTTTTTCCTAGGAATTGAGTCAAAAGCCTTTGACAGGTCAATAAAGGCAACATATAGGTCCTTGTTATACTCCCAGCATTTTTCCATCACCATTCTGAGTACAAATACCGGGTCCGACGTGCTTCTGTCCTTCCTGTACCCAAACTGCTCTTCTCCTAGTCTGTCTTCAATTATAGATCTTGCTCTTTTCTCTATAATTCTTTCGTAGAGTTTAGCTATGTGGTTTATAAGCGATATGCCTCTGTAATTATTACACAGTCCCGAATCACCCTTTCCTTTAAATATGGGCACTATGATGGTTTTGCCCCAATCCGGTGGAATTTTTCCATTTACCCATGCTTCATTGACCACTCTTAACACTGTTTCTTTTAGTCGATTACTTCCATTCTTGATCAATTCAATAGGTATTCCATCGCTGCCTGGTGATTTATCGTTCTTCATCTTTATCAAAGAGTCCTCGAGTTCTCTCATTGTTATTAAGTCATCAATTTCGTCCTGTGCTTCATACTCTGCACCCAATCCATCTCTGTACTCCTCAAGATCTACTGTCTCTCTGTTTAGTAGTCTTTTAAAGTAGTTTTGCCATCGTTCATTGATTTTGTCCTCGTCTGTGATTATATTACCATCGTCATCTTTCAAGTTGTAGATCATTGTTTTGTCTTTACGGTATGATTTTGCCAGTCCAAATATTTTCTTTTTAATTCCTCTGACATCTTCCTCTAAAGCGTCTCCTAAGTCTTTCCAAACATTTCTTTTTGCTTGTCTCTTTATGTTCTCAGCTTCATTTCTTGCCTCTATATACTCAAGTCTTGTCTCTGGGCTTTTATGTTTCAGCCACTTCCTCAATTTCTTCACTTTATTCTTCACTGCCAACTTAACTTCTTCCGTCCACCACGGTGTATGTCGTTTTCTGCTTCCTCCTACCATTTTTACTCCTAACTCTTCTTCTGCAATTCTTCTTATAATGTTTTCTAATTCGACCCAAGTTTGGATCTCATCATCCCTATTTTCAAGTTGTTCATCAATTTTGTTCATATAAGTTTCCCTTGTCACTTCATTTCTAAGTGGTTCAACATTTATCATCTTTCTCTTCTGTTTTTGTTTCACTTTACTCCTGTTTATAGTTAGGTCCCCGACAAGTAATCTATGGTCAGAATTTAAAGAGTCTCCAGGAAGAACTTTAACATTGCGAAATATCCGTTTATCTGATGTTATAAAGTAGTCTATGATGGATTTTTGGTCAAATTGTCCAGTTACCGTATTCCACCTATATCGTGTGAATTGATGCTCTTCTTTGTGTTCAAAGTAGCCATTCATGATTTTGAGATTATTTCTAACACATAAGTCGATCAGATTTTCGCCTTCAGTATTCCTGGTTTCTTCACCAAATGGACCGATAATATTTTCTATTCCTTCTCTCTCTTTTCCCACTCGGGCGTTGAAGTCTCCCATAAGTTTTGTTGTATGATTTGGTCTGAGGTCACAGTTATCTTCAAGAAGTTCCATATATTCCCGTTTTTCATCTTCGGAGTGTCCTTGTTGTGGGGCATAGACCTGGTATATGATATGTTTCATATTTTTTATATTCAAGGTACAGTACATTAACCTTTCATTTACAAGTTTGACTTCTTGTACATGTGGTGATAGAGCTGGTCCTACTATCATAGCTACGCCATGATTCCTTCTTCCTTCTTCCACACCACTATACATTAATACAAATCCTCCTCCCAGATCTTTTCCCTTTTCTTTTCCATGATGTCTTGTCTCTGCTAAACCTATCAGGTCTATTTTTCGTTCTTTCATTAGTTCGATTAGTTCTTCTTCTTTGTCTGTGTAAGTACATACATTAAGTGTGGCAATTCTAATTTTTGTTTGAGTATTCCGGTTCATGTCCCTTAAACGTTTCCGAGGTCGACATTGATCGGTCCGTCCAGATTCCGAGGCTGATCCATGAGTTTCACGAGCATATTTGTTGTAACTGTCGGCTAGCTAGGCCTGTCACAGTCCACCGCTGTCGTTAGCGTTACCCAGGGGGCACCTAGGTCAGATGACCTGGAGGTGACAGTCGGAATTTGCCCCCCACATATAGTATATATATATATTTATTTAGTTTTTTATTTATTTATTTTTCCTTGCTCTGTTCTGTTATTTAAATAAATAAATAAATAAATAAATAAATATATATATATATATATATATATATATATATATATATATAAAAAGATATATATATATATATATATATATGTGTGTGTGTGTGTGTCTGTGTGCTATTTTTTCCAACCCTGAGTGTGAGTAACCTCCCCCATACAAAGAAGTGCTAGCCTGTGGTGCACTGCCTTACTCCCACTTCCCAGTCACATTATTGTTTTCAATTTTGTAAGTCTGTTTATTTGAACAGTGATATATAATCATGCCTAATGGACGCATTGCAGCAAGTGGGAGGGAAAAAGGCCCAGTGAGGTACTCTTTTGACAGAATTCCCAAAGGCACAAACAAGGTTGGAAAAAAAATCACAGATTAAAAAAAAAAATATCTGATTTAAATCCAAATAATCCAATTTAAATTTAAAAATTCGATTTTTTTTTTTTTAATCGGTGATTTTTTCCAACTCTGCTTTCTCACTTTTTCTCACTTTCTCACAGAATGAAGGTGCCAAGGCTGTGTTGGGGGTGGGTGTGCGAGGGAGTGGTGGGCGTCCTGCTACCCATCGCCTCATCAATCGTCACCTACACCTTCGTCTCCTTGGGCAGTGAAGCTCTCTCGGTGGACGAAACGGGAGCGGTGATTATTATGCTGACCATGATAAAGGTGAGTATGGGGTGGGGAGAGGGGTAGGATGGAGATGGGTAAGGCTAGAGCGAATGGGGTGGAGAGGGGTGTACTTAGGTAAGGTTGGGGCAAGAGGGGTGAGGAGAGGTGAGGAAAGGTGAGAGGAGGTTACATACATATTAATTTCTATACATACAAGGCGTCCTGATCATGTGTTACGAACTTTAAGAGGATATCCTGGGAGTAATTTTGTGTTGAGAATGCAATAAGAGGGATCCAAATATCATTCGTTTGGGAGTTAAAATAATTCTCTCTCTCTCTCTCTCTCTCTCTCTCTCTTTCTCTCTTTCTCTCTCTCTCTCTCTCTCTCTCTCTCATCTTAAAATTTCACTTTTTCTCTTCTTCAAATTCTTATTTACCTCTTTTCTCCTTCCCTCCCTTCCTCTCTCTCTCTCTCTCTCTCCACAGCTGCTCCTGCTATCCGCTCAGGGCATCTTCCCCATCGACTACAAACTCTTCTACGACATCATAACCAAAGGAAAGAGGTCCATCCGTAAGAACAACCACAACGCCTCTCTCTACCAGGTGAGTGAGTGAGTGAGTGTGTGAGTGAGGGAAGGAGGGATTGATTGACTGATTAACTGAGTGAGTGAGTGAGTGAGGGAAGGAGGGATTGATTGAGTGATTGATTGATTGACTGAGTGAGTGAGTGAGTGAGGGAAGTAGGGAGGGATTGAGCAAGTGAGTGGGTGAGCGAGTGAGAAAAAAATTGGCCATCTCATTCTTCAAACACCTACAATAGAAAACAGTAATAATTTCCAGGTGAATTAATGAATGACAAAACTAAGAGAGAGAGAGAGAGAGAGAGAGTCACCAGGAATGAAGCGCAATAAAATTCTTCCGGTTTGGAATATTCAGGTTAATGGTTATGCTGGTGAAAAGGGAGGAAGGAGGGAAGGAAGGAAAGAAGGAAGGAAGGGAGGGAGGGAGGGAGGAGGAAGGAAGGAAGGAAGGAAGGAAGTTAAGAGTTAGCAAGTTATAAGGATTAAAAGAAGTTTGGTGAGAGGAAGAGACAAGTAGGAAGGAAGAAGTGAAAAATATTATTCCATGAGAGAGAGAGAGAGAGAGAGAGAGAGAGAGAGAGAGAGAGAGAGGCTAGGAAGAAGGAAGTGAAAAATATGGAGTTACGGTAAAATGGGGATGGGGGACAGAGAGACGGGAGGGGAATATAAAGTGGAGGGGGAGGGGAGGGGAAGAGGAGGAGAGGGAGGGAGAGGGGGAGAGGGAGAGAAGGACAAATTAAGAGAAGGATACAGAAGAAGATTTGGGTTAGCGGGACAGAAGGAGGGGTGGGGAAGAGTGAGGGGTAGAAGTGTGGAAAGGGAGGGGAGAAGCGGTATGGACGGGGAGGGAAGAGGAAGGGGAATGAGAGGGAAGAGAAAGGGAATGAAGAGAGAGGTAGGAAATGGACTGGGGAGAGTACAAAGGAGTACAAAGGAAACCAAACAGCAACAGACCTTATGGTCCTTTCGAGGCTGTTTGTTACAGAGTAGACTATGACTACGAGATCTAACTCTACATGCTGAAGGATAAGGATAGTAAAGCAAGAAGACTTCCCCCGCCTCCAAACCCTCCAGTTAAAACTGGAAAAAAAAAAGTGAGAAAAACCACCATGCAGCATGGAAAAACTGACATGGAAATTTCATAGGAAAGACTGGAAAGGGAAAATTACATTCTATAATACATTATCTATAAGCTACCGGTATGAATAACCTGAAAGAGAAAGTAGTAAAGTAAAATGAATAATCGAATCAATAAATAACTAATGCATGATACTATGTACGGGTACGTTGAGTTAATGGGGCGTCTGCGGACACAGTATGGAATTTGCACAGTGCACAGTGCGGATGTTCAGGGGTGGTGCGGCAGCCTTGTCTGGCTCTATTAAGGTAGGCAGCAGTCAATCAGGCCCCAGCTCCATTCATTCCACTGAGACTAGGAACTTTCCCATGTGGGACAAGCACACAAGTCACGTCCTGAAGCAGTGACCCCTGGTACATTAAAAAAAAATCCCGATGGTGGTCACTGTCACGGGGTTTTTAAAATAAATGCTTATATCATTTAAATGATAATGTTAATAATGTTCAATAATATTGAAGAGCAGGGACAATGATTGTCTTGCTAAATCAAGCAACGATTACTTTACGCTGGCTTGCTTCGCACGATTCTCTAAGAACGAGAATTTATAAACTTTCTCAACAGTACACAGCAGAGACTAATTACTCAATTGCTGTTTATTAGTACTGTTAGCCTCTGGAGAAAGTTACTTCACCCCTGACAATAAATAACTAATACTAATAATAGTATCAGGTTCTTGCTGGTGCTGAACTCCTAGAAGGCACAACGGATTTTAAACTTAATACAACAAGACTGGCCTAAGTACCAGTTATGAATGGCAAACGTTTATGCAAGCTAGGAGCTATAAGAGAAATACGCTTAATTGCGGAGAAATGAAACAAAGGTTTACATTACATTAAGCTCAAGAAAAAGAACTATTATATTTATTGATTACAAAATAAATTTAACGTCACATTTCAAAATCAAATTAATGAGATCGCACTCACTCACTCACTCAAAAGCTAAATTCTTACGCCTAGGAAAAACACCTTAACTAAACTCTTAAGACTAAGAAAACGAAAAGAAATACTGGTCAATGAATGCGGTGTATCACCAAGGAAGGGTGGGAGCCTGGAAAACTGTAGTCTAGTGGAGCCTGGGTGCTAGCTGACCTCTCACTCTCCACTGCTGGAGCACAGAACCTCTCTCCGTCACAGCAAACACTAGACTGAGTTACTCGTGAGAAAGAAAAGGGAGCGCTAGGGCCGCATTTTTTAATGGCTAGAGTGGGCGAAACGCGCCCAAAACAAATCACTCAGCGGAAGCGCTAATGTCTCACACAAAGACGATAACTTATGACACTGAAAAATTGATTTGAAAGGACTCCCACCGATGAGCGGTTAACTGAACAATAAACTGGGATTCCACTTGAATTCGCAGTTTCCCACAAAAGCCAATGTCACTAATCGACTCGTGACATTATGCCCCATGAAAATCAAATCTTTCTTCTGAAGGAAGAAAGATTTCAATATACATACATATAATTCCTAACTCAGTCACACAAGATTCACACTGTGGTGTGTGTGCTACCCTGCTACAGGAGAAAGTCGCAGTTGCCAGTGAGCGAAAAAAAAAAACCCTCGTATTTACGTTAATAGAAGCAAGCTTGAGGGAAAAAACTCTGTGACGATGGTGAAAATCCTGTACTCAGGTCAAACTGAGTGAAAAGTTGCTACATTTACACTGACAACTAATTGTTGTGTAGCGTGGTGTATGTAATACACGGTGTAGGTGTGACAGTTGTAGTGTAACTGTACCTACGTGTAAAATGACACAGTAAATATTAATAATATGGCGACGACGAAGGCAGAGGAGAAGAGGCGGCAGTGTGTGGCAGACGATCAGCTGGCCCGCACAGCAAAACTGCTACACCCATTGCTGTACCTGCAAAATCAATTAAGGTGGAGCATCAAAAGTGTCAATGAGACAAAATTCTTATTACGTTACAATTACTCTCTCTGCCTAGCAATCAGTACATGGTATGAAAAGTACGCTCTAGCTGAAAAATACGAGTGACAGCCTAAGCTTCGTACATTCGAGGTTGCCATTAAATACAGCAAACGATTTGTGTAGGCAAGTTGAGAATCCTTATGCAAACTCGGGCTTACAGAGCCTCGAACTGCACACAGGTCCCCAACCTGTGCCTTAACCTAGTGCCTATATTAATATCAGGGAGCTGAGAATTCTTGTGCAAACTCGGGCTTCCGTAGCCTCGAGTCGCCTCTGCGGAGTTCTCTCATCCCCCTTAACCTACAGTACTTATATTAATATCGGGGAGCTGAGAATCCTCGTGCAAACTTGGGCTTCCATAGCCTCGAGTTGCCTCTGCGGAGTTCTCTCTTGAACTTCCCCCTTAACCTACAGTACTTATATTAATATCGGGGAGCTGAGAATCCTTGTGCAAACTCGGGCTTCCATAGCCTCGAGTCGCCTCTGCGGAGTTCTCTCTCGAACTTCCCCCTTAACCTACAGTACTTATATTGATATCGGGGAGCTGAGAATCCTTGGGCAAACTCGGGCTTCCAGGCCCTGGACATGATGTGTCCTGTGGGGCCAATAGGCGAGACATCTGATCTGCACCCACTTCACCACTACCCTGTCTCTCAACTGACTCAGAGATTACGGGTGTGGTTACAAACGGCACAGGAAGGACATGTCCCTGTTTAGTGGTGTTACTTTGGCACACACTGCAGGAATGCACAAAACTATCTATGTCTCGTCCCATCCCTGGCCAGAAAAAGTCAGCTCGGATACGGCCCTGGGTCTTCCTTTTGCCTGAGGCTGAACAATGACCCCATTGTAACACTGCTAGGCGGTACTTGGCGGGAACGACAAACTGCAGTCAAACCTCGCCCTCGGGTGTTCGTGACTCACGGTAGAGCCGTCCTTGTTTACGAAGGAACTTGGCTCGACCTCCCCGTGAATACTTAATCACTCTACCCTTTTGTTTGTTCCGCATGGCAGCAAGTGTCGGGTCAGAATGTTGTTCTTGTACAACAAGTTGGCTGCACATCAAATCTTGCGGCGATTCAGTGATCACTGGGGTGACCCAGTCTGGAGCCTCAGCCATGGCTCGTGTTACCGCAGCAGCCGAAGTCTGAGTAGCATCATGTTTGGTGCAACTATCCTTGACACCGGAAATGTTGCCTATTATAAGGTCAAATAAGGGTTCTGGCATGACAACTGCGAGTGTCATACCAGTATAAATTGGAGATGCCACCTGGATACATGCCTCAGGGAACAATCTCACTGATCCATCAATAAGGTTTGCATGGATCTGTCGACCTGTGTACTGCTCAGACCGAACTAGACTCTGTTTGACAGAGCAACCTGAGGATCCATTATCTCTCAGGACCTTCACAGGAATGCCTCCCACAAACCCTGGCTGAACAAAGAAGGTACACTCACCTGTGGGAGGGCCTGTGGAGGAAGCAGTTAGCCACTCATGAGGCTGCTGAATTGATGCGGCAAACATTGTGCCTTGAGAATTATATACTCGAGGGGTCGTACTCACTGTCTGTGGAGATGGAACATTGACCATCTGTGAAGGGGGGTTCATTGTCACTGTGGGACTAGTGAACTGTGGGGAAGTACCCATACTGGTAGGGACGTGACCACCTTGCTGCTGCTGAGGAATGAAGGCTGCGTTCGCTTCCTGCCTCTTTTGAGCTGGTGGTGAAAAAGTTTGTCCCGACGGTTGGTTGCGTGGCTGATACTGTTGCTGGTTAGGGTACTTGTTGTACCTCTTCCACTCAGGTTTCTGAGTGTTTTGCCCCTGGTCCTTCCACTGCAGTTTTGGACCTTGGCCATTATTCTGAGCATGGCCTTGTTGCTGGGGTTCAGTCTGAGACGGTTTCCCAGATTTATCAGCTTTCCTGTTCTAGGTATGCTGCTTACGAGTTTGATACCCGTATGCAGTGAAATACACGTCAGCCTTTTCTGCCATTTGGCTGGCATCTTTCACCTGGCAGATCTTAAGCTGTGCTATGAGCTCAGAAGGCCACGACCTCTCTAGCTGTGTACGCAGCATAAGATCAATTATCCCCTCACGCGTGGAAGGAGTTTCATCTTTCTCCATCCACTCACCTAAGTAAGCAGTGAGACGTTCGAGGAACTGAACAGCTGTTTCCTTGTCTTGGGGATGAGCTTGCATGAACTGAACTTTGGCGTCGTCTGCTGTGAGACCATACGCCTTAATGAGTGCAGCTTTCATCATCACATAAGTGAGATTGTCTCCACGAATTCTGTGGAGAATATCGAGGGCAGGGCCCTCAAATAAACTAAGAAATTGGATCCGCTTACTGCTTCATCCAGTTGATACATGTCTGCCATGTCCTCAAAACGAGCTATGTACAGCTCGATTCGCTTGCCTTCCTTGTATGAAGGAAGCTTGATGTGTGGGGTTGCCAGGACATGTGTAGGAAGAGCGCTAGTGGAACTTGGGTTAACTGCACGAGATGTGTCTGAAGCCAAGGAATCTCGCTTGAGCTTCAGCACTTCAAGTTCATGTTTTTCGTGTGCTTCTCGCTCCGCACGTTTGTGTTCTCATTCTCTGTCTCGTTGTTCACGCTCGTATTCGCGTTGTTCTCGCTCGTATTCGTGCTGTTCTCGCTCGTGTTCGCGTTGAATCTTATGCTCTTCACGGGCATCATTCTCACACTGCTGGTCCATATTATGCCGTGAGAGTATGTACTCTTTAATTTCAGTTGGGTCTGTAAGACCCATATCTTTGGCTTCCTGTAAAAATATGGTGGTAGCCATGTCACTAACTTACTAAGCAAACCGAAACTGAGTACTGACTGCTTCGCAAACGAATACTAATAAACACAAGTAAAGAATACAGACACAAGCTAGTGATGACCAGTCTTATCTAATTAACTGGCAAAAATAAAGCAAAAATGCAAATGACTGGGAATTAACGCAATGGGTACGGCGGCTACCCAGGAGCGAATAAAATTGTCTGACGTTACCAAAAATAAAGTACTAAATAGAGTTAAGTACTCTATAAATAAAGCAAAAATTCACTTGCTAAATTAACGGTAACCACCAGTAAACTTGTGCCTATAAACTTTAATGATAAATACCTAAATATGAACGAGTGAGTATTATCTCGTGAATAGCTTTAGAGCTAGGAGTTAATATCCTGGCGAGGTCGCCAATTGTCACGGGGTTTTTAAAATAAATGCTTATATTATTTAAATGAAAATGTTAATAATGTTCAATAATATTGAAGAGCAGGGACAATGACTGTCTTGTTAAATCAAGCAACGATTACTTTATGCTGGCTTGCTTCACACGATTCTCTAAGAACGAGAATTTATAAACTTTCTCAACAGTACACAGCAGAGACTAATTACTCAATTGCTGTTTATTAGTACTCTTAGCCTCTGGAGAAAGTTATTTCACCCCTGACAATAAATAACTAATACTAATAATAGTATCAGGTTCTTGCTGGTGCTTAACTCCTAGAAGGCACAAAGGATTATAAACTTAATACAACAAGACTGGCCTAAGTACCAGTTATGAATGTCAAACGTTTATGCAAGCTAGGATCTATAAGAGTAATAAGCTTAATTGCGGAGAAATGAAACAAGAGTTTACATTACATTAAGCTCAAGAAAAGGAACTGTTAAATTTATTGATTACAAAATAAATTTAACATCACATTTCAAAATCAGATTAATGAGATCACACTCACTCACTCACTCAAAGCTAAATTCTTACGCCTAGGAAAAACACCTTAACTAAACTTTTAAGACTAGGAAAACGAAAAGAAATACTGGTCAATGAATGCGGTGTATCACCAAGGAAGGGTGGGAGCCTGGAGAACTGTAGTCTAGTGGAGCCTGGGTGCTAGCTGACCTCTCACTCTCCACTGCTGGAGCACAGAACCTCTCTCCATCACGGCAAACACTAGACTGAGTAACTCGTGGGAAAGAAAAGGGAGCGCTAGGGCAGCATTTTTTAACGGCTAGAGTGAGCGAAACGTGCCCAAAACAAGTCGCTCAGCAGAAGCGCTAATGTCTCACACAAAGACGATCACTTATGACACTGAAAAATTGATTTGAAAGGACTCCTGCCGATGAGCGGTTAACTGAACGATAAACTGGGATTCCACTTGAGTTCACGGTTTCCCACAAAAGCCAATGTCACTAGTCGACTCGCGACAGCCACTTAAATAACAGAGACCCTCAGAGATTCACAGCCTATAACAGGTCGAAAGTATGGGTAGTGACCGTTAACTCAGGGTTATCTGAATCACATCATCTTTACTTTTCTGCCCAGAATCGTGCTAAGTCTGTTCTTCGCTTTGCTAAAAATAATTTCATCCGTACTAAATGCTCTCAACTCTCCAAATCGAATTCTTCCTGCTCCTTCTGGCACCTTGCCAAAAACCTTTCTAACAACTTTACCTCATCATCCTTCCCTCCTCTTTTCTACTCTGATGGGTCTGTAGCTATTTCTTCTACTGATAAAACAGATCTCTTCACACAGACTTTCTCCTCCAATTCCACCTTAGACGATTACGGTGCTGTTCCTCCATCTCTTCCCCCCTCTGACTTCCTCATGGCTGACATTAAAATTTCTTCAGCTGATGAATTTTCTGCCATCACTGGCCTCAATACTAACAAGGCATATGGGCCTGATGGAGTCCCTCCTGTTGTTCTCAAGAACTGTGCTTCTGTGCTTACACCCTGCCTAGGCAAACTCATTCGCCTTTGTCTGTCAACTTGTACCTTTCCTTCTTGCTGGAAGTTTGCTCTCATCCAGCCAGTCCCAAAGAAGGGTGACCACTCCCAACCCTCCAACTATCGTCCAATTGCTTTAACGTCCTGTATTTCAAAAGTTTTCGAGTCAATTCTCAATAGAAAAATTTTAAGGCATCTTTCCTATCACAACCTTCTTTCTGACCATCAGTATGGGTTCCGTCAGGGACACTCCACTAGCGATCTTCTCACCTACTTTTCAGACTCCTGGTCATCCTGTTTTAGGGACTTTGGCGAAAGCTTTGCCATTGCACTTGACATCTCAAAGGCTTTCGATCGAGTCTGGCATAAATCTTTACTTTCCAAACTGCCCTCTTACGGTTTCTATCCTTCTATCTGTGTTTTCATAGCCAGCTTCCTTTCTGGTCGTTCTATAGCTTCTGTTGTAGACGGCCGTCGTTCTTCTCCTAGATCTATCAACAGTGGTGTTCCTCAGGGCTCTGTCCTATCACCAACTCTCTTCCTTTTATTCATCAATGACCTTGTAAGCTGTACATCTAACCCTATCCACTCATACGCTGATGACTCCATCCTTCACCTTTCCATTCGGTTCCCGCAACGCCCATCTCAGCAGTTACTTCAACAAACAAGGGATGAGGCAATGACACACCTTATGTCTGACTTGGCTCGTATCTCTGACTGGGGTAAAAGTAATCTGTTTTTTTTTTAATGCATCTAAGACTCAGTTCTTACACCTATCAACCCGACAAAATCTACCACAGGTGTACCCACTAATGTTTAATGATATTCAGCTTAATCCTGCATCATCCTTGAACATGCATGGGGTTTCATTTACTCAGGACTTATCTTGGAAAGAACATATTACATCTCTTGTAAAATCTGCTTCCAAGAGATTAGATGTGCTAAGCCGACTCCATTGTTTCTTTACCCCTGCACAATCGTTGACTCTATACAGGGGTTTTATCCGCCCCTATGTGGAGTACAACTCTCATGTGTGGGGAGGCTTCCCACATACAGCTCTTCTCAATAAGGTGGAGTCAAAGGCTTTTCTTCTCATTAATTCTCCTCCTCTTACTGACTCCCTTCAACCTCTGTCTCTTCACCACACTGTTGCATCTTTATCTCTTTTCTATCGCTACTTTAATGGTCACTGCTCCTCTGAACTGTCTGCATGCATTCCTCCACCTCTATGACGGGCGCGTAGCACCCGTCTAGCAGCAAACTCTCATCCCTTTTCTGTTCAGCTCTCTAATGCAAGAGTTAACCGTTACTCCCAGTCCTTCATTTATGCAACAGGTCAACTCTGGAACTGTCTCCATCTGTCTGTATTTCCTGCTGCCTATGATCTCCAGTCTTTCAAACGCAGTGTGTCCAGGTATCTCGAAATGATCGGATCTTGAATTTGGCTCTCTATTGTATTTTGTTTTTCTCTTGGAGGGAACTGTTATTGCGGGCTCATGGCCTTTGGTTCCTTCTTACTCACATTAAAAAAAAAAAAAAAAATCCTAGTCTGTGCATATACTATATTTGCATTTAATAAATTGATCCAGGCTCTAAAAAACTATTAAATATATATATATATATATATATATATATATATATATATATATATATATATATAGATATATATATATATAGTGTTTTATTCAGGAGTAAACATATTAAGCTGGGGGTTAGACGACAAATATTTATCCAGGCGACCTTTAAAGGTTTGTACTATATTACAATTTACTATGTTGGAGGGCAATTTATTCCATATATTTACAACTCTATTGAAGAAGAAATGCTTAGCTTCATGCGACTGGAATCGTTTGCCAATTATTTTATGCCCATTGCCTCTAGTATAATTCGAGTGATCAACTGTGAAGTATTTATCGACAGCCATGTTATCATGTCCTTTGAATGTTTTGAATAATTGAATTAAATCTCCTCGTATCCTTCGTATAGTTAGGGAAAAGAGATTCAGGGCTTCTAAACTTTCCTCGTACGGTTTATTTCTCAGTCTAGGTATCGTCTTTGTTATCCTTCACTGCACTATTTCAAGCTTTTCCATTTTTTTTTTTATAATACGGTGGCCAAAACTGAACGCAATACTCCAAGTGCGGTCATACTAAGGAAATATACAAAGAGAGGACAATATTATCGAATTTATATTCAAATTCTCAGCCCATGAATCCAATCAATTTATTGGCTTTTTTCACAGCTTCTGTACATTGTTTGCTTGGTTTCAAATAGTTTGTTATTTTAACTCCTAAGTCTTTTTCATGGTTTACCCTAACAAGCTGAACATTACTCACGCTATAACTAGCTCTTACATTTTAACTGCCAATGTTTAGTATTTTGCATTTATTAACATTGGTGGTTTGCATATTGCTTGAAACTATTATCAGAGACAAGTTTGTGAAACACTTAGAAACAAACAATCTCATAAAAGATTCGCAACATGGTTTTCATAATAATCGCTCTTGACTCACGAATCTGCTTGACTTTTACAGTGATAATACTGAACATGTACAACGAGACTAAATCTGTTGATGTGGTCTACCTTGATTTTCAAAAGGCTTTTGACAAAGTTCCACACAAGGGACTCCTTCAGAAGCTAAAGGCACATGGTTTCAGCGAAAGTGTTCTTGGATGGGTAGAAGACTGGCTCACTGGACGAAAGCAAAGAGTTGTAATAAATGGAAAAGAGTCAGATGGATAAACGTTACAAGCAGAGTGCCGCAGGTTTCAGTGTTACGTCCTATTCTTTTCTTGATATATGTGAATGATACTGAAGAAGGACTGTGTTGTAAAATTTGCTGATGATACTAAAATAGGGAACAGAATAGATACAGCACTGCAAAGGCAGGCAATTCAGAGAGATCTTGATAAACTGTTTAACTGGGCCCAAGTCTGGCAAATAGATTTCAATATTAAACTAACTAGGCGGTAGTTTTCTGGTTGGGCTCTGTTGCCCTTTTTGAATATAGGGGTTATGTTAGCAAGCTTCCATTCATGTGGCACCTTTCTGCTCTTAAGTGATAAGTTAAAAGGTTCAGATAAAGGCTTTGATATTTCATTCTGTAGTTCCTTGAATACATGTTGAGATATTGTGT